>NW_024423343.1:92675340-92895852 GCF_017311325.1 Ursus maritimus | reverse complement strand
GTCGTGTACTGTGTTTGCCGAGCTCTCAGGAGGCTGAACTTATTGTCATTTTACAATGCCACGCTTACCGTTCAGCACATGCACACATGTGAGTATAAAAGTTGGTATGAATTAAATTAGAGAGCACTTTGGTAGCCTACATTTCATGCCATTAAAAAAATAATAATAAAATTATTGATGATAATGTGGTCTTCAGACTAAGGAAGAAACTTCCAAGAGAAGTAAGATATTTCCCTGGAGGCATTTGCAATGAAAGTGAACAAAGAACTGAGGAAAGGAAGGAGATAAATTCCTTGCTAGCTAGTTACCACAGCCCAGTCTTTTCTTTCTCTCATTTCTATAATGTTGTGAACAGAGCGTAGAGGACCAAGAGACTGCTGAGCCCAAATTGGACCTTGGATAATGTAGTTATTAAATGAATCACATTCAACATTTGCAAACAATTCATTCAAAGCACCAGCAAAAACCCCCTCAAGTAGGCTTCTCTGGTCAGGATAACTCTCCCTTTTGCAAACCCATAATAATTTGTTAATAACACCACTTTGGCACTTAAGTTTCTTATAATATAATATCTCTATAATGGAGAAAATAACATCTGTGTCACAGATAGCAAGACTGCTTCCTTTAATAAAGAATGTGTCTGACACTCATGAGGGCTTAAAAAGTGACAGGTATCTTTATTATGATGATGCTCCTTATTATTATACTGTTATTATTATTATTATTTATCATATCAAACCTTTCCCTCTTTGAACTTGAAAGCGGAGAGCCAGACTGTGGTTTCATCTCAGCATCCTGTCTAACTCAGCCCTGCACCGTTCCCAGGCATTCGATGATTTAATGTTAAGTGAAACTTTCCAGGTTTACTGTATGGACTAAATTATTTGCACCTCAAAGAGAAAATACGTATCGTCAGTCATCACACTTGTAGAAGGCACATGCTCCTTCTGAAAGTAGCTGCAATTGTTTTTAACTATAACTTCTCCATAGGGGTTTTTCTCTGGGGGTTCTGGGAGACAATTCAGAGATGAGCTGAATGTGAAAAAGACAGTCCAACAAGGTCCCAATATGAAAACAAGTTTAAAAGACCACAGAAGATAGCATATGCTAACCTTTTGTGCATTAGTTACTGTCTAAGTCCTTGATCCATGTTACATTTTACTCTTAACAACCTACAAATGCATGAAATATGTTTTCCCTATTTTATAGGTAAGGAAACTGAAGTCAACTAGAGAGATTATAATCTTGGCCCAAATCACACCCATAATAATTGATATGAGAATGTGACCCCAGGTCTGTAAGACTCCCAAGTTTAAACTCGTCAACCATCTGCACTGAAACATACAGTTTTAGTAACACTCTGAGTTCACAATCTGTTTTAGAAGCCATAGCCTTACCTACAGCAGTAAGCGCTATGACCTGTTTTCAACCATCTTCCTACACATCATAAAATGATTAGTTTCCCTCCCTTTTCCTCCACCCTCCCGCCTGCCACGGTACCTGAGAATCTAGTTACTGGCATCTTCCTTAATGCATTCTGGAGGTTACGTTCATGTCAAGTGATGTGAAACAGCTATGTTCTGAGAAGAGCAACACATTCGCAGGGGCTGTTTACTTAATCCATTATAACCTGCGGGCCGAGAAGTCTGAGCGGAAGGGGGCACATGAAAACAGAGCTTACTTAGGTGGAAGAGTACAATATCCAGAACGCAATCTCAGTCCGAGGCAGCAGCCCTCAGCAGCACTTGGCTGCAGCAAGAAAGTCTCTCCGCCACCCGTATTCTGCTGCCTTGAAACTATACCTACAGGAACTCCGGAGAACAAAACTATCAGATATTTGAAAGGAAGATGCCTATTGGCTAAGCAGGAAATGCACAGTGCTGCAGAAAAAGCTAGGAGGTTTGGAGCACAGAGCCCATTCTCTAAAAGTGCTCCTCAGCAAATATTTACTGAATGAATGAATTAATGAATGAATGAATGAATGATGAGGCCCTAGATCAGAGAGTCATGGGGAAGACTGACAACCCTGAACCAGGCTGACACTAACCATCATCATGGCGGTGCCCACAGCTCTGCTCCGTTCACGTCGCTCACTTTAAATAGGAAAATCAGAGGAGCTTGTCTGAGGTTGGAATCCACTGCACCTCCCACTTAACTTCATTCATTTGAAAACCTCAGGGATCCCGAACTGCTGAAATCTGTCAGAGGAGGGCCAACTAGGTCCATCTAACTTGCCAAACATTAGGTGTTTTTCACTGACCTACAAGTTCTAAACTAAGCTCTAACCTAAGATGCTATAATTTCTAAGAATGAAAATAACATATGCCAATGCCAAATATAGAGTAATGGGCTTTTGGGAGCAAATTCTCCAGCAAACAAACAAACTAAAAAACAAAACAAAGAGAACCCCACCAAACCTACCCATCTAAAAGTTTCCACAAAGCCACATGGCACTAAACAATAAAAAAAAACTTCTTGGGCATCTCCATTCTTTCCTAGGAACAGACCTTGCCCTATGATTACCTTCTCGGGGAATGTGTTAATCTAGTCGTACCCACAGGCAGCCACTGGCCATAATAAGCTCTCAGTGATAGACTACCTTGCTGATGAAACTTCGAATGAAACGTTTCTAAATGATAAGCAAGAGTATTAGCATGATGTCTGAAATGCCAACCAAATTTTCTAACTAGCAGTCGGCATTCTAGAAATCATTTTCGGAGAAAAGTCATGAATGATATTCATAGCCGGGAAGTGAGAAAAGGCTTCCCTCCATGTGGAAGGAGATAAGAAAATGAACCCATCTACATGAAAGCCTTACGCACATTCTCTCTATAAATGATTAAAAAATAGCAAATCTGCCATTTATCCACCTGAGACAGCCCCAGTTTTCAAAGTAATGGGTAAAAATGACCAAAACCTTAATTGTCTTCATATGGCTTACCCAAGGCACACAAACTCGTTTTTGATGCTCTAAGTACAGAAAATTGCTTCATTTGTAAAGTAAATATATACTAGCAACTTGCGGATATCTCAAGAATGCCTTGTAGCTAAAGAAAGTAACATCACTGCCTACTCATTTTGCTTAATTTGCTAGTCTCCCAGCAACTTTATGCTTACACTTTCATCTCCTTCTTAGATCCTACGATAAGGCAACAGTCCAGAAGCCTGGAAAGTCGCCACCTCCAGCAGCCCGCGGCTCACTGAGCCACCATGGTCGCAGGATGGAGTTTCTTCCCAGGATGCCTTCCTGGGAATGTACATGTTCCATGCATTGCACTCAGCCTCCCGAAGCTACATTCCAGTAACTAAGCTTCCTAAGCTTCTTCTGAATTGTTTACTCTGTGTTTTAAAGCTCCATCAGCTGTTGTGATGATCTGCAAGATTCTTTTTCTTTTTGGTTAAGCAGATTGGTGAGCATTACTGGGCCTTTAGGTGGAATCACTGCTATTTAAAATTCCTGCTGCCAGGATTAAAGGAGATAAAGCCTGAGAAAGCCTTTTGTAAACTGTAAAGTCCTGTTCATATGTAGTGTTCTGTTATGATATTAACCATAATAGCAATAACCACAATGCAGTTGTAATGTGGGCTTAAAAATGCTAATAGGCATTTGGGTCCTGTCTTTGCTCCATTCCCAACCCAGGGCCTACATTGGTGCCCAACAAGGGGGAGCCTCGCAAGAAAGTTTTGTTCAGATGAATAAATGAACGACTTTAAAACATCACATGTTTATTCAAATTCATGTCCACAGGCAAAAGGAAGCTAGACATGACAATTTAGATAATGAAAATACTTTGCCAAAAATACTGTGGTGCTGAAAAGAAATATTGCAGAAAAAGTTCTTCTAAAGATAAATCCTCTGATAATAAAATCTGGCCCTTTGCAGTCAGTACTCAGGAGGAGGGGTAGGGGTACAGATTGGGGCAGATATTTCCATTAGTCCTATACATTTGTATTAGCTCAGGATGGCTTAGAGGAGGAGGCTGCTGGCCTAGAAAAAGGCTAGGGTAATGAGTATGAGGGGGTTAAAATGAAAAACAAAACAAAACACAAAGACAGCAAAGGTTAGCCCAGCAATGGGCTTCTTTCCAGGCTGTGTCTTTCTAGGGGTGGAAGTGACCAAACTCTCTGTGGGAGGAAGAAGAGGTGTGGAGTGGGAGGAGAGAAGTAGAGGAAGAAGAGATATTGATGTGGAATGGATTATTTTTAAAAAAGGCTTCTCTGAGCATTTGTACTAATAGTCATTAAAGGGTTGATCTATTTTAAGCACCTATGTGTAGGAAAGGGTGTGGAAAGAGGTGGTGGATAAAAAGAGAAAGGAAGGTGGTAGTGTCCAGGAACAGGAGCCTCATTTATCCAACTCAAGAGAAGCCTTGAGAATAAGAAGGGAAACTCTGGGGCTGCCACTGGTTACTCAGGAAAGCAAATGCTGGCACTGAATTTAACCCTAGAAGATGAGGATACCCTAACATGCCTTCTTCCTAAGGGGTGCGTAGGGTGGGGCCTAGAAGAGGGAAGGAAGAAGGCCTGCTACCCGGGAGGTCTGCAGGGCTCCAGCAGCAGGGAGGGCCCCTGCACCAGCAGCTGCTAAGCTCTAGAAAATATCGTATTTCTGCCCATCAATCAGCATTAAGCTGCTTTGGGGGCTGAGCTTTAGGCACAGGCAGTTGCCAGTAGCAACAGGGCACACACTCCTGGCTCCTGGGGAGCTGGGGCCAGCAGCAACAGCAAGGGAGGGGCAGTCAGGGTTAGAGGCCCTGAGCTGGGTAGACCAGGTCAGGGACTCTGGTGATGGGAGGTACGAGGGATGAAGGTGTGCCATGTGGAGGCAGGAGTGCCCCGCTGGGGCCAGACCAGGTAGCGGACCAGGCCACTGGCTTCAATGTATGGGAAGTTAGGGAGTTTCTGGTGGAACAGCAATGCCCTTGCCAAGCTCAGCAGCCTCCCGTCCCTGCCTGGAGGTCCCTCTGCTGGCACCTGAACAGGAGAGCCAAGGCCAAGTGGCAGAAGAGGCGCCGCTACTGAGCGTTGGGTGGGTCGGGGTTCTAAAGATCCGCCCCCTCCCCCGCCACCCCTCCACCCTTCCAGAGTCTCTGGAGAATGCCAACGTGGAATTGTGTCTGCACGTGTGAGTGTTTTCGTTTGCACTTCCAGCACAAAAGCGAGGCCCCACAGGTGGAAAGGAGGTTGTGCGTGTGTGTGTGTTGTGTGGTGCTCGGACTGCGTGAGAGCCACGAGACGGACCCGGCTCCCACCCACCTTCCTGCCTCAGGTGTCAGGGGTGTCCGAGGGCCCGCAGCTGGGGAGGAGAGCCATTACCTCGCGCCACCTCCCCGAACTTCTCCCCCTGCTGTTGGGATCCGGTAAGGTGGGAAAGAAGGGCGACAGACAGGGAGGGCCGTGGAGGGCAGAGGTGGACCGAGGAGGTTACAGGAGGAGGCACGGATGCCGGGCGACCACGGAAGGAGGCACGGATGCAGGGAGCCCTTGGGGTCCCGTGGGAGCAGCAGGGCTGAAAGCCAGGCGGAGAAGCCCGGGCTTCAGGCGCAGGGGTGGGGGGGGCGCCTGGGAGAGGCGGGGGCTGACGTCTCCTTACCTGGCCTGTGCTGGAGCATTTTGCGGCGGGGCGGGGGCGAGGTGGGTGCCACACTCCCTGGGGGCAGACCCTGCAGTGCTGTCACTTCGGGGGCAGCCAGCGCCGGCCGCAGAGCCGGGAGTTGACAAACTTGCCAGGTCCGGGGCGCGCAGAGGTGGCGCGGGCCACGCACGCCGCACAGCCCACGGCCGCCGGGACACGGCGCGCTCCGCGGCGCTCTTCCGCTTTGTTGTGTTTCACTGGTCTCCCCGCGCCTGCCTCCGGGTGTCTAGGCGCCCGCCGGCAATGGGACGTTTCACCCGCGTTCCGGGGGCCCCTCGGGTCTGCGTGCCACTTTCCTCTCGGAGGCGCGTTGAAAAGCTGCCCTGGAGCTCCTGGCGGGGCTGCGCAGTGCGCTCCTACCGGGCGGCTCCGGCCCACGGATTCCCGCCCCCCACCTTCTCCCCCTCCCCGCCCCTGCGCGGCACCCCCATCAGAAGCTGCTTAGGATAGGGCTGTCAAATCCAGCCCATCTGCTGCAATCATAATCAGTCTCAACCGAACGGTTCTGACAAATCTCCGCCTGAAGCCGGAGTTGGGGAAGCTGGCGGGTGAGGGGCGGGATGGTGAGGAGGGGGCGACAGGGGCGAGGGGGCGACAGGGACAGGGCTCTGGGAGAGAGGGGCCTAGAGGCTTCCATTGTCTGCCCCAAACAGAGGAACTGAAACGGGAAATGGGGATCCCAAAAGCGAAATAGTGTTTTCCTTTCCCAGTTCCCAGGAAGAAAAATCAATCCACCCTGGCAGGCCCTGGCATACCCCACCCCCATCCCAAACCCCTGCATGCTGGGTCTCTGCGGAACGAATTTCTGCTAATGAACTAAACAAACAGGTCCTGTAATCTTATCATCAGGCTGACCCAGAGACAGACTGGCACAGATACCCAAACTATTGTAATTGGCAGGTAAGAGCTGGAACTAACAGCCATTTGTGTAGAGTCAGAAGTTGATTCCCCAGTACATTTGGGAATAAAGCTTATGGAAGAAGAACCCGCCTGTAATTGGTGAAGAAGCACAGCCCTTCGCGTCCTGCTGGCATTTGGGGAGATAAAAGGAACATTTGTTTCGGACAAGAAAAGGCTGAACTCAGTTTAGCTCCACTTAGAGCTTCAAGAGTTTTCATAATTTTCCTATTTTCTCGTGAAAATGCTTTTTAAAGACAACCTATTTTAACAGAAAATGATGCCTTCTAAAACTGACTTTTTTTCCAAACTAAAATAGTTTCTTCTGCAGATCAAATAAGGTGCTCTTTTCAATAATATACTTTGAACTGTTTTAATAGGCCACTCCAGTATAACCACACATTCTACTGGTTATAGCCTTACAAAGATTAGGGCAAAAGTTTATATGTGTGTGTGGATAGATAGATAGATAGATAGATAGATAGATAGATAGATAGATAGCAGTGCTAGATATACATAACCAAGACTTCAAGCATCAAGAATACAATCCACAGGATTATGTCTGATTTTGTACATTCTTCTCAAGGGCTAGAAAATGTTCAATTACCCTGAATGACAGTATTTTTGGGGGGATGATTTGTTGGATAAAAAATTACCAGTTGAAAAGTTGGAGGGGGAAGTTTTAAGCTATCGATTCAGATAGGTGTAAGAGCCAGGCAAAAATATGTATACTGTGAAAATCGAACTGAGTTTGAAATTAGTGCTCAAATCATTCTTTTGTTTTATGCTGTAGTTGAGAAATGTGGGCAAGCCACATTAAGCACCCACTTATCTAGGCAGAGACTGTGTCTTCTCCTTATTTTTATAGCCCAGTGGTGCTTACAATAGCAACATGTAACTATGGGCATTTGGTGAACGCTGATGGTTTGAAGTTTGGATTTACAGGTCAGGCTCAAAATCACATACATCACTATGACTTGATAGGTGAGTGAAAATGAGGTCCAAGTGTTACTCTTCCCAGTAAGTAAATAATCTAAGTCAAAGGCAACTACTGATCAGATTTTAAGGCATTTTTATCAATATTTAAAAGTCTGAGGGTTTTCATTGCTGAGATGTTTCATGTGCTTATTAACAGTAACGCTTTTTATTAAAAGATTCATCAGCATGGTGCCACGAAATAAGGATTTCAGAAGGGGTCCTCTCCACCAGAAGGGACTATCATGCTGGTGATGAATTTAAGGAAAACCGGCCAGGAAACTGGTGTTTCACAGGGAGAGAAGAGCCACACTGAGAGTAAGACTCTGGGCTGCAGGCACCATCCTGTTTTGCTGTGTTCTTTTCTCAAGTTGGAAGCTTCAATTGCATCAGGACCAAGCGATAGGCTTAACTGATGGCCCCACCTCCAATTCATCAAGTCTTTGGTTCTTACTTCAAAACATATCCTGTCTAGTTCTTTCAATTACTTACTGTTTACAGTATGTTAGTACTAGAATATATGAGTGAAAAAAAAACACACAAAAATTTTTGACCTTATGGAAACTACATTCTGGAGGGGAAGAAAGACATTAGAAAAGAAGACATAAATCATATTCTCCGTTACAAGGCAATCAGTACTATGGAGAAAAATAAAATAAGGAAGGCTGAGTGGTATTCAAGTTTAAACAGAGGGCTCAGTGAAGGTCTCAGTGAGAATGTAAGTGTGATTAGAGGAGGTGAGGGAGCAGGTAAGCTGTGCAGGTGTATGAGGCAAGATGCTGGTGCAGTGACCCTGAGAGAGGATTGTGCCCAGTGAGGTCTAGGAACAGCAATGGGGCAGTAGGGATGGAACAGAGTGAGGGCAGAGGGTTAATGGGGGTAGTCTGAGAGGACAGATCAGTGGGTGGGATTACTAAGCCAACTTAAGGACTGGTTTTTACCCTAGGGGATATGGAAGGTCAGGGACACAGAGGGTTTTGAGGAGAGAAGTTTCATGATCTGACTTTTGTTTAACAGGCCATTCTCTCTATCCTATTATGAATTATAGGTGGGAAAGGAGGGAGGCCATGGGAAAATCTGTTATTAGGCTGTTGGAAGAATCAAGGTGAGAGAGGATGGCTTGAACAAGACCACAGCAGGAAGTATAATGAGAATTGGTGGCAATTTGGGATTGTCTTGCATTGAGAGCCAGCGGTACCTGCTTGGGACAGTGGTTGGGAAAAACAAAAGAAGTAAAAAAAATAACTCCAAGTGTTTGGCCTTAGCAACCAAAACAATGGAGTTGCTATTAATTGAAATGGGGAAAACTATGGGTAGAGCAAATTTGGTAAAAGAATCAGGGGTTCAGTTTTGAATGTGTTAGGATTGGGAAACCTATGAAATTAAACTTAAATTGACTTAAATTATGCAAAGCTCTCATAATAGTTCCTGGCTTTTGGTGAGGGCCATACAAGTGTTTGTGGTGCTGGATTTTGTGTCAGTGAAGTTGTGTTGGTGGTTGTCACTGTTATTATTGGGGTTTACCAACCAAAGGGAGTTACTGAGTAGGCAGCTTAATAAGCATTCAAGGACTGCGTTCAGGGCACAAGTCGCGGGTGGAGATGTGAATTTGGGAGCTGTATAAAGTATGGATGGTTAAATTAAATGTCACATCAGGTCACATTAAGGCTGTAAGTACAGTTAAAAAAGAGAAGACATTTGAGCACTGAATCCTGAGTCATTCCAACTTTAAAAAGTCAAGAAGATGAAGAGTAACCAGCAGAAGAGACCACCCTAAGGGGCAGCTAATGGGGGAAAAGAAAAACCGGGAGAGGGGACTCATCCAGAAACCCAGTAAAGAAGATATTTCAGTAAGAAGGGAGTCATCTGCTAGTTACAGTCTTCTGATACGATTGGCTGTGTAGAAAACCCAAAGGAAAACCTATGAGAGAGTTTATCAAGACGTTTAGATAACTTAATTGTGTACCATCTGTTTACAACACAACACCCAAGGTGTCCTAGCACCTACATAAGGATCACGTACATGAAAGATACTCAGTGTATGCTGAATTAAGTAATGAATCAATGAAAGGATTAAATGCCTTATGCTGCAAAGTATTTCTCAAATTAGTCCATGGATGATTTAGGAGGGGACTTCTGTTCTTTAAATCAAGAAATATTGATGTACAACAAGTTTTTTAAGAGGGAATAGACCTGGGAAATATTATGTGTTTCCTATTTATTAAGCAATGTCAATAGATAAAGACTTCTGGACTACAAGTCTCATATCAAATACTTTCTCCAACCATGTTTGGTAAAATTAAATTATTCACAAATAAATAACTTGCATACATACCGAAGTTAAAAAAAAATACACTTCTGTAAGTAATCTTACAACTTACGATAACAACCCACTTAAAATGAGCAAAAGATTCTGAATACACACTTCATCAAAAAACATATAAAAATGTTAAGTAATTGTATGAAAAGTTCTCATCATCATTAGTCACCATAGAAAAGCAAATTAAAATCACAAAGGAAAAGAGATATGCACCTCTCTGTTTACTGCAGCATTATTTATAATAGCGAAGACACGGAAGCAACCCACATGTCCACTTTGTTCAAGGGTCAACTGTATCTATAAAGGTAACACGTGCATGAATCTACTCATGGCATTATGCCAACTGAAAGACTACCATACTCTGTGACTGGCTTTTGTTTGATTCCAACTGATTCTAAAACACTCTAGGGACAAAAAGCAGATCAGTTGTTGCCTGGGGCTGGGGTGGAGGTGGGAGCCACTACAAAGAGGCTTAAGGCAAGTATCTGGTGTGTGGGAAACACTCTGTATCGTGATTGTGGTGGTGGTTACAAAACTGTCAAACTCATCAAATTATACATTTAAAAAGTGGTGAATTTTATTGTATGTAAATTATACCTTAATAAAAAGATTTTTTAAAAGAATAAAGAACTTAATGTGTGTACGTGTGTGCGCGCGCACGTGTGTGTGGTTTTTTTGTTTTGTTTTGTTCTGTTTATGTTTCTGTTTTGGTAGGGGAATTCTAGTGCTTCCCCATTTGAGAAGAGAAGAGGAAGCTTACCTCAGAAATATTACCACTTCATAAGCCCCAGTGAAATAACTGATCCAATAAGGATCATTAATAGATGCTGAAAGATGGTAAAAGAGGGATGGGAAACTGAATATTCACATATTAACAAATATCACTTCATAATGTTTGCTAACTACTAATGGAAAAAATTATATTTTACAAAGGAGAGATCAGCTGACATGTTCCTCCTTACATGATGCGATATGAGAAGTACAGAGAATCACTTAGGAAGTTTTTATTGCAAAAAACCATGTTTAACCTGAATCTAAGCAAGCCCTTTGACATCATTTCCAGCTTACAAGAAATACCCAATCTAGAAAATTAGGTAAATGGCACCACAAGAAAACAATAAGGCATATGCAGGATGAAGGGTGCTCTGGAACTCTTCAAAGAAAAGTCAATGTTCGTAAATGAAGGAAAGGAGAAAGACAAAAATCAGTGAAACGAGGTAGGACATAACTAAGTGAAAGTCATGGGGTTGGGTCTTTCTCCAAAATGAACACGTATCAAGGACATTTTGGGAACAACTAGACAAATGTAAGTAAGGCTGGTATTAGAGAATTTTTTTGAATTTTGCTAAGGGGAGGGCACCTGGGTGGCTCAGTCGGTTAACATCTGCCTTCGCCTCAGGTCATGATCCCAGTGTCCTGGGACTGAGTCCCACATTGGGCTCTTCTCCCTCTGTCCCTCACCCCTGCTCAAGCTCGCTTGCTCGCTCTCTCTCTCTCGCAAAAATAAATAAAGTCTTTTTAAAAATTTTGCTAAGGGTTAAGCATGATATTGTGGTTATAAAAGAAGTGGTCCTTATTTTAAAAAGACACATGCTAAAGTATTTAGGGTTGAAGTATAGTGGTGTTTACAACTCATTTTGGAAAAAATATACATGAAACAAAAATGTTAAAATGTTTTGATACTAACTTATGAATAGAAGAGTATAGTATTCTCTTGGACTTTTATTTTTCTATATATTTGAGTATTTTCTTACTAAAAAGTAATAAACTATAAACTTCTAAAAATTATAAAAGGATCAATAATTAATATAAATGGGTCAATAATTAGTATAAAGACATTTGAAAAAATAGAATTTGGTGTCTTAAAGTTACTGTGTATCAAATCTTCTACAATGGAAGGAATTAAAGCAATACATAGTGGGAAATTAAAGTTTTAGTGCACATTCTAGAAATGAAAAAAAAAAAAGGAAAATGAATGTACAAAGCATCTAACCAAAAAGGATAGAAAAAGAATAACAATAAGTGGAATAGAGGAAATAATAAAGGTAAAATCAAAGTCTAATAAAACAGAACACAAAGCATTAGTACGGGATCAATAGAACAATATTTGCTTAGACCAATGAAAAACAAAGGCAACATAAGTCAGTAAGCTTAGGAATAAAAAGGGCTACACAACTGAGAATACAGCAGAGATTTAAAATAATACAAGTACTTCAGTATGAGCAACTTTATGGCAATAAATTTGAAAACATTGGTAAAATGATCAATGCCCTAAAATCTAAAGTAGAACGTTTAATAAAACTCACTCAAGAATCAACAGAATCTTGAACAATTTCATAGATCAACTCCCTAGTTGAAAAAAAAATTACTCATGTATAACCAATAGGCCCAGATTTTTTAAACCTCTTTACTGAGATATAATTCACGTGTCGTAAAACTCACCCATTTAAAGTACACAGTGGCTTTATTTACAGCACATGCAAGTCGTGCAACCATCACTATCACTTAAGTTTAGAAGCGTTTCATCACCCCAAAAAGAAACCCATAGTACCTATTAGCAGTCACTCCTCGTTCTCCAGCCAGAGGTAACCAATAACCTATTTTCTATCTCCATCAAATTTGCCTATTCTGGACATTTCCTATAAACGCATCATACAATGTAAGACCTCTTGCGTTTGGCTTCTTTCCCTTAGCGTAATGTTTTCAAGATTTGTCCATGTTGTAGTATTTATCTGTACTCCATTCCTTCTTATTGCCAAATAATATTCCATTATAAGCATTTACCACATTATATTTATCCATTTATCAGTTATGGGACTTTCTGGTTGTTTCCACTCTGTGGCTATTGTAAATAAAGCTGCTAAAAACCTTCATGTGCCAACCATTGTGCAGATGTAAGTTTTCATTTCTCCTGTGTATATCTGGAGGAATAGAATTTCTGGGTCCTATGATAACTATGTTTATCATTTGAAGAACTGCTAAACTGTGTTCCAAAGCAGCTATACCATTTAATTCCCATCAGCTGTATAGGAAGGTTCCAATTTCTCCACATTTTCTCCAACATTCATTATTATTTATTATTGATTGTCGCCATCCTAGTGGTATCAAATGGCATTCTGTTGTGATTTTGATCTGCACTTTCCTAATGGCTAATATTGTTCTGTACCTTTTCACATGCTTATTGGTCATTTGTACGTCATGTCTGGAGAATTTATTTTTCAAATCCTATGCCCATTTTTAAATTGGGTTATTTGTCTTTTTATTGTTAAATTGTAGGCCCAGCTTTTTAAAAGGCAATTTTTACAAAGCTTGAAAACAATTCAAAAACTCTAATATCCCTATCTTACAGAAAGAGTTCTAGGAAGTAGAAATAGCAGGGAAGAGGAGAAAGAAAGAAGGGACAGAAATGGGGGAGGAAGGGGAGAGAAGAGGAGGAAAGACTTTTATGAGTTATCCAGAATGACCTTCATACTAAAAGTAAACATAGGTCAAAAAGGGAAAAAAATTAACAAATGTCTCAAAAATCCTAAATAAAACAGAATCTATCAATATAAAAAATAATAGCCATGATAATGGTAATAATATGGTATGATCAAATAAGGTTTATCCTGTAATACAAAGGTGATTTGCCCCTGGAAAAATCTGTTAATTTCCAAAAATATATATATTTTAGAAGATTAAAAAAAGATATCATTTCAACAGTTGCTGAAAATTTTAGTAACGTTCAACATTTACTCATGATTTAAAACAAAAATCTTTCACAAACTAGGAATAGAAGGGAACTCTGTTAAGTTGATAAAGGGTGTCTACCAAAAATTCTATAGCATACATGATACTAAATACTGAAATTTAAAACATTTCCTTTAAAAGTTCTTGTTCTAGACAGTGATGCCCCATCACCACTTCTGTTCAATATTTTCTAGGTCTTAGAGCAATGACATAAACAAAAGGTATAAGAATGAGAAAGTAATGAACAAAACTGTCATTATTTATAGTCAATATTATCTCCATAGAAAACTGAAGAGAAACTAGAGGCAAATCATCAGGTATATAAAGATAGTAGCATGTTTATTCAATAAAAGAACTAAGATAGTGTCCTAAGAAAGGTGCCAAATTATTAAAAATGTAACATTTTTAGAAGATCTCACATAAAATAGTAAAATTTAGAAGGTATATAGGAATAAAAACAAATATGTGAAGAATCTTTATAGTGACTACTTTGTTGAAGGGCATAAAAGAAGACCCAAGCAACTAGGAAAACATATAGCGGTAGACCAAAACACTCAATCTCCTGACTTAATCTTTAAATGTGAAACATTATCAATCAATATCCCAGCACGTTTGTACACTGAACTTTACCGGCTGATAGTGAAATTCTTATAAAAAAGAAGGCTAAAAATAACCAGCTAATCTTTAAGAAGACTGACTGCACTAACATCCAAAAAAGGGCCAGGCAATGTACTTTATAGTTAAACAAATAAGTGAGATAATTGCACCAATGAATATAAATAGAGCCAAGAAACAGACCCACATATATGGGATTCAGATGTAGGACAAATGGCGTCATGAGTTATAGGGGAAAGGATTGATTATTGAAACAATGGCATCAGGTCCATTTTGTATATGAATAAAAAAGACAAAATTAGAACCCTACCTCAGACCATTCACAAAATAATAAACTCAGATTGAAAACTAAATATGTGAAAGAGAAGAATAAAGTAGGAGGACTGACACTACCCAAATTTAAGACTTATTATAAAGCTACAGTAATCAAGACACTGTGGTATTTGTGAAAGGACAGGCAGATCAATGGGACAGAATGGAGAGACCAGAAATTGACCCCCCATAAATACAACTTATTTTGACAAGAGCAAAGGCAATACAACGGGGCAAATATAATCTCTTCAAAAAATGGTGCTAAGATAACAAGACGTTCATATATAATCAATCAATCAATCAATCTAGAAAAAGACTTTATACCTTTCACAAAAATTAACACAAAATTATCACAGCCCTAAATTTAAAGCACAAAACTATTCAACTCTTAGATGATAATGTAGGGGAAAACCTAAATGACGTTAGATAGAGTGATACTTCTTAGATACAACACCAAAGGCATAATTCATCAAAGGAATAATTAAGCTGGACTTCATTAAAATTAAAAGTTTCTCTCTGCGAAATATAATATCAGAAAAATGAGAAGACAAGCCACAGATTGGGAGAAAATATTTGTGAAAGATACATCTGATAAAAGACTTACCTAAAATATACAAAAAACCCTTGAAACTCGACAATAAGAAAACAACCCTATTAAAAACAGGCCAGAGAACTTAACAGATACTTCATCAGAGAAGATATACAGATGGCAAATAAGCATATGAAAAGATGCTCCATGTCATGCCATCAAGGGAATGCAAATTAAAACAATAATGAGATACCACCATCTATGTGTTAAAATGGCCAAAATCCAGTGACAACACCCCCCAGTGGTGAGGGTGTGGAGCAACAGGAACTCTCACAAGTTGGTGGTGGAATATGAAATAGTTGAGCCAATTTGGAAAATAGTTGGACAGTTTCTTACAAAACCAAACATCCTCTTACCATATGAGCTACCAATTGTGTTCCTTGGTATTTACCCAACAGAGTTGAAAACTTATGTCCCCATAAAAACCTACACATGGATGTTTATAGCATCTTTGTTCATAATTGATAAAACTTGGAAGCAACCAAGATGTCCTTTGGTAGGTGAGTGGGTAAATAAACCATGGTGCATCCAGACAATGGAATATTACACAGCACTAAAAATGAACTGTCAAACTGTAAACAGACACAGAGTTACCTTAAAGTGTATACTACCAAGTGGAAGAGGCCAATCTGAGAAAGCCAAAAGTATGGAAACAACAAAACAAAACAAAAAAACAAAAAATCAGCGGTTCTTAGGGGCAAGGTGAGCAGGAGAAATGAATAAGCAGAGAGATGAACAGGAGTATTTTGACAGCAGCGAAAATACCCCACATGATATTATAATGACGAATATGCCGTTATACATTTGTCTGAACCCACAGAATGCACACCACCAAGAGTGAACCTAAGGTAAACTATGGACTTGGGGTGATTATGATGTCAGTGTAGATTCACTGTTGGTAAAAATATACCATTCTAGGGATTGGGTGTGGTTATGCATGTGTGGGTGCAGAGGGAATGTGGGAAATCTCCATACATTCCTCTCAGTTTCATTATAAACTTAAATCTGCTATTTAAAAACTAAGGCCAAAAAAAAAAAAAAAACACCTTCTGAATGTAAAAAGCAAATCTGTAAAACTTTTTGAAGAATACTTTGGAGAAGACGTTTATATTATTTCAGGATGCAAAGTAAAATGAAGTATCTCACTACATTGAATTATTGAATCTCTGTGGGGAAAAATTAATATAAAGAAAAGAAAAGTCAAGGCACAGTTTAGGAAAATCTTTTTGAAACATATATATATTCTAGTAAGAATCACTATCCCAAATTTATAAAGAACTACCAAGGAGTAGGCAACTTGTTTTAAAAAGGGAAATTATATGAATAGGCAGTTCACAGAAGAATTTAATAAATGGCAAAATCATGTATTAAAGTGCTAATATCATTAATTGGGAAATACAACCTAAAATGGCAGTAAGATAGTATGTCATGACTATCATAATCACAAAAAAATAATCATTGGTTACATCATGTGTTGGTGAGGATGTGTGGAAAAACAACTCTTCCACACTGCAGATCAGAACAGTTTGGACTTGGTGAAGTTCAAGTTGCTCATGCTCTAAGACACAGCAGCTCTGTATCTATATCCTTGCTCGGGGGAAAGTCTCACACATATACACGTGCGCACTTGAAACATACAAAAACTCATTATATGTTAAGTCTCAAACATCAGTAGGTTCTTAATGTAGAACTACAAAAAAAAAAAAAAAAAAAACAACACTCTGGTAACAATACAATAAAACCATAAATTAATGACCAAAATAAAAAAAATGAAAAAGCCCTCCTCCCTCCTGTGACTTGGAAAACTAAAAAATGAACTTTAAACTTTTCTAAAAAATAATGATAAAACAACTGGATATGTTTAAAGCTGTGGCCCCAGAAAAATTATTAGCACACTGAACAGTAAAAATTTAGGGATATAAATAAACTAAATTCTCAGCTCAAAAAGCCAAAAAAGAAAAATTAATCAAGGAAAGCCCAGGAAGGAGACAAGGGTAAGAGCAAAATGTAGTGAAGTAGAGAACAGCAAAGCAATAAACCTAGTTAAGAAATCAAAATCCAGCTTGTTTCTCTTAAATGGACCCCTACATAATTTGATTCAAAAAAGGGAAGGGGGGAGAAAGCACAAATATACAAGATAAGAAATGGCAATAGGAAATTACCACTGAAATAGAAAAAGATAAATAAGAGGCCACTTTATAGATGTCATCTCTATGGAACTAAATTTGAAAATATGGATAAAATGGAGTAATTCTTTGAAAACGACATTTACCAAAATTGGTTCTATTCAGGATAGAAAACTTAATCAGATCAACTTCCCTAAAAGAATAAAGAAAATAATTAAAATAGTATCCCAGCCAAAAAACTGTAGGCCCCTATCATTTCACTTGAGAATTTTAACAAATCCTCAAGATTAGACCATTCCAATGATCCTTATTTTTTTTTCCAAAGCATGAAATAGGAAGAAAAACCTTCCAATTATTTTTCTAAAGCAAGTATATCATTAACAGTTACTATGGACTGAATGTTTTCATTCATAACAAATTCATATGTGGAAAGCCTCCCTCCAGATATGATGGTATTAGGAGGTGAAGCCTTTGGGAGGTGGTCAGGATTAGATGAGGTCATGAGGGGTGAGCCCTCCTTAATGGGATTATTGCTCTCATAAGAGTCATGAGAGAGCCTGCGTCCTCCCTCAGCTCTCTACCATGTGGGGGTACCAGGAGGCTGAGGACACAAGAAATCAGCAGTCTGCAACCCAGAAAGCGGCCCCTGACCAGAATTCAACCACACTGGCACCCTGATTACAGATGTTCAGCCTCCAGAACTGTGAGAAATTAATTTCTGTTGTTGATAAACTACCAGGTTTACACTATTTTTGTTATAGCAGCCAGAACTAAGAGAACAATTTCACCCAATTAAAGACAGTGAAAAAGTATTACAGACCAATGTCACTATATATCGATGCAAAAATGTTAAATAAATATAAGCAAGACAATGCAATACTACATTAAAAAATTATACCATGACCAAAAACCACTTGCATTTGGCTCAATATTAGTTAGTATAATATACCACATTGCTAAATCTAATAATAACTGCATGAGTCTCTCCACAGATATTTTAAAAGCCTTGACAAAATTTAACACCCTCCCTGATAAAAACTCAGAGAGATAGGAATATATATTTATATACATATTTTCTTAACATGATCACACACACACACACACACACACACACACACACACCCTTTGTCTAAACACCAGTATCTCACTTAAAAGACAAACACTTGAGGCATTTCTAGTAAAATCACGAACAAGGCAAGGATGCCCACTCTCCCCACTACTCTTCAACATTATAGTGTAGTCAATGCAGTCATACGAGATAAATCAAATAGAGCCTAAGAATTAGAAAAGAACAAATAAAAACTATATTTTTAGATGACAGTAGTATGCCTGAAAAAATAATGTGAATTGCCCATAAAATTAATTCAAACAATAAAAATTCAGGTTCACTAAAATTAATATACATAAATCAATCACCATCTTTTATACTAATAATAACCTGTTGGAGGGATAGACTGTTATATGGAAAACCTCATTTATATTACCAACAAAGAAGATAAAAAATTTAGGGAAAATCATAAGAAGAAATGTATAAAATCTGCATGAGGAAAGCTTTAAAACTCTTCAAAAGCACGAAAGTGGACTTGAAAATATAGAAGGCCGCCTTCACTCTGCTACGATACAATGACTCAATATTATAAAAATGTCACTTCTCTCTAAGTGACTTTATAAAATTAACACAATTTCAATAAAAATGCCAACAAGATTTTTTTGGAGCTGGATAAGTTCCTACTCAAGTTCTTATGAAAAAGTCTTGTGAGAATCGCCACTAAGAAAAGCTGCAGCAAGAAAACTAGTTTACCATGGAGTAAACATACTGTGTATCTCCTATAATAAAAACAGTGTGGTTCTGGTGCATTGGACAAACAGGGCAGGACGGATGACAATGTCCAGGGAGAGCCCCAAGAACATGTGGAAATATACGAGATAATAAAGACAGCATTTCAAATCACTGGGTCAACAAGGGCCTTTTTTTTTTTTAAAAGATTTTATTTATTTATTCGACAGAGATAGAGACAGCCAGCGAGAGAGGGAACACAAGCAGGGGGAGTGGGAGAGGAAGAAGCAGGCTCATAGCGGAGGAGCCTGATGTGGGGCTCGATCCGAGAACTCCGGGATCACGCCCTGAGCCGAAGGCAGACGCTTAACCGCTGTGCCACCCGGGCGCCCCAACAAGGGCCTTTTTAAATGAAGAATGCTGCAGAACTCATTGGCTATTGGACCGAAAAGAACACTGAATTCACACTTCAAACCACACAGAGCACGAACTCCAAATAGATTCAGAATCTAAGTGTAAAACGAGGCCCTACACAAAACGCAAAATCAGGTAACTTCTCTATAACCTGAGTGACAGAAATGC
The DNA here is from genome assembly GCF_017311325.1 of Ursus maritimus. Classification (NCBI taxonomy): domain Eukaryota; kingdom Metazoa; phylum Chordata; class Mammalia; order Carnivora; family Ursidae; genus Ursus; species Ursus maritimus. Next base: position 92,876,295 of record NW_024423343.1, on the reverse strand, counting down.
TTACATAACAGTGACTCAAACAAGAGATACAGTAAAAGATCCGTAAATTTGACTATCTAAAAATTTTAGATAGCATGTTATATATATATTTTTTAATGACTGCTGTAACAAATTATCACAAGTGCAATGGCTTAAAACAACACTGTTACTACCTTATAGGTTTTGGTAGAATTCCAACTGGCCTCACTGGTTTCAAGTCAAGGTGTAGGAAGGGCTGCATTGCTTTCCAGAAGATTTAGAGAAGAATCTGTACCCTTGCCTGTTCTAGCTTCTTAGATGCTGTCCACATTCCTTGGCTCATAGTCCTTTCCTCATTGGGCAAAGCAGCAATGTCGCAGCTATATGATCTTTTATTTCCAACCACACTTCCCTCTCACTATAGCCAAGAACGATTCTTAGTTTTGAAGGACCCACCTGAATAATCCAGGAATATACTCTCCCTCTGTGGGCACTTAGTTTAATCATAACTGCAAAGTACCTTTTGCCACGTAAGGTAATGTATTTACAGATTCTGGGAATCAGGACATGGACATTTTTGGGAGCCATTATTCTGCCCACCACACCTAGCAACACACACACACACACACACACACACACACACACACAAATAATCAAAAGACTACTGACATGCCAAGAGAAAATATTTGTTATAAATTATAAACAAAGGCTAATAACCCTAATATACAAAGAACTCTTAAAGTAAGGGGAAAAAAATCTTAACAAAAACTTAGCAAAAGTCACGGACAGACAATTCACAAAATGAAATGAAAGTGGCCTCTGAGCCTATGGGGAGGTGTTCAAGTTCACTCATACTAGAGAAGTGCGAATTACAACTACCCTGAGATACAGTTTCTCATCCATCAGATTATAGAAAATGTAGACATTCAAAAACTCACTCTGTTGGTGAGACTGTGCGTGAACACACATTCTCATATATTGCTGGTGAAAACTGGCACAAACTTCCTGAAGGAAAATTTGTCAACATCCAACAAAACTTCATTTGCATTTATCATTTGAGTGAGCATTTTGCTTGGAGTTTACTCTGAAAGTACACTTCTAACAATAAAAAAACTCATAGGCACATTGGTTATTCACTGCTTTATTGCTCATAATTTTAAGTTGTTGCTGAGAAGTTCTCTTACTTATCCTTGCTTCCATCTATTCCTTTTTTCTTTTCAAGATTTTATTTATTTGAGAGAGAGAGAGCGAGCGCACACGCGCAAAAGAGAGCATGAGTAGTGGGGGAGGGGAGGGGTAGAGGGAGCAGCAGACTCCACTGAGCAGGGAGCCTGACGGGGTTTCCATTCCAGGACTCCCCCCCCCATCATGACCTGAGCCGAAGGCAGATGCTTAACCCACTGAGCCACCCAGGTGCCTCCAGTCTATTCCTTTTTATCCTTGTGTTATGGCTTGTCATGTCTGTCAGGTTGGCTCATAAACTATTTTGTAATCTTCCATGGGAAGTTTCTGCACTCTATGGTAGCACTGAATAAACGTCTGCTGATTTTTAAATTATTAGGGTTGAACAATCATTTCTTATAAGCAATTTATTTTTGAAATAAAGCTCTCATATAACTAACACTATATGGCTTGTTAATTTTGGATTTATCCTAGATTAATGACTATTACACTCATTTTTACTTACTTCTTACTGAGTTTCTGTTTTATCACAGCCAGTCTTAATCAGAGAAACTTGGTTTCTTTAATAATTAAAACTCTGTGGCCAGGGCTGAATTAAGCCCACCACTCAAAGCAAGATTCCAGTGGACTTCCCATACTCTTTCACTCACAATTGAGCAGACCCTTGTTCTGGGATAGCATTATCATCATTAGACAAATGTATAAATGGAATGCACTTAAGTAGTGCCTGGTTATTCTCCTGGGGCTTGTTAACAATACAAATAAATACACACCTATCTTCTATCAATCATTCCATTTTTAAACTTAAAGATGAATGGCCTTTCATTAACCAAGGCATTCATTCAACCATCATTTATTAAGCAGCTATTATATCAGATAACATGCCAGGTTTTTAAAATCAAGTTTATGGTCTGCAAGCAAAAAAAAAAAAAAAAAATAAGCACATGACTTCAATTTTTTACAGCTCATTTTCTGTATCTTTTGTTTGTATTCAGATCCTGTCTTTATACTGTCTCCTGAAATCAGTCAGTATTTCATTTTTAGTATGTACATATGTGTCTATACACACATATATATTGGTATGTGTTTACATATGTATGTAATGTGTGTATATGTCTCTATAATCCTATCCATTACTTTCTTTATCCCTCCCTTTATATTGGGCAACAATTAGCAAAGTAGTAATGTACATGCGAGGAAGGGAGGGGATTGCCCTCATGCACACACGTGCTTATTTCAGTTTGCTTATACCCACCAACAGCACTCAGAGCAGCAGCCACACATCTGAAATGGCTGTATACCCGGGACGGTAGAATATATTTCAACTGAACTTGCATATAGGAAATCCATTATCCACTCATCTACCCTAGCATGGGGATAGCTTCTGTGGTTTTCCAGCAACCTACAGAATGCAATCCTGTGAAAATAATATAAACATATTCTTGAGAGAAACTCAACAGAAAGTTAATAATGTGGTATCCTTCTCACTAGATGCTAAAATAATTTTATAAAGATCTTATGAGTTCTCTTAATTTTTACTTGATTTATGGGTTGAGACTTTTTAATGTTTCTCATCATAGAATCACAAAAAAATATGATTACTGAAAGGAACCTAATGCCATTCCTGCTTGCTTTATGGATGGGGAAATTGAGTTTGCATATTTAGGACCACACAAGGGACTCAGAGAGAGAACTCAAAGCTGGCTGTGCGGTTTCCTCACCCACTTCCCAGGCCGCTAGTCACCAGACTGGGGGGAGTTCGTGGTGCCCGCGGAGCTTAGTGGAGCTTCTCTAAGCATGACTTAGAAGGACATGGAAACACAAAATCAAATTTGTACTGACCCGCAGTCCTTCTGTACTTATTCAGGAGTTGGGATGGAGGGGGCTTGTAAAACAAAAGAAAGTTTAAAAATTCACTCTAGATCAGAAACTGGCACCCACAAGTGAAATCTTGCCTACTTTCCTAAATAAAGTTTTTTCGAAACACAGTCACACCTATTATGCACTGCCTGTGGCTGCTTTTGAGCTCCCAACTACAGAGTTGGGTAGCTGGGACAGGGATCATAAGGATATAGCCAGGAAAGCCAAAAATATTTCCTTTCTGACCGTTAACAAAAAACATCTCCTGCCTCCTGCCTTAGATAATATTTCCCCCTTACAAGACAGTATCAACATGAATAAATATACTTAAAAAAAAAAACCTACTAATGATTATAATTTTGAGTTGTACTTTGAAACAACTAGGGTAATTAACTACATGTTATAAATTCTAATGAGCCCTCAAGTTTCTGGTATCAGTTGTCCTACAGCGTATACATTCCTATGGAATGTTAGTGACATTCCTTTTTTAATAATAAGAATAGGAGTCATTTTAACTAATTAACTTTTAAAAATTAAACCTAAATTAACTTTTTATAGCCAGTAATAACTACAGCTAAGATGTGTCCCAGATAATTAAAATATAGTGTTCCTAATGAATGGGTGTCTACTACAACTTTCTTTACAAAGATAATTAGAGTTGCTTATACAGTTTCATCCAGTCCTTTGTGCATTCAAGATTATTTTATTTTCCCAAAATGTAAACATGGATTTTTTTCAATGTATTTATTTTTATGAATTAAGAATACAACACTTATCAAAATTTTTAAATGCCCTGTAAGATTTTAAAATTGCATAACTACTATTTGGGCAATAATAGTAAATTCAAAGAAATATTAAGAACAGGTCCCAGACTTATGAAAGAAATAGAATTTTGAAACATATTCTGGAAATATGTTGGGCATAAGATAAAGGGAAAAACTAAAGCTGAGATTGACACATAGGAATTGAAATAAAGTAGAACCATAATAAATTATTAATTTTTAGGAAATATATTCTAGGCACTAGAGAGAATCTCTTCTGCCTTTATACTAGTTTGGCCTGCATATGAAGTCAGGATAGGCTAGGTTATACTATGGTAACAAACAATTCCCAGATATCTCTGGCTTGAAATGAAAGCTTATTTTTTCTTCACACCACATGTTGGCAAGGGCCTTTGTGCAGTCACTCTATGATCCTAGCTTTATAATAAATCATCATGCTGAGCACTGATGGCTGCCACACCAGAACAAAAGAGCACATTGGAGGATTGCACATCCATAATTAAATGTTTCAACTTGGAAAGTTACTTTTGCTAGCAACTCATTGGTCAGAATGAGTCACATGACCCCTCCAACCCACAAAGGAACAGGAGTTATAATTCTACAATGTGCCTCTAAGAGACAGAGCTGGAAATATTTATTAACAACTCATTGACTGTTTAATGATTAAGGACCAAACTAGCTAATCGTCTGTGCTTCACATTCCTCATCTATAAAATGAGAATACTAAACCTCAGAATTGTGAGGATTAAATGAGTTAAATACTTGTAAAGAGCTTCGAAGAGACCGGCATAAAGTGTTATTGGTGGTTTATTCCAAGCTTTGTCCTTGCCACACTGCTCTTCAGAGCCAAAACAGAGGAGAGCTGTCTTAGAAATGCTGACTTGGGCCCAGCAGGGATGCTTATGAGAAGAATTCTGAAGGGAAAAAAAACCATGATCAAACGAAAGAAATAAAAATGTTAGGTCTTCCTTCGACATATATTGATCCAGGAGGCAGGAGACAAGCCATTAGTGGGGTAATGATTCAGTGCCACAGAAGCTAATGGAACAGGGGGACAAAGACACCAAAACCTGATAGTAGGTCTTAAGAATTATGAAGGCCAGAGAATGAAAATAGGGTGTGAACATGTATGGACACATTAAGTAGAGGATGATGGATAGGCTACTCTACGGTATACACATTTGGGGATTGCATTATGTGAATGGAATCCCTTCTAATGTGTGGTTTACAAGACTTCCATCAAGCTAAAAATGAGAGGGCAAGTAGAAGACTTTGAATAGCAAGAGCAAAGGCAAAAATGTAAGAGGAGAAATGGGAATGAAGACGAAATGAACCAAGAATCCATGTCCCAGAAATGTAGTCAGAAAGCTCCTCTCCTATATAGAAATGCAGGAAGTGGTAGACTGATGGCAATGTTCATTCCTACCAGAACCATCATTGCCTCAGCACTGGCAAGTGTGGTTGCTCTGAATCCATGACGCATGACTATCTATCCCTGACAACTCATGATGACCATGCATCCATACGCATTTAACCAATCCTGGACCATTAGGCACCAGGTGAAGAGATGAACAGACATGATTTCCTCTTCCAGTGGCTTACTGGTTAATGAGGGAGCCAGAGAAGTTATTAACCCACCTGTAACATAAATCAAAATGAAGGAAGTTCTGCACCGCATTCACACGTCAAATTTTGTGGGACTACAGAAGACGGAGCAGCCCATTTTCAGTACAGAATCAGGGAATGCTTTTCGGAGGAGATGGCACTGTAACTGAGATTTTTTAAAAGAAGAGGGATAAAAAGGTAGATGATGTAATAAATACCAAAATAATGGAATATCACGAGCAGCCATGAAAATATGGACCATGTAGACCATTTGGAGTGGGTAGAGAAATATGTTTCAAAAAGAAAAAGGAGATTTGTCTGTTTTTCCACCCCCAAGCTCAGTGGCACACTTTACAAGGTCTCATTCCACAATTTGCCTATATTTACAAAATTTTCTGTTTTTCCTTCCCCAAAATATTCAAAATTTTAAATGGCTATGTGATTTGAATTTTATTTCAGAAATCTTTCAGTGTAAGCTCTGTGTTTTCCTATATAATCACAAATTCAAAAGATCATAGAGCTGAGAAAAACTTTCAGCTCAGATTCCAGCTTTACAGATCAAAGTCCAGTGACCAAATGACTTACCTGTGGTTACAGCAGTGGCAGACTCAAGACTAGAATTCCTATCATAATACTGAATGTGCTCGTTGCTTTAAAAATTTAAAAAAAAAAATCAAGAAAACAAACATGATTCTGAAGCTGCTCTTGTGGTTTTTCTTTGAGTATTCTGTGTCAGAAGCAAAGTGACTTATATCTATAAGGTTATAAGTAACACCCATATCGTGAAATGGAATTATTCATTAAACCATCAAATGTCTCATAGAGGGGTCACCCCTTGAAGCTTGTGTGTGTTTAAGCCAAATAAAAGGAAGTCTTATTCCACAAAGTAGGGATTAAATTTATGGAAATTATTACCCAACAAGAGGTGGGAGAGGTTAGAAATACAAATAGATGTTAAGTGGCTTGTATGAATTAATGACGGGCCCATCATAGTTAATGAGAAAAGATGCCATGTTTGGGTCATGTTATGAACGTTTGAAGTTAATATCAAAGATGCCCTGCTCGCCAGCTCTGCCAAAGACAGAGAGGGCACAGGGCCATGATGCTCCTTGACAATTTTTCCCTCAATTTGTGAAAGTCTCCAATATTGCATTCCGGATGCCATTGAGAAACTGCCAGGTTTGTGAATAGAAGATGGACATTCAAGAAACCAGTCTTTGACAATATCTTAAGCAAGCCCACTATATCTGAAGTATCTTGTTCCCAAACAGAAGTATATAGGGTATTTTTACATTCCAACTTTACATGAAGAATCAGGTCTTAGAAATCCCATGAGAAAGTTTTCCTAAGGATTTATCCACACTTTCTTCTCTGGTTTGCTCAAATGAAAAGCAGGAAACCTTCCAGACATTTTGAACCTCTGACCTTTTGTGGTTTTCCCATCAAGACATGCAAACATCCATGCAGCTATTCAAATATCCCTCCTCACTGCATTATAGCATGGCTGTATATTACCCCTATATCTAGAACACTTCCATGTCTAGCCCATTATAAAATGAGTTTAACTGCGTGTTTCTTAGGAAAAAAGAAGATCTCATTGCCTCGTAAATGTAGAAACCCAGTGTCACGTATACCTATCTGGTTTTCCAAATGATTTTTCCCAAACCACCCTAACTGACCCTTCCCAAATGTTTCCAGTTGACAAGTCAATCAGCTTTTGCCTTTCACCCAATCTCAGCTCATGCCTTCTCTTTGATAATATCGGGATATCCCATCTGACAACAGTCTTGGCTAATTAATTTACTCCAATGTCTAGCAGCCATTTGACAGGAAAAATAATCTACACGGTATTTATTGCAAAATCTTCACCGTTGTGACAAAGATGAATGCAAACTTCACACAATCATTTTTCAACTGTTATCCAAACTTGAAAATGGTTTTCAAATGTTAACTTTAAAATTATGAGGAGGAAGATAATGGTTCTACTTTAAAGCTGCCTGGAAATGGAACTTCTCTGACAATGGCTTAGCATTGAGCCAGAAAAGTAAACTCACTTACTAACGTAGTAAATGGGCCAGAAATAAATCTGTCAGAGATTTGGGCGGGGGTGGGTGTGAGTGGGAAGGGGGGCCACAAAAAGAAGGGGCAGTGGAATTGAATTTCCAAACTAAATGATCTGAAACTTTTAATATCCTATATCTTCAGAAAGCACTATCTTCTTTTGTGAAATGCACATACCACTGTTATAATATGGTTGAAACTGGAAAAATCTAAATACAGACCATGAGAAACACCTACAACACTCCACTTTAATCTCTGTCTCCAGCAAAAAAATCCAGTAGTTCCATTCACTTTTGATGCACTCTCGATAGATACTTTCTCATGAGCTTTGTTTCCTTTCTAACATTATCCTCCCTGATAATCCTTAACCTTGAGATTTTAACTGTTATATTAATAATTGTTCATTTCAGTGATGATCTGAAATTCACTCCCTTCTCCCTTCTGAAGGCCAGAGTAATTGGCCAATAAAAGTTCCTCAAGGTCAGGAACGACCTAATTTACTTGTAATTATTAATTGTGCTCTGACCTCTTAACCATAAATAAAGCCCTGGCATTGGAAAAATGAAGATGTGAAACAGGACATGGTAATTTAAAAAATCAGGGAATAAAGGAGTAGTGGAGGAAAAGAGAACGGATTTTCTAAATTTAAAACACTCTTTGCCCTTTCTTGAAATAATGATTTATATTCTTTGAGTCTGCAAGAGAGTAACTAGATATGCATGATGCAATGCTGGAATTTTAGGTATTTTGCCTAAAGGTTATTAACAATTAGTACCACTGGGTGGGGGGAATCATAAAGTTAGAATAACAACCCTCTCTCAAAGGATGACTGAAACTAGGCTTGTAATCCGGTCATAATAAAATATATTATGTTTAGATTAGAGCCCCACATGTTAAGAGGAAAATTGACAAACTAGAGTAAGTCCAGTAGGTGGCCACGATTAATTGGGGTTTGAAAAGTGAGTTGTACGTGGAGCCAAGGAAGAACCTATTTTGCTTTCTTTTGGAAAAGTGAACAGTGAGGCCAAACATGTAAAAGGGTCTTCAGACATACAAAAGGGATGATACACAGAAGAGGAAATACTCCCTAGAAGTAGAGCTACTGATGGCAACATTGGGGCTGGAGCGTAAGAGTTAGATGATGAGTCACCCAGCACCAAGGGGTGGCTGGTCTCTTCCTGTCCAGTGTAGCAGAATCCATGCTACATAACCTTAGAAGGACAGTCCCTCAGCTTGTGTTTTGATACTTGCAGGGGTACAAAGCTCACTATCTCAAGAACAGCCTCCTCCACATTAGAGGCTAGAAGTGTCAGATCATTCCCTTCCAGTGCTGAGTCGCCAACTTTCAGGTTTGCACTCTGACAACTAGGTAACCAGTTCTGTTCTCATGAATATCTCAGGATGTGGCTAATCCCTTCTCCACAACACAACTCACCGGAGCTGTCAAACAATTATAGGTCTATCTTTTAGTTTTCTCTTTGTCAACATCCCTGATTTCTTTCACCATGATTAACTTATTTTGCACATCATACCCTTCTAGTCATTGACCTTCTGGGCATTTGCTAGTTTGTAATGTCCTCAAGTGACATCTGAAATAAATATTCTTGAGACAGTGCAGCAAGAATACAACATAGGACTTCTAATTGCTCTGTTTAAGAGAATCGGTTAGTATGTGTTAACTGAACACTTACGATGTTCAACCTAAGCTAGCCACCATTTAATAGATAACAGAAGTGGAAAGCCATGGGGCGCCTGCGTGGCACAGCGGTTTAGCGTCTGCCTTCGGTTCAGGGCGTGATCTCAGCGTTATGGGATCAAGCCCCACATCAGGCTCCTCCGCTATGAGCCTGCTTCTTCCTCTCCCACTCCCCCTGCTTGTGTTCCCTCTCTCGCTGGCTGTCTCTATCTCTGTCGAATAAATAAATAAAATCTTTAAAAAAAAAAAAAAAGAAGTGGAAAGCCAGGTGCTGGCAATATTTGTGCAGTTAAAATTAAGGTACATGGAATAATTCTGGAGTTTTATAAGATGTAAATCATTATGTGTTCATGTGTGGTATAGTCCCAGGTTAAGGGGGGATTAGAAAAAAAATGGAGCTCAGGCAGCCTGAGGAATCCACATGAGGAGTTAGAGATGAGGAAGACCTTAGCTGGACTTTGAAGGATGGGTACAACTTGCCTGAAATGGAGACGTGAACAACCAGGGAGGGTGTGTGTAATAGGCATAATCAGTAAAAAGGATGTCAGGGTTGGTAGGGACATGTGTGGCTAGATTTAGAAACATTTAGAATTATACCATACCATTTCCAATAGTACTTTCTTTCTTCCATTCAACTTTTGGGTATTTATCTGAAGAAAATGAACATTAATTTGAAAAGATATATTTAACCCTATGTTCACTGAAGCATTAGTTACAACAGTCAAGATATGGAAACAACCTAAGGGTCTATTGAAGGATGAATGGATACATAAGATAAATATTCATATATTAGCTATGGAATATTACTTAGTCATAAAAAAGAATGAGGCCTTGCCATTTGTGACAACATGGTTGGACCTAAAGGGCATTATGCTAAGTGAAATAAGTCAGACAGAAAAAGCCATATACCATATGATTCCACTTACCATAGAATCTAAAGAAGCAAAACAAATGAATAAAACAAAACAGAAACACACACAAATACAGAAAACAAACTGGTGGTTCCCAGAAGGGTGAGGGGTGCAGGGAACAGGTGAAGTAAGTAGAAGGGAACAACAGGTACAAACTTCCAGTTATGAAATAAGTCATGGAATGTAATGTTCAGCATAAGGAATAGAGTTAATAATATTGTAATAACTTTGTATGGCAACAGATGACAAGCAGACCTATCTTGGTGATCACGTCATAATGTATAAAAGTTATCAAATCCCTCTGTTATACACCTGAAACTAATATAAGGTTGTATGTCAATTACAACTCAATAGAAAATAGTGAGTAAATAAATATGCTTGACTTTGCTAAAAAACTTCCAGGACTCTGATTTCCACAGGTATCTAATCTGGCTATCCAATCCTCGGTGAGATACTATGAAGAACTACGAGAGTAATGTTAGGACCCTCATCAGGTGGCAAGTACAGATTTCAGTGGTGATTTTCTGGATACCCAATTTCCTTTATTTCAAGCATGAGAATTCTCAGCAGTCCAGTGGGAGAAGTATTTTTGGATAGATGTGACTTTCGGTACATTTTAAATTATATCATCTCCGTAACAAATGGTCCCAAAGGCCGACGTCCTAAATTGTGTATCTGATTCAAAGAATTTCTCTTTTAGAGTGGCCTTCTGTAACTGGCCCCATTTATATCTTCATTTCCAAAGCAAAGATACACAAAAAATCAATTAGACAGTGAAAATGAATAAATCCAGGTAAATACACGTGCTGGCTTTCAATGAACCAGTGAGTCTGTGAATCTCCAGGGAATACTGAAGAGACATCATAAGACAATTCAATTTCCCTTAATAGGGACTATAACCCCAGAGTTTCTTTTTTTTTTTAATTTTAATATTGTGCAATTGATTTTTTTTTATACCATGCTGTGCTCATAGCCTCTGTGGAAACTTAAACATTATTCAACAGGACAATTTCCTGAAAAACCTTTTGAAAGTGGTCACAGACTCTGACCCTGCTCTGGTACCCTGGGTCTGCCAGCATGCTGTTTTATTACCTTTGGAAGTTTCCATGCCGAAACACAGCCCAAGAATTAGAGCTGAAAGAAAACGAGGTCCATAAAAATCATTTGCTGCCTTCATTCAGGAAGGGAAACAGTCACTTTGGCCTCAGCAATCCTATGTATCTATTGCTTCTTTCCCAACCTCATCTCCTAGCCCTTCGGTTGGCTTGTAAGGTAATTGGTAAGAATTACAGATTGTGAACTCTCAAGAAAGGCCTGCTGAAATCACTTATTTTACCCTTTTCTCATATCAATGGGAAACCCAGCTCCCAAATGCCTAAATGACTGTCCCAGGACCACACAGCAAGTGGCAGCATCAGGACCTGAACTATGCACTGCAAGCAATGAACCAGGGATGTATTTTACAAGCTTCCTAACAGTCCAGCACAGTCAGCCAACCATCTGAACAGAGACCCTGATTGGACTGCTGAGCCACCAAATGCCATCCACAGCGAGAGTAGACATCAGTCGTATTCTAGAACAGAGCATCCCTTATTTGTAATTACATTATCTAAAGCACTTAGCTAAGAAAATGGCCATTTCCTTTTAGTTGTTGGTTGTTCTCTTTTGCCACCTTCCCTTATTCCCCCCCACTGTTTTCTCTGCCCTGAATCCTTTGCAAATTCACCCTCCATTAGGCGGCCTATGTCACTCTTATTTATGCTGAACTCCACTCTGACTTCTGTGTCTATCTTAACGAAATGCTTACAACCCTCTCTGCAAACACCCCATTTCTAGCCTTCCAGATCAAGCCCTGATTCTGTTTTTCAAAGTGATTCGATGCATCTAACATTTTTCTGTAGCTCATTTTACACGAGGCGGAAAAGAAATAAAAGCTTGTTATTTCAAGTGTTGATTTTTTTTTTTAAGATTTTATTTATTTATTTATTTATTTGACGGGGGGGGGGGGGGGAGAGAGAGAGCCAGCAAGAGAGGGAACACAAGCAGGGGGAGTGGGAGAGGAAGAAGCAGGCTCATCGCAGAGGAGCCTGATGTGGGGCTCGATCCCATTAACGCCGGGATCACGCCCTGAGCCGAAGGCAGATGCTTAACCGCTGTGCCACCCAGGTGCCCCCTCAAGCGTTGATTTTTATCATGGATTTTTTTTTAACCCATCATGGTCTCTTAATTCTTTTCTTTCAAAATGACAAAATATTCTTTCATTGCTTCTATTGATAAGGTTATTTGCAGCTCAAGATGCGGTTGGTAGCTAAAGGGAGTAAAATTGGGGGCCAAAATACCAATTTAGAGCCCTTCCCAGGCTGTGCACCCATCATGCAGACATGACATATGTTAAAACTTCTTGCCGTACAATTGCATCTTGAAAGAAGCATAAAATAAATGTCTAGTGAAGCAAGCGCTCTTCCCAATATCTGTCACTAACAACACATGCCCATCTTTATTACATGTCCCCACCTTTAACTTTCTCAGAGTAAATGTCTTTAAATTGTGTGTCCCCTTTAGCATTTGTACACCATAGAGACAGATGACTTTTTTCTAGACTTCTTGACTTTTTTTCTTGCCTGGACTTATAAACAGAGCTGAGCTCATCCCTAATGAACACATAAGCCTTCAGTAATTTCTTTTCCTGAATCGTCATTAATCCCTTCCACAGCTAGAAAAGTGATTTGAGCATCGATAATGTGTCAAGTCACTAAGTTACAGAGTTGGCTAAAATACTTCTTTCCAATTGTCACTTTGGTATTGAGGTAAATGACGCTTCCTGTTTGAAGTTTTAGGTCTTAAGTTAAGTGCTAGGAAAGACAGGAGGAAGAGGACCCCTGGTTCTACAGGTCACAGACCCAAGGAATATGAGTGGCCCACATGAGAAAATTATATAACAAGCATGTGTGAACGAGAACTCCCTGAGTGGAACCAGTATAGTGGTCATTAAGGGTGAGAACAGAGCCACTGTTCCATGTCTAGAACATTCTGCTGAAGCCTTGTCCTCCTTAATTGGACTGGGCGGGAATAAAAACCAGAGCATCCCTAGGGTGTAAGTGAGAGATCTGCCCTACTAGTAAAATTGGGTTAATGGAGTAATGCAGAGTTGAGTGCTGCAGTGGTCTTTCTCTCTCAGGCACGTGGTGACAGCTGGTGAAAATCTAGGATTATCTCCACAGAGAGTACATGTATGATACTTAATCAGTGAGTGTTCAGTAAAGAGTGAACTCCAGAGCTTCAAGTCAGTCAGGTTCCTGTTAAGCAATCTCCTGAGGGCTCCTGGGCCATGAAACTAGCCAGAGGTGGCCAACCTTGACCAACTGTGCAACAGATGTTCACATCTTAGAAGTTCTCTCTGCCCTGAAATACCTAGAGTATGCCTCTACCAACTACTTTACAATTTCAACCTATTCCCGATTCTTTGATTCCAGGGTGCATTTCCATCCTCAGCTCTTTGTTGGATTATTTATGAGGTCTAATTTGTAATTCAAAAGTATTCAACGTGCTACAGTTAAAGCCTCTGAGAGAAAGAAAAAAAAAATACAGTTTGTATTTCCTCTTTTCAAAGAGGCCCAGACAGCTCTCCCCAGAATTGCAGGGTGGAGGTGGGGTAGTAGAACTTCCTGCTTGCTGCCAGGCCTCTAAACACAGAAGGTCAAGGGGCGCCTGCGTGGCTCAGTTGGTTAAGGGGTCAACTTTTGATTTCAGCTCAGGTCATGATCTCGGAGTCCTGAGATCGAGCCCCGCATAGGGCTCCGTGCTCAGCATGGAGTCTGCTGGAGATTCTCTCTCTCCCTCTGCCTTCACCTTCTGCGCTTCCTCTCTCTCTCTCTTTCCCTCTCAAATGAAAAAATCTTAAATAAATAAATAAATAAATAAATAAATAAATAAATAAATAAATAAATACAGAAAGCAAAAAAGAATGGGGGGGTAAGCAAATAAAAAAAAAAAAAAAGAAAAAAAAAAGATAAAAAATTACTGCTTTCACTCCAGAGCTGCCCATATAGGAATACATAGAGTTAAATCCTAATAATCAATTTCTTTAAAAAAAAACAAAAAAAACAAAAAAAACCCACAAGTATGTTCAAACACTAACAAGTTAGTGATTTTTTTTCCCATTAAAGCTAAAATTAAATAGAAGGGCAGGGTAAATTACCCATTTCATCCTTCCTTCCGCAGAAAAAGGCACTTCATCATTTCTTACTGTGGGTGTATTTCAGCCTCAACACATGCATTTGTATCGAATGGGTCATTTATATTGTTGCCTGCTGGAATTTTTCTTCTTTCAACTTAGTAGGGAATATTTGAGATCTTTATTACTCTAAATAAATCTACAAAACGTCTCTCGCTTGAGGCTCTTTATTTTAATTTCAGATAAATAAATCACATTAGGTTCCTGGCCGTCCTATTAAGATAAGCATGGACCTAAAAATAACAAATGTGTTTGAAGCCAAACGTCTTCAGATTAAATAGGGGCAAATGTCTCTGGGTGACCCCCAAATCTGACTGACATTAAAACATGGGGGGATTTTGAGAGTGTTTCTTGGAGGACATGAACCTGTTTAAATGAGAAGTAGAATTATTTTCAAAGCATCCGTGGACCCACTTGTACAACATGATTCAACTCAAGCTTCCCATGGCAGCAATAAATCCATCTCTAAAGTGGGGCTGTTTCCCCAGGTATCTTAGAGGGCAATTTTATGCCTTTGTAGGTTCATCTAATGCCTTCATCTATACTGTGCTTTATTAACTATAAAAAGTTCCCAACCTGAATTTCTCATCGTCTTATATACAGTTATACTCAAAAGACTTAAAGGCAGATCAAATTACATCGATTCAATAACTGATCCTTCCTTTGCCCTCACGCCTTCAGATCTGCTCCTCCCGAGAGTCAGATCAAACATGCCCTCCTCAGGGAAGCCTCCGGATTTCTGAAGGACAGTCTCCTAAAACCTGTTTTACAGATTCCTCCAGCCAGCCGCATTGAATGATCTTGAGAAGTATATGTGAATTTTCTTTCAAACGCAATTTGGAGTGAAGAGAAGGGGATGAGACCCATAGGGTTGTAAAGAGTCTATTTAAAATATTTATTAGGTTAGGACCTAAATATACCTTCTCTGCTGGATTAGCATAGTCCTTTAATTTAAAGGGTGGACAAATTTGATTTAAAAAGGTGGGGGGGTGGTTATATAACTGATTTGTGAATGTAGAGTTTTACTCTGGCATTTTTGGTGCCTCCTAGCCCCCAGGAGACCTGAGTTCAAATACCAGGCAACTCCCTAAGTAGTTAGACATGCAGAACACATACAGGTCACCTACATAAGCTATAATGTGGATGAACCCTCAGGTACAAGGTCAATTACGAACCTGAGTGATCTTCCAATTCCGTCAATCCAGATAAATTTCTGGGCTTAGTTCTATCAGTCCCTTCTGCTACTGAACAAAAGTCACCTTAAAGACAAGAATGCCACTTGACCCAGGGATCCAGAGCTACAAGAGGCCTAAACGCCTCCTCACTCCTCTAAAGCAGCAGCATCAGGCTATAGTAAGCATCCTTTGGGGTACAGCTCAGCCCACCAGCCCCCCTGCACACTGTCCAGGGATGACCTAACTGCTGAAGCATGTGGCAGTACCCAGTTTGCAGAGCTCTGATTTATTCTCCCTTATGCTGGGCAGAGGGCATGACTTAGAGGCAATACTCTTATCTCAGCAGGGGTTTGAGACCGTCTGCATCTCTCAAACATCCCCTGGTGGGTAATTGAGAAGTGACATTGATGGGTTTCCAGGGTGGCCCTTGTGCTTATGCTTGCCCTAGAATCCAGCTATGATTTAGAAATCCAGCCCAAGGGTTGAGAGGAGGGGAAGCTAATGTAAAGTGTGCTAGCCCCGGTCTCCTTTGACCCCGGCAGAGTGAGACAGAGGTGCAGAGCTGCGAGACCATGTGTTCTTATTGAGTTGGCATAGCATGAGGTTTGCTTTCAGAGCTTTTATTGCTATTACAGAGCACTGAGCTCTCTCTGTTTGCCACACATTCTATTCCCCAGAGATAGCCTCTTTTTCTCCTGAAGGGATTTAGAAAACAAATCACAGTTCTTATTTTATTTGGTGTCCACCATTAAGAATTCATGCAGAGCAGTTTTACTTGTTGCCAATTAAGATCTCCCAGTGGAAGTCTATGATTACAGCAAAGGCAACCTGTTTAATACTCCGGCATCTCCTTAGTCTACATAAATTAACCCCATGAGGGTAGAGATGTGCTAATTCTTAAGATGCCTGGATAATTTGATTCTAAAATCCAAGTTACATAGAGGGTAAATCTCCAGGAGCTCCGGGCTTGACTTTTCTCAGGGCATATGTGCTTCTGCTTCTTAATTCTATTTTGCAACTCCAAGACGATTTCTAGATAACGCAGGAAGAAAGACTTTTCTTTTCCCAGAGATAGATAAAGAGCATGCAGCCTCTCAGTAAGCAGTTTTAATATCACTCACATTTTATAGAAACTGAGATTAGAGCTGAAATGAATTTTAGGCAAGTTGTGCCAATTACCTCCCCGCCATGTGTAAATATATTGAAATTAGGGAAAACGTGAATGAGCATTTGGAAGGTGGATCATTTCACTTCAGTGTTCACTCTTAGATAAGTAGCATTTTGAATCATGGGAAGAAAATATTTTTGTCCATTTTTTCTCTTACCTCTTTCCTTAGAATAAGAATCACAGATAAGCCAGAAAGCAAAAGTCAAAGTCTATTTTAAAGAATTTTGGAAGCACAAAAGACCCCAATCGCCAAAGCAATCTTCAGAAAGAACAAAGCTGGAGGTAGCACACTCACAGATTTCAAGATACACTCCAGACTTGTAGCAATCAAAAAAATATGGTACTGGCACAGAAACAGACACACAGATCAATGGAAGAGGATAGAGATCTCAGAGGTAAACCCATGTATTCATGATCAATTAATCTATGACAAAGGCGGCAAAGATATACAATCTCTTCAATAAATGATGTTGGAAAAACTGGACAGTTACATGCAAAACAAATGAAACTGAACCATTTTCTTATAGCATACACAAAAATAAACTCAAAATGGTTTAAGGACCTAAATCTGAGACCTGAAGCCATAAAACTCTTCTAAGAAAACATAGGCAGTAATCTCTTGGACACCATCCTTAGCAACATTTTTATGGTTATGTCTCCTTGTGCAAGGGGGACAAAAGAAAAATAAACTACAGGGAATCCACCAAGGTAAAAAGCTGTTGTATAGCAAAGGAAACCATCTATAAAATAAAGAATGACTTACTGCATAGATATTTTCAAATGATATATCTGATACTGGGTTAATATTCAAAATATATTTTAAAAAACATATACAACTCAACACCAAGAAACCCCCAAATAATTTGATTAAAAATGGGCAGAGAACCTAAACGGACATTTTTCCAAAGAAGACATCCAGATGGCCTAACGACACATGAGAAGATGCTCAACATCACTCATCATCAGGGAAATGCAAATCAAAACCATATCACCTCATACCTGTCAGAATAGCTGAAATCAAAAGGAAATATCAAGTTTTGGTGAGAATGTAGAAAAAAGGGAACCATTGTGAACTGTTGGCAGTAACGTAAATTGATGCAAACACTGTGGAAAACAGTATAGAGGTTCCTGAAAACATTAAAAATAGAAATACCATATGATCCAGTAATTCTAGTACTGGGTGGTAGAATTTCATTTACCCAAAGAAAACAAAAACACTAATTCAAAAAGATACATGCACCCCTATGTTTATTGCGACATTTATTACAATAGTCGAGATATGGAGGCAACCTAAGTGCCCACTGATAAATAATATATGATTTTACACAGACACATACACACCCAGATACATTCTGAAATATTACTCAGCCACAAAAAATAATGAAATCTTGCCATTTGCTCCAACATGGGTGGACCTAGAGGGTATTGTGCTGAGAACTCAGAAAAAAAAAAAAAACGAATACCATATGATTTTACTTACGTGTAGAATCTAAGAATGAAACAAACAAAACAGAAACAGACTCCTAAAAGAACAAAATGGTGGTTGTCAATGGGGATGGGAGATGGGTGAAAAGGTTAAAGGGATCAAGAGGAACAAACTTCATTTATAAAATAAATAAGTCATGGTATGTAAATACTGCATAGGGATTATAGTCATTAACATTGTAATAATGTTGTATGGCAACGAGTGGTGAGTATACTGATGGTGGGGAGCATTTTGCAATCTATAGATTTATTGAATCACTATGCTGTATACCTGAGACTAGTAATATTGTATGTCAACTATATTCAATAAATTTTTTTTGAAGTTTGCATACACTAAAATTATAATTTTATTGTTGGAAAGGGTAGGCCTTAGGGACTTCTATGTCAACCAAGGTCTATACATGGTTTTTAATTAGGTATCTTACTCCCCTTGATGATGTAGGAAACCATTACTTTTCCGCTTAAGGAAGCTCAAGGAAGAAGTTAAATGCTTTATTAGGGCCAACATAGCTTGTAATCAATAGTGGTTCAGATTCTTGGAATTGGGTATTGAGGCTTGGGCTGCCCCTCAGGAAAATGGTGATGAACTAGAAATTGTCTTTTCCTATATATACGTTCCCCTTTTACTAACAACCTGGACTCCTCACACTATTAGTTGATCTTTAATTATAGTACCCATCCCAGTACCAGTGAAGTAAAGGAAGAGGGAAGAAATAGTTACAACCATGTTTTTGTATATTTCATTATTGAACTGGATAGACAACTATTTCCCAAAATATGTTCCTTGGAACTTTAGTCAGAATAGATGCTGCAAGAAAGACAGGATTTTTTTTAAGAAGTCAAAGTTCTATTTTATATCTCATATTTGATATTCATAGCGCATGTTAGCCATTTAAATGGCTCTGTGAAGTTCTAGAATTCAAACATTTTAAAACTTGGGTTTACCTAGTATATCTCGAATTTGACCACAGAGTAACTCATTAAAAAAAAAATCTGTAACAGCTACCCAGGGTATGCATTTTTCTTGGAATGTGCTTAAGAAAATGCTCATGGATCATTTAGATCACTGGTCCTCAGCAGGGAGGAGAGAGGATTCTGACCTCTGGGGAACATGGCAGACATTTTTGGTTGTCCCAACAGGGGGGTTGGTACTGGTATGACTGGTGGGTAGAGGCAAGAGATGGTGTTAGACAACTTATAATGCACAGGACAACCTTATTCCCACCCCCAAGGTAAAGAATGGTCTGGCCCCAAATGTCAATAGTGCCTTGACTGAGAATCCCTCGCCTACATACAGCTTCTTCAAATGGGACTCTAATCTGAGATCTGTAGGCTGGTAGTTGGGCACTTTGTATTCACCAGATGTTGTCATTTAATTTTGGCCATGCAGACCTTATTCTTTATATACAGCCTATCGATAACACTGTCTTCAATTCAAGCTACGAAAATATGAAGTGAACACTTTGATATTGTCTGGTTGAATTATTAGCAAGCCGTTAGGTATTTCTGCTATTTTACTGGTTTCTATTTATGTCCTTGGAAGCTTTCTATGATATATGTATTAAATACTACAAAATGATCCAGCCACATAATTAGAGGAAAATAAGATTAAACATGTATTTATTCATGTTATAGAAATGCATTATTTTAACTATCATGGGTTTCAAATAAACTCAGTGTTCAGTAATCTTAAATACTAGCTTTACTGATAGCTTCTTCTTCTTCTTCTTTTTTTTTTAAGATTTTATTTATTTATGTGACGGAGAGACAGCCAGCAAGAGAGGGAACACAGCAGGGGAGTGGGAGAGGAAGAAGCAGGCTCCCAGCAGAGGAGCCCGATGTGGGACTCGATCCCGGAACGCCAGGATCACGCCCTGAGCCAAAGGCAGACGCCCAACGACTGCGCCACCCAGGCGCCCCTACTGATAGCTTCTTTTTACAGAAAAGGAAACCCATTCCAGAGATGATATCCCCATAGGCAGTTTGGGGAGGCCAGACCAAGAGTCAAGCTCCAAAACTTACACTCCTCTTTCCATTTCTATAGTCTTATGCTGCTTCCATTTCTCACACTTAATTTCACATGTAACATGAAAGAGTCATTAACACCATAAATATTCATGAATTCAATTTGTATCTTCCAACTGTTTGTGTTTGTTCTAAACTCTTAATCTGAAGCTGCGAATGGATAAAGATTTCTGTCAAACATTAGAAGAAGGATTTTTTTCAGCAGTTGTTTTCTTACGATTTCTCGTCAGTCGGCTATATTTAGCCAAATCAGAAATGGTAGCAGATGATATAAAAAGCATTAGGTGTAAAAGAGCTGTTTCCTCCTACTCTTAACTTTCCACATTAAAACAAATGAACATACAGAAATTTACCTCCCATTTCAACATCTACTAGTAAACTAGTTGCCACTGGGCTGTTCGTTCTTCTTCATCAAGCAGGGAGATACAGAGCAAAGCAGGCCCACCCAGACTTACGCTCAAGCCCTACACTTGGTTTTAGACTCTGCCTCTACCCACTCAGATGAACCCATGCGAGAGTTTTCTGTTGGTGTCAAAAAGTCTTTTTTGAGCTAAATGACTGCTCATTGCTAGACAGCTATATTTGATCTTCAAATTCCTTTGCAATTTGAAAACCAGAGAAAGATGATAGGTCTATTTTGGTAGAATACTAAACAGGGCACCAAAATAACCAGTTATTTTGAGAGTATAATTAGGATAATATATTTGTGTCACAGCAGATGTTTATGCTATAAGAAACAACTACAACCTATTAAAGACTAGTAGCCGCCTCCATGAAAATAAGGAAAGACTTATTTTTTTGTGTCTAGTCTTGTAACAAATCTTGAATTGGTCCCATTCTTTCATCATCAAGCAAGTAGCAATAGTATGCCATGTGTCTATCAAGCTTTGGATCAGTCCTCAGACATTGTGGCCATAAATTTATGCTGAATACAATTATTGTTAGGACATCTAAATATTCAGGATTTATCTCAGTCATATGTAGGTTGAAATATAGATGGAAGGCCGTCAGTTAGGATCAGCAGCAATGATAATAGCCCACTCCATGAAAATTGTAGCAGCTACAAATCAAAGGCATAAGTACAAATCGGAAAAACATATACTGACTTACGGGGACATTTGTTTAACTTCAGACAATCCAATTGTGCTTGAATACGTGACATGCTATTCCTCTGATCTTCTGCACATCATAGATTGTACCCTAACTCAAGAAAGTATTTTAAAAATTTAATCATGATGGGAAAGAATCTCCCCGCACTGCTCATAGTATGCTCACTGGCATAGCCTTCACTCAAAAACAATTTGGCTAGAATTGCCGTTATGATATCGTACTAACCATCGGAAAACCTACCACTTCAAGTCAGTCAAGATCTGTTTATAAAATACAATCAAGAATAATTTCATGATTCAATAAATAGTATATAAATCTGCTATTATTGGTTTTCATTTTCTTTTCAATACCACCCATTTCCATCTTCTCCCTGGTAGTTATTCTGACTATTCAAATGTCATTATTGCCCTTTATTGTTATTCAAATGAAGCTTTTTTATTAGATCCTTTGCCAGTATGTATAAGGCTTTGCTTCTTCAGCAGCAATAATTCTATTTCTGAAGGAAAATAGCAGTGATAGCACGCAAAATTCTGAGCTCTTACTTTGTGTTAGGTTAAGTTTATGCCTGAAATTGGATTTTCATTTAATCCTATCCAAGAAGACCAAAAGATTTTTATTAGCTACCTTATCAAAGGAGGAAAACATCATTTTTCATGCAGGGTTTTTTGGTTCGAAGACCCACAAAACACTACTCCTCCCCAGTGATGTATATAAGACACACTTACTGACCAAATTAAACTCTAATTTCCTTCATCAGATGGGATTCATCATTTTTTTGTGTATATTTTTCCTTTTAAAAGATAGGGAAAACCAAATATCTTATATAAATAGTTGGAAGTAAACGTTATAATTCATTTAAATAACCTTTTTCACCTTGGAGGAGATCTATGGGAAGTTTAATCTGAAAGATACATAACTGTAAACACATTGTTGCTGGCTTTTTAAATACAATACACTGGTTAACAAAAGAAAACTTTACCAACACCATTTATAGCTCTCAAAAACACATCTAACAGTATCACATAGAGGTATATAAAATTAACTTATATGTCTGTTAGCATCAAGCAGACTTAAAAATTATATACTTTTGTTGTATCCTACGTTTTCCATGCAGAGAAATAGAGGGTCTATTGCTATAAGCACAGATCTATTCTTTAGCAGGGAAACTAATATAAAGGACAGAACAAATGAAATTATTAGGCACTTTGGCTAAGAATTACAATCCCCCAGAGAAGACAAATTTCAAGGTTATTAGGATTTGTTATAAGATGAAGAAGGGGCAGCATAGCCTGGTACAGAGACCAATGGTGATACATTGGGATGAGGCTGGGCAAGAAAGCCACAGTGTTAGCAAATCTTTACCCACCATCTCTGTGTACAGAGAGAGCATTCTTCTCCTTGCTGCCAAGAGATAAGAAATAAAGGACTTCAGGGGCTTCCTGGCCCTTGGGAGACAAAGCTAATTACATTAAACAATTCTGGTACAATGTGAGCCATCATGTAATTAAAACCTAGCATATTTATTCCAGATAACACGAGCTATAGTAATTTAGGAAAAGGAATAGCAGATCCCATAGGAGCACCTATGCAGAGCATGATTACATGGACCCTAGAGATCTAGAAAATAACAACACAATCGTTTAGATCAGCCTCAATTCCCAAGAGGCCCCAGGGAACAAGAAACTTGTGAATATGCCTTTCATGATATTAACTTCTTTTTCCAATTTACCTGCACCAATGTTCTCCCATACCTTCCTTTATCAAGCGTCAGAACCCACCACATAGAACAAAAAACCAAACGTGAAAGGCCTACAGAACGGCCTTCTTAAAATATTCTCCTTTAATATGAAGAGATGCAGACATTTTAAGCAGCTGTATTCAACTTTTCAATTACAAAAAAACTTAATCTTGAAGCAGGCAAGGGTCAGAGAAATTTGGATTCTAGTTTCCACAACATACGTTTGTTATGTGGCCTTGGATGAATTAATTTCTTGACCTTGACAAAGTGTCATGATTTCCACCACCCTCCCAGCTCTGAGCAGCTCCTTGACTTGAGGACAACTTCTCACACTGTTGCTTTACTTTCATTAAAGAATATGATTCTCTAAGGAGTTTCTGGTGACTTTGCTTCCAAAGGTGCTTTCGACACCAAATGTAAGAAGAGACAGTTTGCCAACGTCCTGCCTCTGTGATCAACACGAAAACTATCAAGGCTGCTCTGAGTTACTGGGTGTTACACGCAAACAATGAATCATGGAACACTACATCAAAAACTAAGGATGTACTGTATGGTGACTAATATAACATAATACAAAATTTTAAAAAAAGGCATGGATTTCACTCACCTCCATAGACTTCTGTGTTGTTCCTCGAGCTGAGTTAGAAGATGCTCGATGTATTTATTGGAGTCCATGTATTCCTGCACATGCAGACACACGAAGACAAATAAAGCCTCATTATAATAGTCACCAGAATTCGGACTGTCTTTATCTTTATAGGAAAGATTTTTGACAAGATAATCCCTGGTCCCTCTCAGTTCTAGGAGTCAATGCATCTGTAACTTATATGCAGAGTTCCTTGGAGATAAATATTTTCTCCATATTCTTGTATCATCCTATAAACAGAGAACTGGAGTTCTATGGAGTCGGCATAAAAACTCTCTTATTCACAGAAGAAAGCTAAATTTCCTAGTTATCTACATTGTGGTCCATATATTCTACCATATAAAAATAAGCAAGCCAAGGGCACCTGGGTGGTTCAGTTGGTAAGTGGCTGACTCTTGATTTTGGCTCAGGTCATGATCTTAGGGTTCTGGGATCATGTAGGGCTCTGTGCTCAGCAGGGAGGCTCCTTGAGGATTCTGTCTCCCTCTGCCAGCACCCCCTCATGCTTGTGAGCTCCTCTCTCTCTCTCTCAAAATAAATAAATAAGACAATATTGCTGTTGACCTTAAAAAAATAAGAATAAAGTAGACAAGACAGGTCTTGATTACACTGGTCTTAGAATAATTACTTACTAGTAAAAATACTACTTTTAAACTACATAGAATGTTTGATATATTCACTGGGCATATTGTTTACATGGATGAAACATAGTCTAGTTTGCTTTGGGGTTTTGGGGGTTTTGGGTTTTTTTGTTGTTGGTGGGTGTTTTGTTTTTTTTTTTTTTTTCTGTCTCTTAGAAAAAGAATCTGGCTTCTAGGAAGATATGAAAGCAAGGTATGTTTTTTTTAAATGTGTAAATTTTGGTCAATCAAACTGCATTTTTAAGAAACATTTCTGAAACATAAGGAATTCCTCTGTAACATAGATCTGTAGAAGTCCATAGGTTATTAAATATGATTTTTTTCAGTTAGTGATTCCTGAGTATGAGGTTCATATGCAATCGTTTCAGTTGCTAACTATGGAGCAAAATACAATGTGTAAAATTTTTGGTGACTGATTTCCTCCTGAATCTGATACTTCTTGTACTTTCTATTTGAATATCTAGCATGCAATCCTCTGTGTCTATAGTCCATCTGCCTTAGATGGACTAGTGTACAATGATTTCTGTGACATGAAAGTCACTGCTCTGTTTCTTTTGGATCTGAGATAAACTGAGAACTTTGATTAATACTAATTCTTTCTGAAATAGATTTGTTTTGATTAAGTGCTCTATATAATCTAATGTTCTTATAAGAATATGTCTTATAATGGGGGAGGGTGGAAACTACACAGTAAGAATTGACCTGATATTATGGAAAAAGCCCTTTCCCAAGTTTCTGGACCTGGATCTACCTATTTAGCCTTTTTACTTTCTACAATATTTCAGTTAGGCGAGACAGCACACCACATCTTTAGCTAGCTAAAACTGCTATTCTCTAACAGTTCAACTTTGTGGCAGATAATTAGCTAAAGAGTTTTATTCTTAGTAAGTAATATTATTTTTCAGGTTAATTATTTAAACAAGCTCATTAGGCATATCAAAACCAAAACAGAAATCTGTTGGTGCAGGAAGCTATAATAGTTTGTATTTATAGTATTAAGTATCCTGATCAAGATTTAAAGAAGATTTAGAACACTCGAAGTTATCAAAGGCATTACTTTTCAAATACATCCATCCACATTTTTTAAACAGTTTCCAATTAGAAACACATACGTAAATCTCAAAGTCATTCATTCATTCTTTATTCAATTGTTTTTCAAAATGTATGATACTCCAAAGGCTATTCTAGATTGGCTTCACAGAGTAATAACCAAGAGGGCGAAAGTTCCTGCTCTCAACGAGCTTCTAGGCTGCAGAGGTAGACATAGCAAGTGAACACATCGATTCCTGAGCACTCATATGCTATGAAGGAAACACACCAGGGATGAGAGAATCTAAAGGAGGAAGAGGGCACCTCCCTTACATAAGGTGGCTGAATGGAGATGCCAGGCAAATGATATTAAGTTAAGACCTGGAAGAGAAGAAGGAGGTAAGCATTTGGAGAGAAGAGGGATGAGGGAAAGGAAACAGCATCTGCAAAGACCCCAATATTTGGTGCTTGAAGAACACAAAAGAAGCCAGTGGGTTTGGGAGCAGAGAGACTGGGCCATGGAGTCTAAAATACAGTGGGTGAGCTAAGCAGGGCCAAATCATGAACAGGCTCTGCAAAAGGGTTTGGACTAAAACCAATGGATTTGTTATTTTGTTCACTCTTCTTAGCTCAAGCCAGAGGATGAAGCTGAAAAGTGTGATGACTACAGATAGGATCTTTGGATCAAGATTTAGGTTCAAATCCTGATTGCGATACTTAGAAGCTCTGTTCCCTAGGTAAAATGGTTTAATCTCTCTAAGCCTGATTTCCTTTATCTTCAGAGAGAGAATTAATAGTCAATTTGCAGAGGTGTTACAAGAATTTAATAGTTTAAGCAAGCATGTATTATAGTGTCTGCCAAGCAGTAAGCATAGCCTTTGTCGTAGTGTCACTCATCTCTTCTCACAGGCAAACCACTTCACAATGTGAAGGTAATACCCATTTTCTCTAATCTTACCCAATAGTGAGATTTGTAAGTATATGCTTCTTCGATTATAGCTGCTGAATATTAGAATAGGAAGTTAGAGATGAATAGTAACAAAACAGATTTTTAGCCGTTAAATGTAGGTGTCACTGAATTAGGATTTGTAAGCTCTTTCAAGTAACAATACTGGCTGCTTCTATTTAAAGTAACTTCACCCACATCCAGATGGCCAGTAGACACATGAGAGGATGCCAGCATCACTCATCCTCAGGGAAATGCAAATCAAAACCACAATAAGATACCACCTCACACCAGTCACAATGGCTAAAATCAACAACACAAGAAACAAGTGTTGGTGAGGATGTGGAAAAAAGAACCCACTTGCACTGTTGGTGGGAATGCAAACTGTGCAGCCACTGTGGAAAACAGTATGGAGGGTCTTCAAAAAATTAAAAATCCAGGGGCGCCTGGGTGGCGCAGTCGTTAAGCGTCTGCCTTTGGCTCGGGGCGTGATCCCGGCGTCTAGGATCGAGTCCCACATCAGGCTCCTCTGCTGGGAGCCTGCTTCTTCCTCTCCCACTCCCCCTGCTTGTGTTCCCTCTCTTGCTGGCTGTCTCTCTGTCTGTCAAATAAATAAATAAAATCTTAAAAAAAAAAAAATTAAAAATCCAGTAATCACACCACTGGGTATTTGCCCAAAGAAAATGAAAACATTATTTTGAAAAGATATATGCACCCCTGTGTTGCAGCATTATTTATAATAACCCAGTTATGGAAGCAGCCCATATGTATATATATACATATATACACACACACACACACATATATATATGTATATACACACACAATGATATATTACTCAGCAATTAAAAAAGAATGAAATCTTGCCATTTGCAACAACATGAATGGATCTAAAGGATACAATGCTAAGCAAAATAAGTCAATGATAGAAATACAAATGCCATATGATTTCATTCATATCTGAAATTTAAGAAACAAAACAAATTAAAAAAGAAAAAGAGACAAATCAGAAAACTCTTAAGTATAGAGAACACACTGATGATTACCAGAGGGGAGGTGGGTGGGGGGATGGGTAAAATATGTGATGGGGATTAAGAGCACACTTACTGTGATGAGCACTAAGTAATGTATAGAATTGTTGAATCACTATATTGTATACCTGAAACTAATATAACACTGTATGTTAACTATACTGAAATTAAAATTTTAAAATTTTTAAATGAAAAAAACTTAAAATGAAATTTTTAAAAATGAAAATTTAAAACAAACACCATATATATATATATATATAAGAATAATATCAAGATTTCTGCTCTCTAACTGCTGCACGGTACTGAGACAAGTTAGGTGGGAGTGCTCCATGGTCTCTGGGAAGGAAATCCCTGGGTCAAGCTGGGAAACCATTACCTGCGTGAATACTAGAGTGTGTTGTTGCTAAGGTGAAATGAAGAAGTCAAATCTTGTTCAGAAGATAGCAGTTGTCACCAGGAAAGATCAACTCATATAAAGGCTTTCTGACCTATTATTTTTATCTTAACTAAAACTTACACAAAACTTCATTGTGTCAGGCATTGTGTTAATAAGAACTTTCGCAGTATGTTCTCATTTAACTTCAATATCCCCATAAGGTAGATACTAGTATTATCCCCATGTTGAAAGTGAGGTAACAGACTTTCCACTGTCATATAGCAAGGAAGGGGCAGAGCCAGGATTTGAATTCTGTTATGAATCCAGTCCAGAACCACTCTGTGTATGTTCTTCCTAAACCCACCCTGCTGGCCTTTTCATCTCCACTGTCTTTGTATATGCTATTCCTTTTGCCTAGAACACTTAACAAAATAACAACAGTGGTAACAGTAATAAAATTTACTATTAAAATTAAATAAATAAATAAAGTAGCTCCACCCATTTTTCCATAAAACTATAAGGATGCCTGGGTGGCCTTGTGCCTTTGGCTCAGTTCATGATCCCAGGGTCCTGGGACTGAGTCCTGCATTGGGCTCCTTGCTCAGAGCGGAACCTGCTTCTCCCTCTGCCTGCTGCTCTCCCTGCTTGTGTGCTCTCTCTCTGACAAATAAATAAATAAAATCTTTAATTAAAAAAAACCCCACTAACTATAGTGATAACTGTGAGGTCTTAACCCATATAATAATGGGAAACTAGGATTATGAATTTCCCCATTTTAGAGCTTTATTTTTCTCCATGGCACTCTCCCTTCTAAAATCTGATATATTTTACTTGAGTATTCTTTGGTATTTCCTATACCCCGCTCATCTGTCCCCAATGGTGCACACATGTGTGCAAACACACACACACACACACACACACACACACACACGGCTAACTGAAAGGAATTGAGAAAAAAAAAATGATGCTTACATATACTTTCTGTTTAATGAATCAATCTTTACCCTGACTAAGAGAACTTGGGCAGTATCATCACACACTTATCGTTTCTGTTCCCTGAACTGGAGAAATTAGTTAACTAATAAGAAATCCCTCATTTTATAAGAATAAAACAGGACTATTCCACTGGGAATCACTTTTATCCATCCACTTGGAGATTATCTCTAAGGAAACAACGGATGGGGGGGCAGTGGGGCCGCCGTGGTTTACAGTGAGCTACAGTCGTATCAAGTGCAACGTTGAGGCTACTTCACCTACAGCAAGAGTTCGGTGTAAAGCACATACTGGATGTTATTAAACAGGGTCTCCAGTATCAAAGGCACAGGCAGAAACAAAGGGCATGGCAAGACCCACCTCACTAAGACAGAGATCCCCAAACTGCCTGAAAGACACCAGATATTTGGGAGAGCTGGGACAAAATTTTTCTATAAACGAAGATGGAGGGGCACCTGGGTGGCTCAGTTGATTAAGCATATGCCTTCAGCTCAGGTCATGATCCCAGAGTCCTGGGATTGAGCCCCACGTTGGGCTCACTGCTCTGCGGGGAGCCTGCTTCTACTTCTCCCTCTGCCCCTCCCCACCCCAGCTCTCTCTCTCAAATAAATAAATCTTCAAAAATAAATAAATAAATAAATAAATAAATAAATAAATAAAAAACAAATAAATAAACGCAGATGGACAGGAAGTAGAATGTACACTGTCTACTGTCTAAACCAGGTCTGGATGGACCACCTCAGAATAAGTACATTGAAAACATACAATATAAACCCTGTGACAAAGAATGAAAGGACAAGAGATATAGAACATCACCCTCAGCCAGAAGACAGGGTGTCACTCTGAAAATGATTAAGCAAAACATGAAAGCATTATAGAAAACCTGAACATATTCAGCAGTATCCAGAATGGCATGGACCCCCTGAACCATGTGCGGAAAGTTTTAAGGGAAAAAAAGGGGGGCTGAGATGAAAAGATAACAAATTTAATTTTTTTTTTACAGTTTTATTTATTTTAGAGAGATAGAGCATGAGTGCAAGGGTGGGGGCGGGGCAGAGGGAGAGAGGGATAGAATCTTAAGCAGACTCCCCACTGAGTGCGGAGCCCCACATGGGGCTCAATCTCATGACCCTGAGATTGTGACCTAAGCCAAAACCAAGAGACTGACACTTAACCGACTGAGCCACCCAGCCACCCTGACAGCTTAATTAATTTTTATAAAACAGGATAAGCTGAAGTAAGAAAATTAAATAAAAAGGGACCTGGGTGAGCTAAGAATTCCAAGGAAATATCAACTGCAAAAGCAAAATTGAAACCTGTTGATCCCCACTGATTTTTATTATGGGGTGACTCTCCCCACCGTGGACTGGTACCTTAGCGAAGAGCAGGCAATGGATTTTGGTGTAGTGGCAAGAAACCGGTCACACAAATGGAGTCTACTTCTCGAGTCTCTCATCTAGAAACAATTTAGGCCAGGTACCTAAATACTCACTAATGCTTTTGCCATTTCTTTCGCAGGCTTCACTTAGTGAGGCCTGAAACTGCTATAACTAGGGAAAAACACACGTCTCCCCCATCATCCTTGGTGTCAACGTTCACCGTGTGCAGCACAGCTTACCTGCCAGTTTCCCAAGCATGGCTCTGCCCAGCATGTACTTCCCATGCCGCTCACCACAAAGACTTTATTTGAAGTAATTAACTTGGTCGACATTCTATTCTACTCATTTTCCTTGTGAAAAAACCCACCTCAGATACGTAAGTAGAAGTGACAATGAAAGCACATACATAGTCCTGCGGAGGACAGACATAATCTAAGTAAATGAAGTCGGAGATAGAGGTGAGAAGAGAGACACTATGGATATTGGGTCAGAAAATGTAGGTTTGTCTAACAATGATGGCTCTTGAGTATTTCACAAGATTTGGAATGGAAATAATGATCAAAGAGATAATTAAAGAACTATTTCAGAACAGAGAATAAAAAAAAAAAGACTTGAATATGCACATCAAAAGGGCTCATCACATCACATTCCAGGTAGAGTTTTTCCATCAACTATCCACATATCCACCTGAAAAAGAGCCAAAGAAAAATAGTAGATGTAGGGGGGACCGCAAGCATCCGAACCAACAAACAGGTTTCCTACCAAAGATTTAAGAAAGGCTGTTTCGTAGCTTCCAGCCACCCCCAAAGTCCACTGAAATAAGGTACACAGACCTTTGAGTTTTAATCCATAAATATCACCAATCAAGTAGCTGTTCTAGAACAAAGCCGCAAAAAGATATTCTCGGGTATTCATGAATTCAGAAAATAAAGCACGTAATTTAATTGAAAACATGTGTATGTATATCTCGAACTTCCTTAAGGGTGTGTGTGTATATATGTATATACATACATACTAAATACCAGAGAGATGAATATATACCAAATACGTATATGTATACATGTGCATATATATATATATGTGTGTGTGTGTGTGTGTGTGTATACAGTTCTATACCTGAGTGATGCACAAGGAATTTATAATATAAAACAAAAATTCAAAGGAATTTAAATGGACTTTATGTCTAAAAATATAAATATAAAATTAAACAAAAGTCCCCAAAGTAAGATGTGGCATATACGTTATATATCTTTGTCGTGGACAGGTGGAGGGGAATGAGAAAGAGGACAGCAAGTTCACACAAGAGTCTCTTTGTACATAGGAACAAAATTATTGTTCTACACTTGATAATCAGAAAAGCTGAAGTACGAGGGTATATTTATTTTGTCTACATGCTTAACAGCTGGGGAAAGCAATTTGATAATAGGTCATGAAAATGAAAACATCACTGTACCTTTGCTCCAGAAACTCCATGTCTAGGAGTCATCCTGAGTAAATAATCAAATTAAAACAAATGATGTTCAAATATTATTTATGATGGCCTGAAAGAACTGGATATATCTTAACTTCCAAAAATGTGGGAATGACTAAGATAAAGCACACTTTGTCCATTTGAAGAATTATATAATTCCTTCAATTTGTAAAGAACATAGAAAGTACTGGAAAACAGTATAATATTAGGTGAAAGACATAGGATTTAAAACTGAGTAATCCTTTTTAATCACAATTTTGAAAACATACACAAAAGATTAAAAGAGAAGAAAGCATAGTATATGATAGTATTATGTGCTAAATTTCTTTTGTATACTTCTCTTTCAGTTTACTATATGCTCACTATACAAAATAACATCCACAAAGATTTTATTATAATTATATTTTAGAAAGCAAGATCTAAAATATCACAATGCAATTGTTTATGTTATTGTGAAGCTAAGCTGATGTTTGAAACAATAGTGCCTTTTTATTTTTTTATTTTTTTTTTTAAGATTTTATTTATTTATTCGACAGAGAGAGAGAGACAGCCAGCGAGAGAGGGAACACAAGCAGGGGGAGTGGGAGAGGAAGAAGCAGGCTCATAGCGGAGGAGCCTGATGTGGGGCTCGATCCCAGAACGCCGGGATCACGCCCTGAGCCGAAGGCAGATGCTTAACCGCTGTGCCACTCAGGCGCCCCCAATAGTGCCTTTTTAAAATTATTACTCGCCCTTGTCAGTGTTGTGCTAAAAGCAATTCACCTAAGTAAGTCAGGATTAGGGAGGAACACCAAGTTACACCAAGACGTATTTGTATAACACGCTTAACTATACGGTGACTAACATAACATAATAAAAAATTATTATTAAAAAAAAGCTTTACAAAGGTATAGCACTAAACAGACATCTGTTTCTTGCCTAAACCTTATGCAAATTAGAATCATTTTGGAGATGTATTTCAGGAAATTTGCCTTTCATTTCTTTAATGCGCATGTTTCAGGGCAATTAGTA
Source organism: Ursus maritimus (assembly GCF_017311325.1). Taxonomy (NCBI): domain Eukaryota; kingdom Metazoa; phylum Chordata; class Mammalia; order Carnivora; family Ursidae; genus Ursus; species Ursus maritimus. The sequence continues at coordinate 92,843,782 of NW_024423343.1, read as the reverse complement.
CGAAACATTTAAAGTGATTAGAGGTTCATAGATACACCTAACGTTGCATATCTGTGTGGCATAAGCCCACTTAATGTGAACCTCCTACTGTCTGATCTAGGTCAGTTCTGAGCCAGACCCATTATAAATGAATTCTAATGATGAGAGGATCTGATGTATCGTTAGTTTTAAGTGGAGTTTAAAATATAATACTAAAATCAAAGCTTGCAGAGATCCCAAATCCCTCCAAATAATCTTATAATCAGTGTAATTTACAGCAGAGTTTGTAAAATTGTGTCAGCACTCTTGTCACTATTAATGGAGGATTCCCAGTTCACCTTTGGGCAAAGTAGCACACACCAGGAGGCCAGCTGTTCAAATCAACACAGCTAACAGACCCAGGGATTTCCACAATTAGAAAATGACTAACAACTATCATAAATGATGCTGCCCTCAAAAATTATTTGTCACCCTAATAAAAAGGTACACCTGCACAGCAATTGTAAAAAGCTCCAACATACCAACCTTGGGAATTACGCAGCAATAGATGGAAAGTTCCTTCATATTTGACTGACATCTGTGCCAACATAAATCCTTCCAATGAGATATTTTTGAACATTGAACACAAATCAGTTCAGGAATACCAACTCTAACAGACTGATCTCACTGCCATTCTCTCTGCATTAGCCAATCTCTAATTCCTCCCTGTTCACCCATCAAAGAACTCAACCTTGCTTCCACTTGCACGGCAAACTCCAGTGGAACTGCTCTGTTAGAGCCACGAGTGAGCACCGCAGTGGACTCGCAGGGCATTGTTCCTTATGATCGCTTCCTGCAGCACTAGACTTTTCAAATCCAAGTCTATCCCTCTCTGGTGTTCTCTGAAAGGGTTTCCTGTCTCCCTCTACTGCTCTGAGATCTTTGTCTTTTTTCCTTCCTTCTTCCGGCCCTTTACGTATCAAGAGTAAGGTTCTATCCTAAGGCTTCTTTCACTTTCTGCTGGAAAATTCAGTAGACTACCAGGGCTTCCACAGTCACCAAAAGTCCAGAGACTCCCAAATATTTACCTCCATGCTAGGTCACCCTCTTGAAGTCTAATCCTCTGTATCTTGCTATTTACCAAACAGGTCCCTTTGGATGTGCCATAACTCTACAAAGCAGTGGACCTGCCCAGGTTCAACACGCCAAGGGCAGAAATTAAATTGTCATCTCATATTCAGCACTCTATTCTCATAAATGGAATGAATCTGAACATACGCCTTTTAATTTTTATCAAATTTGATGAAGATGCTATTACCTATGTATTCTTTGAGAAAAAGACATAAGAGCTGTACTTGGTTTTAAGTGGAAAAAAAGATTTTATAATTGTATTTCTAAGCTGTCTATGCTATTTTCTTACATATGGCTTTTAAAGGCAGTTTGGGAAATAACCGTATATTGGTTAGATGAAGGAATTCATTTAGGTAGTAAAAGTGACTCAGTTTATTTTTAGTCCCCCCCCATCCCACTGAGGGTGAAATGAAAAGTAATTCTATTTCTCCTAAAGTTCTACAAGTCAGTAACACATCATTTGTCCACACAGCAGTAGATTGTGTACACACACACACACACACACACACACAAATATGTAAGTGATATAGTTAGAGCCCTCATTTCAACCTTGATTATTCCTTTGATGAAGAGACACTGATAGAGCCTAGTGTGAGTGGAAAGCCTCAGGTCATTAACTACTTTAGGTAGAAGAGTTCAGCCACAAAAAGTTATAGGACTACTCCAAAACCTGGTATCACATCAAAACACAGAATTGACTGATGGATCCATTGCATCAATATATTGTAGTTTTCACATGTTTCCTTTCACTCAAGTATTGGATCACAGAATGCCATTCTACTCGCTATAGTATAGAGCCCCTGAGTCTACTATTGGTGCCCTTCAAAATCTGGACAGTTAATGTTCTAATTTTATCTCCTATTACTCCTCCAAAGTTGCCCTGGGACATTGGAAAAACCAGACTCCTTGCTTTTTGCTTTTCCTGGAAAGGCCAAGATATAAACCCTTTGTAATCTCAACACCTAGTACAGGACTTGAAAATACATGCCAAGAGGTAAGCTGGCACCAATGTCACCCCTACTTAGAGCCTTAAGGCATCTTAAGAGACTAGTGCACTTGAACTTGACCGAAGTATGACCTGGGGGAGCATAACACATTTATTTACTCAGCGTCATGGTTCTCATTTGTTCATCTGAATCATCTGAATCACCTGGGCTGGTTAAACCAAATTGTTGGGCCCAACCCCAAAGTTTCTGATTTGGTGTGTGTGGGATGCAGCATCTCTATCAAGCTCCCAGGTGATTCTGGAACTATGGGTCTGGAGACAACTCCTTGAGAATTACTGCCTTACTATTGCAGGGATTCATTTACTGCATAGCCCTATTACCACTCGCTGTCCTCTTAAACAATTAGTAAGATCAGTATAAATAATGCCAAATTCAATTATTCGATAGATATTTTTGAGCGTCAATTTATGTTCAGGCGCTCTTCTATGTCAGGGAATTCAGCCATGAACAGTGTAGACAAAAGTCTCTAGCTTCGTGAAAGTTACGTTTTGTGGAGAAAACAGACAAAATAATTAAATGAAATTAAGTTTTATGTGGCAAAATGAAATAGAGAAGAGGGAAAAGAGGAGTTGGAGCAGAGGGCTCAGGCGAACGTGAACTAATGGAGGAGGAGACAAAATCTGAGGAAAGACCTCAGGGAAATGAGGAAACTAACTCAGACAGCTATCTTGGGAGTCTCATCATAGGCTGAGAGAAGAACAAATACAAAGACTTTGAGGCAGATGTGTGCTGGCAAGTTCCAGGAACAGCCCAGACCTTGGATATGGAAAAGAGACACTTTGTAAGGGTCTCACAGTCCTGATAAGAACTTTATATTTTGCTCCCAGTGAAATAAAGAGCAATCTCAGGGGAATTTGATCTGAGGCCTGAAACCATCTCAGTGAAGTTTGAAAATGATCCCTCTGCTACTGTTAAAGGTAAAATGGGAATGTGTGTGTACAACAGCAAGAGCAGAAGCCAGGAGACCAGCTGGAGGCTTCTGGCAGGAGAGGATGGTCCCTTGGACGAGGGACATCATAGGACAAGTCATCAATTGTTGGATTCAAATGTATTTTTGAAGATCAAGGTGACAGAAGTTACTGCTGGATTAAACATAAGAATAAGGAAAAAGTAAGTAATCAAAGGTAGTATTTGGCTTTTTGCCTAAGCAATTGGATAATGTTCCATTTACTGACAGAAGACTATGGAAGGAGCATGTGTGTGCAAGGGTGTTGAATAAATTGTTCTCCTTTGGGCAATTAAGTTTGAAAAGTCTACTGCACATAGGAGAGGAATGTTGAAGAGGACATTTGTCTTCAGACAAGAGGTCTGGGAACCAGAATTTGGGATTCCATGGTGGGTATAAATAGTATTTGGAGCCATGAGACTGAAGTGAGAGTCCCTGATGAAGGAATAACACTGAAAAGGACCCAGTAACTGAAGGTTGAGAGGAGGAGAATAAGCCAATAAATTAAGGAGAAGTCAGTGAGAGAGGAACAAGAGACTAGTATTTCAGGACAGTGTTTCAGGAAGAAGGGAGTGTCAAATACAATCAATGATCAAGTAAGGGAGGCCCCCAAATTAACCACGGCAGTTGCCAATATGGAGGCCCTTCATGTCCTGACCAAAGCACTTTTAGTGGAGTATGTTTTCCAGTGTCCTCACTGGGGAAGTCAAAGAGAAAATTTGTGACAGGGGTCAGCAGAACCTATGAACAAAGCTTTCTAGAAAATACCAGATGGTTGTTACAGTTCAGTGTTCCTGAGAGGCTACAGAGGCACTTGGGGAAATGGCAGATCCCAGGTCTCAGCCCAGAAATACAGATACTCTGAGTCTGGGAGTCAGGTGGGGCCCAAAAATCGAATTCTATGAAGAACTAGAGAGAAAGATGTTGCCAGTTCTCCTTGAGGCACCTTTGGAGAATGGTCTCCCAAATGGTGATCTTGGTCATTTCTGAGGGGCTCACAAAACAAACCCAACCCATCACCAGCCATCAAACAACAGTCCAAACCTTCCCTGAACCACTCACAACACTTATTCTACTGAGGTAAGTCAGGGTAAGTTTGTTGACATTCCTGTATCACTGGAGAATAAGACTGGACATAAAGATATTTCAGGAAAAAAAGAGCAGATGGTACCACTCACGTTGGAACTAGACCTCTTCTAGGAAAACTTGGGCTGCTTATCCCAGGAAGATGCCCTTTGCCACACAGGAGGGCTGTAAAAGTATTTTTAAATGTTTGCTTTCATATTCATCTCTAGTAAGAGGCTCCCCTCAGGAAATGGGGTATTTCCTACTGGGTGAGGGGTTATGCATTTATGCATTAACACATAAACCTTGTTTGCATTTTATTTTCTCAGCCTGAAAGATTCAAGGATTTGAGTATGTTGCCTGTTAAACTGCATTTCTCACTTGTGGGCACATAAATCACATTGGAGGAAAGAACATTCTTCCTGGAGCAAGGTATTTCAAAGACTTCCCCTCCACTGCCTCTGGGTGGGAATGGGTGGTAACTCAGAAGTACATGCCATTTGTGTCTATTTTTCATTGTAAAAAATATGAAAATGAAAGTAATGGAATGGATCTTAAATTTTCCTTTCACATGGCTGCCGGCTACTGTTTTAATTATTTAAAGAATCCAGACTTGTTTTGGAGAAGAGAAACACTAGCTCTGTCCTGTTGCATTTTCTAAAACAAAAAAGCAGCAGAACATAGGAAATGCTCCCAGTGACCACCATGTTTTCCTTTTACCCCTGAATTTGTTCTCCATATTAACGTGAAATGATGTATTGTGGGAGACCACAGGAGCCCCTTGCCACACACCACAGGAAATAAAGGCTGGAGGCTATGAAGAGATATGCTGTCCTCTCTCCACTACTTTCTCAGATGTAATATTTTGCAAGGTATACATGTGCACGTGCACACACATAGAATAAAGCTGTATTGTCAATGCAAAATACGCAAGAGTACTAAAAGCTACAAATTATGCTTCAGATTTTAATGTGATTGGCAGAAGCTACAAAACCACAGTCAAAAACTTTCCCAAGAGAAAACTGGTATAAGAAGCTGAAACAGAGGGGCGCCTGGGTGGCACAGCGGTTAAGCGTCTGCCTTCGGCTCAGGGCGTGATCCCGGTGATCTGGGATTGAGCCCCACATCAGGCTCTTCTGCTGTGAGCCTGCTTCTTCCTCTTCCACTCCCGCTGCTTGTGTTCCCTCTCTCACTGGCTGTCTCTATCGCTGGCTGTCTCTATCTCTGTCGAATAAATAAATAAAATCTTAAAAAAAAAAAAAAGAAGCTGAACCAGAAAAACTTAAAGGTGAGACCAAACTTTGAAAGAGTAAGCAGGGTCTCTTGGGCAATAGTCTATGTGATTGATTTGAACATAATATTCTGTGGCCATCCTCTCATCCCCACACATACTAAAGAGCAAGTACCAAGCACCAAATTTTAATAGAGGATAAAAAAGAACTGTCCCCTCTTGAGGGTTAATTTCATCCTGAAAAGGCAGGGCCAGGAGGCTGGGGTAGGACTTGGGTTCTGTTTGAGTGTGAGAGTCTAAGAAAGAACAGAACAGAGCTTGAATTCACTGGAGCCTCTCCAGCAGACACTGTGGACCTGTTCGGTAGCACCATCTCAGTGAAGGCTGTCAGCAGCGTGGAGGACCGCTAATGTAATAAGGAAGGTTCTAGACCATTTCTTCAGCTGGGGCAGCCCTGGTGCTGAAAAAACACTCGGACTTGCCCAACATCCGTCAGGAAGAGGCCAACTCTACAGAAACAAACTTAGCTCCTTGAGGACCAGTTCAGTGGTATTTCAATATGGTTTCCTATGCCAACATCAATAATGGTACAATGGGCATGGGGGCGAAGCAGAACACATCTGGCTGCCACTCTTCCTTTTCATACCTTTAAATATGACCAGGAAAATGCCAAGTGGCAACTAACAGGTAGGAAGGGGAAGGGCGAGGCCCCTCTTTTGGCAATGGGCCCCTGTCTCCTATAAATAAAGAGACCGCATCAGTTGGCTGACTACTATTTTCACGGGGCAGCCCCTCTTTCTACTTTGCAGTCTTAGCTCTGCCAAGACAGAAAGTGAAATTGAGCAGTGGGAAAATATGCACCCCTCTGAGACGACATAACAATTTTCACTTTCAACTTTGCCTTGGGAGACCCTGAGCCTACAGCTTTGTCAAGTATCTAAAATAGCTTCCAGGAGAATTATGCCTATGGGATCAACTGTCAATCATACAAGATTTAAGCTTGGTTTTGAAAGATGGAGAAAAGGGACTTATGAAGTATAAGATACCCCAATAAAAAACTCAATAGCAAACTTTCCTTTTTTTCTCAGAGACTGGATTAAGTACCATCTGTTTCCTGGTACCTTCTACTCTCAACTCTGTAGCTTATTTTATGTGAAAAAACCTTGAGATTATCTGCCAGAGTGCCCCAAATGTGGCATAAAATGATTACCACTCTTTTGATTAAGAAGTGTTTTTATTAGTGGTAACCCAAAGGGCTGTTACAGCCTGAAGGAAATTGCACTGTTCTCTAGTTTGAAAGGTAATTAAAAAGCCATTTTGCTCTGACAGTGGAAACTCTCTGATTCAGGAGAAAAGAAGTTTCTTCTTTCTTGAAGGGCAAGACCAATTAAGTATGTGTTAGAACGTGGTGACCAAGTCTGTAATGCTCCCATTGGAAAATATGGAGAGAAGTATTGTAACACATAGGAACTTAATTTAGAGCAAGACATCATGTCCAGAGCCTCCATCTCCATGTCCGTTCATCTCTGCCAAGGCAGAAAGAAGAGAAGCAGGCGGGCCACCCATTGTGCTCGCCTGACCGGCAGCATTAGCAGCACCTGCAAACTGGTTAAGAACATAGATTATGGGCCCTTTCCCCAGATCCACGAACCAGATATTCTCCAGGTAAGGCCCAGCAATATGATTTTAGCAAGTCCCCAGATGACGCCTGTCCCACTCAACTTTGCGAGCCACTGCTCAATCAACAGCTAATAAATTAATTACCCATCACCATTACATTCGTTACCCACATGTGCCCCTCCCCAAATTTAAGAGTAACTAATCATATAAGTCTATTATTTGTTTCTTGAGTTGCCCTCAGCCCTGACTAACAATTCAAGGTTTCTTTCTAATATGTCTTATTTTTGAGGGTGGGGGCTGGGGAATCATTATGGGACTTACTTCATTGCATCAGTGAAAAATCTAAGTTTAATTAAAATAATGGAAAACCAGCAAAAGCTGCACTACTGTGAAGCCCACGTTTCTACCAATTATGTAGGTGCCATTTTTAAAAAACAGCAGGAGATCAGCACCCATGATAAATAAAATGGTAGCAGTGCACCTGTGCTGTTATTTACAATTTTTTTCTTCAAGTATTTCCTCTAAAAGTCTTAAATTGCCAAAACCATGAAATGAATGGACTGCACCACATTTGGGATCTGAAGCGTCAGGGAAGTGCTTTGTACCAGGACCATCATCCAAGACATGAACTCCATTTTAAAAAATGCATGTATGGGGTAGCAATGCAGACAGTTCACTTACCAGTGGATAATAATTTAACTATCCTAATCCTTATTTTTGATGAAAATCAGCCACACTTAGACAAGGCAGATGTGCTAAATCGATTTAGGAAGGCAATTTACTGTGATGAGGTTGTTACTGAGTCAAAAAGAACATCAGGAAATTTATGCAAATATTTTGGGGAATTTGTTCTGAGTATGCAAATGCCACATAATTAGTTATCATGCTTTCCATGCAAAATTAAATTTGCTATAATAACAAATCACACTTAAGAATAAGGCTAGTTAACATGAAAAGGCCCCTCATTCTCATGACTGAAAGGCTGCAAATTGAGGGTATACCACAGGTGAGTCTAATTCCAGCCTCCGGTATTGTTATTCCTTGTAGTCAAACAAATCTACTGCAAGAGGTGGGATGGTTTGGAGGAATCTGTGGGCAGCACTTGCATGCACATGGGAATCACAGAAAGTAGAAGCAATGGAGGTTTGGGATGAGACTGTCTCAGCAATCATTAGTCAGAGAGAGGATCTTCTAGCCTTGTAGCCTGTAATTATATTGGAAAGACCCAGGGCTATGGTTTTGTTTACCAGAAAAACAAAGTCCAAGTTCTATTTTGGACTATCTCTAAGATCTCAAGACTGCTCAGTTCCTGCCTGCTCCAGGCTGACAGGCAGGAGAGAAGTTGGACTTCAAGCATATTGGCTCTCCCTGACTCACTCAGTCAGCATCCCCTCTGGGAGGTGGGCTCTGGACCTCCTCTTGCTGCCAAAGCTCTGTGTCTGCTATTCTTGCTGAAAAATATGGGAACTGGGCTCTAAATGTATCCAGGCCACATAGGCTGTGGTGCATCCCTGCTTGCCCAGGGCTGGGAAGTTTCTCAGGATGTGAAAATTTCAGTGCTAATATCAGGGAGGTCTTGAGCAAATGGGGACAATTTGGACACGCTTCCATGATCACATTTGCCTCTATTACTCGCAGTCTCTTTGCTCATTCCTCATTGCTGGGCTTCAGTTTTTCTAAAAATGACATGAGAATGGGCTCAGCCCTGAAGTTCAGTGCTACAGACCAGCGCTAACTCCAGGACACGCTTTTGCTCATCCAGCCAGCTGCGTCACTCGCCCAGGGCTTGCTTCACCCCAGGTGCACTGCTCTGGAACCAAGGGGTCACTATCTCCCTGAGGTTCACTCTGCTCTACCTCTGCCAGATCAGAGCCCCAAAGACAGGTCTGTCTGTATCATAGCCATGCCCCCACCTTGGATGGGCTTTGAAATCAATTTCCGTTCATGTCCTTCACTGGGACCAGTGGTTCGACTAGATTAGACTCACTTACACTCTTGGTTTACATCTACTCCACACTGGCTCATTATTGATGTTTCCATTTTATTACTTTGAATATATTTTGCTATCTGTTGTAGAAGTGATTGGTATAGGTTTTGAATATTCATGCTGTCTTTTCTCAGAGGATCACACAGCGCTGGGCTTAATACAGTTGCTTTAGAATCAAGACAAGTCAAGGGCTCTGCCACATTGGCCACATTAGTAGAGAGTATAGAATGACGAAAACAGATTTTCCTACCATGTTTTTTGGCAAAAAGAGGAACCTAAAGCTGTACTGAAGAGAGAAGGATAGTCCGGTGTTTGAAAGCCGCATTTATCCCTTAGACGGACAGATCAGACAACAATGGCAGAGATAGTCTGTGCAACAGGGGAAGTGAATGGTAACAGCACAACGTCTGTCTGGCTGCCCACACATGGAGACATCTAGTTTCCTGCTAAGGCTGGCTGCTAAGAGCACCTGACTTCTTTGGTTTCAATTACCTATTCCTTGCCACATCCCAAGCTGAACAATGAGCTACCCCCTCGCCACCTGCAGTGTGTTTGACCCCTTCTGCCTTTATCCCTCTTAAACTAAAAATCCAAAACCAGGTCAACAACCAGATCGAGTCCCGATTCCAAAGCAATAGCTATTTGGTATTGTATTAGTACTGCCTTCTCAACTGTAATTGTAACCATGCCTTGTCTTTGCCCGATACTCAACTTAATGAGCTCAATCTTAAAATATTGAATATTTATGCATTTACTTGAAATGAACGTTTTGTTTCTGTAAAAATTATGTATCTGATTTTTTAACATTTTAGAGCTACTTTACCTCACAAGAAATAATTTGTAAAGTATCATCCCTTAATTCACCATTTTTGTAAAGCCCATTTTATATATACTAGGTGTGCTTAGCAGGAAGTCAATAGATTTGATTAGACAGAGTCCTTCTAATCCATAAAGACATCAGTAGTTAAAACAAATATTTTAGCGCCCACTGTGCAAATGATGTTCTGCTAAATGCATCGCCGCTGGCCTCGGAGAATGGGACGAAGCCCAGATGCAGGAAAGTGACATACAGTCAATTATATGGACGTGTTTTATAACAAAAGGCTATCATTATAACCACAACTGAGATCCAGAGGTAAGATCAAGGCTTATTTAAAACTGAACTTGTAGGAAAATAATTCATAAAAATCACATTTTACATACAGCTTTACTTTCAACACAACGTCATCAAGTTAAATTATCTTTCACAACATACAGACTAGACAAGTGCTTCTAGCTCCATTTTACTGATGAGAAACCTGCACCCATAGGGTCCAATAATAATATTTGATTGAGTAGTTGAAAACAAAATGTTAGTTTAATCATCAAAACTGAAAGTAAAAAATAAATAACATTCTTTCCAGAAGTTTTCTTAGCCCATACAGAATATTCTTCAAAAAACTGCACTTCAGAATCTGTCCTGGGATGAGAACCTAGGACACGTAGAAGCTACATAGACCTGAGAGTCCTCTGGGTCTCGGTTTCCTTTTTTTATAAAATGAGGAGGTGCAGGGGTGCTTGGCTGGCTCAGTCAGTTAAGCGTCCAACTCTTGATTTCAGCCTTAAGTCACGGTCTTAGGGTTCTGGAATCAAGCCCTGATCGGGCTCCTCATTCAACAGGAGTATGCTTGAGATTCTCTCTCTCCTCTCCCTCTACCCCTCTCCCCCCCAATTCATGCGTGCACACTCTCTGTCTCAAATAAATAAGTACATCTTTTAAAAAATGAGGAGGTGCAGCCAGATCAGTGGTGTGCAAACTTCAGGGAATATCAGAATCACCTAGAGGGCTCACCCGCCCCCCTCCACCCCCACAGAGTTTCTGATTCAGCAGACCTGAGAATCTGCATATCTAATAAGTTCCCAGATGGTGATGCAGCTGATCTGGGGGCATACCTTGAGAACCTCTAGACTAGATCACCTGGAAGACCTGTAAGATTTTCAGTGTGGAAAGAAAGATTCAATTCATAATCTTACATCTAGACCAGTTGCAAGTAAGTGTTCATTTATCCACCCACCCACCCATCCATCCTTCCTTCTATTTATTCAATGAATTGTTCTGAACATTAATTGTGAGTTTTCAGATAGATCCCAGTTTGGGTTAAAAGTGGAGAAAACTATTTAGTAAAGAAAATAATTTATATCATTTATGAGTATTTGGCAATTCTCTTTAACTTCATTCTGGTGATCACGCAAAACCAGGAAAAAATGAATTAAATCAGGAAAAGCATGTAAAAATGATTAAGATAGCATCTGCCACAAAAGATGAACTCAGCAAACATGAGCTGCACGGATCATTGACACACAGACAATCGATGTATCATGTTTCACTTTCTTTTCTCACATTTTTGCTAGAGCTGCTCGCATCCCTCCTACTTCAGCACGTGCGGGATTTCCTCCCTATGCTTTACTGCCGAAGGTTAAGTAAGCAGAGACCACAGCTAAGAAACCAAAGATCAAGACCATGCTGAGAAAGGGAGATGCTGGGTTAAGAAAAAAGGGGAGGATAATCACATACAAACGATATAACTGAGTGCTAACACGAGTTACCCAATTAAAAACAAAACCCCTGCCTTACACACGGTGTCCCAGCATTCACGAAGGCCGACTGTGCCTCGAGGCACACATTTGCTGTCTGCCACCTCACTCCTGGGCATGTAGTTGGGGTGGGAGAAGGAAGAGGCCAGTAGCACTGGCAGCAGAATGAATGGGCAAACCCAGGATAAGTGTCTGCGGAATCTGACAGAGAGGTACGTTAAACCGAATCACGGTCCCAGGCCCAATCCTATTGTTAATGGGCTGAGGCTCTGTGGACACATGTTTAAAAATTAATAATATCATAACATTCCTGATGCTTTTTTATAAGTCCTGAGCCCGCAGGTGCTCTCAGCTTCTGACTGCGAGAAGTATTTGTCCCACCTAGAGCCTGGCACCAAGAATTTGAAATTATGCCCAAAGAAACTCCCAGAAACTCCTCTGGGAGGGGTCCAAAGTCACCCACACTGTGTGAGACAGATCCTGAGCTCCAAAGAGAAATCTTCATTTCTAGGTAGGTCTTGTAAAAATACCAGCCCTGGGACACCTGGATGGCTCAGTCGCTTGAGCTTGGACTCTTGGTTTGGCTTCAGGTCATGATCTCTGGGGTCAGGGGAACAAGCCCAGCATGGGGCTCTGTGCTCAGCGGGGAGTCTGCTTGTCCCTCTCCCTCTGCTCCTCCTCCAGCTCTCTCTCACTCTAATAAATAAAATCTTCAAAAAGTAAAAAAAAAAATCAAAATAAAAAAAAAAAACACCAGCCCTCGAATGCATCCTTTAACTTCTACTGAGTTTCTAAGCTACCAACGAAGTTTGAAATTACAACTTTAAGAAGGCTGGGCTGCATTAAATGTAACTTCCCTATCCCTCTACCAACCAGAGTGGGAGAGGGGTAACCCAGGCCTACCGTGCAAGCAGACAAGCTCCACCTCCCAGGATGGCTCAAGGGAGTAAGGAATACCCTCCTGTGGGAGCGCAGATGGCCTGAGGGGCATCTCGGTTTCTCTGAACTTATTTGTGACCATAAAACTGCCTCACTGAAAAAAATCCTTTAAAAATATTTACTTGGACTTGCACAAAAAATATTTTCAATGATTTTTTAGGAAGTAGGAAAGTCTGTTTCACAGCCGGCTGAGTCAGACGGAACTACAGGAAGACTTCTGGAAACTTTCAGCAGTGCTGGGGTTTCCTAGCGGTGTGGCCTGGAGATGTGCTTGCAAAGCTAAGGCACAGAGAGAAATTCCCAGGAGTTCTTCAAAGATTTCACGTGGCGTTCACAGAGAAGCCCTGATTTTAGCCGGATGGAAGGAATGTATTACTGGGTCACACATGAGCATCCATTGCAATCAAATAAGAAAAAAAAGGAAATACATATTTCAGAGTACACACTGTATGCCATGGATTTTCGGAATTCATGTATTTATTTATTCACTCAGCAAACTCTGCTAAGCGTCTGCTTTTTGCAGTGCTAACAGCTACTGAATAAAATGGTGATAAAAATAGACAGGTTCCCCTTCATCACTCCCATACGTAATCTTTACAACCACCTGGGATGGAGGAGGCCCTTTAGTTTACTTTATAAATGAGGAACTAAAGCTTTAACGTGGTAAGCCACTTTCCCAACTATACACAGCATGTGAGGGAGAGCCAGAAATTACAATGAGGACTTTGTTTCTCCAAAGTGTGTGCTCTAACCTCTGGGGAATGATGGGTCCAAATCCTGTAGGAAACTAGACGACTACAGTCTGCAGACATTGCATTTATATGATCTCTGGAACGCCTACATAAGCCTAAGGATAAGGTACTCTTCTAACAGAAACTGGCCTTCCTTCTTAGCACAGGGCCTTTGAGATTATGTTTCCTGAGGGATTTTCACGGGATACTGTAATTCATTTTTATTATTTCAACCCTAGCCTTCCCTCAGCACTGGCACCTTTATTTTCTATAGCACCACTCTGCCCTGGTTTAAGGGGCACCATGTAGCAGCATTGTGGAAGGAGCCGAGATGCTCTTCAACAGACGAATGGATAAAGAAAATGTGGTCCATATATACAATGGAATATTACTCAGCCATCATGGATGAATACCCACCATTTGCATGAACATGGACAGAACTGGAGGGTATTATGCTAAGTGAAATAAGTCAAGCAGAGAAAGACAATTATCATATGGTTTCACTTATATGTGGAACAAAATGAAGGGGGGGAAATCAGACAGGGGAGATGAACCATGAGAGACTATGGACCCCTGGAAACAAATTGAGGGTTTCAGAGGGGAGGGGGTGGGTTAGTCCGGTGATGGGTATTAAGGAGGGCACGTATTGCATGGTGCACTGGGTGCTATACACAAACAATGAATCATGGAACATTACATCAAAAACTAATGATATACTGTATGGTGACTAACATATCATAATAAAATAATAAAATAATAAATATAATTAAAAAGGGGGGCACCACATTGCTCAAAGTTATTGGTGGGTGCATGCCACCTGTACCCTGGGGCCCTCTATTCCTGCTCCCAGGGTGGAGACTGTGACCTGAATGAGAGGCAGTCAGCAGTCCCATTCCCCTGGAGATGCTGGTTTGTTCAAGGATGGGCTCTGGATCCAATTGGAGCCAATGAGCTTTCCCTGGAACTAAGGTGTGAAGGGCATCTTCCCTTTGCTGGCCTCAGGGTTATCAGGTTCAGCGTTTATTCCAGTGATCATTACCACCTGCGCCCATCACGTGTTGCCTCCTGGCTACCAATCCCCTTTTCAACATGCCTGAAACATTCACTTTCACCAGACTTCATCAACAAAAAGCTGTTGGTGGTGTGAGCTGCAGAGAAGGTGAAAGCATCCAGTAAATGTCACCATGGACAAGTTCACGATGATGCCTGCCAGCAGTTATGATTATTAAATAAATACAATCACGTAGCTCTCTTTTATACTCATTTGGGAGGGTGGGCCACTTCCGGAATCAGTGACTCAGCATTTCTGGCAGAGGAACAGCAGCGACTTGGGATACCCCTGGGATACCCTGGTTGGGATACCACCGGGCTGGTAAGCTGGGAACGCTGAGCACGAGAGTCCTGAAACAACAGTTAGCAGTTTTACTTTCCCTCAGGGATACCCAGCTTCTCATGTGAAAAACTTTCTAGAAACCTGAAATTCTGGACATTACCCATATTAATAGGAAGATTTGTATCCTTCCACGCTGCCATATCCACAGACCTCTGTCCCATGTTAATGACCTGCCCGTGACAGCTCTAAGATCATCCAGAGAGCAGGATTTAGTGATGACTCAGCCTTCTTTCCTCCTCTAAAACCATCAGGATCCTTGCTGCTCAAATGAAGCGCACAGACCTGAAGCATCAGCATCCCCTAGGTGCTGGGGAGAAATGCAGAGTTCCAGGCCTGCCTCAGCCCTATGGGCTCAGAATCTGATTCTAACAAACTCGCAGCTGCGACTACTGGCCCATGGGCCACATTCTGAGTAGCAAGGGTTTGGACTTCAGTGTTTTAATCCTACTTGATTGTAACATTCACCTGGGGAACTTCTTAAAAATACCTATTTCTGGGCACAACCTCAACCCTTCTGAGTTAGAATCTCCAGGAAAGAGACTTGGGCACTTACCAGGCAGCCAAGGGGATTCTTGGGGGCAGCCAAGGGGATTCTTGGGGGCAGGCAAAAATGAGAAACACTGGGATCACATTCCGAGTGCCAGGCTTTGCCCTCAGCCACCAACTCATATCCTATCTGAATCTGGTGCTTAGCAGATGGAAACCCACTACTGTTCCCACTTGGACTATTTCTTTATTCCCTTTTCTTCCACCAGAAAGCTTGCTATCAAATGCTCCATCTTTAGCATCTGCAATTTTTTTTTTTACCTTTTCTTTACATTGTTATATTAGAAAGGACCTCAGAAACATTAAAAAATCCCAATCCCATGCAAAGATATGAAGATATGTTGGTAGTCATGGCTGAGTGGCATGGCTATTGAATGGCCTTAGCGTTCCCAAGACATGATGCAGATTCCTGGCCCTGATTGTTCTGCAGGTTGTAGACCAAGCATATTGCTTCGGGTAAATAAATAACAATTTTTTTGAGGACTCAGAAAATGCAGCAACGATGAAAGAAATGGATAGAAATAATAACCCGCTCCCTCTAGGATCTAGGAAAGCAGTGTTTGTTAAGGTTTTCTATATTGTTTAAAAACTGGTAAATATATTTATTATAGTTGCTAAAATTCTTAAAGCCTTGGAAAAATCCTTAAATATTGTTTCCTTCCTTAGCTTTGGATTCTTCATAAAACAATAGGATATTCATACCTGAAGGGTTCCTCCTGGGATGAGTCTAAAAGGGAACATGTAGATCAGTGCTTCTCACTGCAGGGGGTGCGGGGGGAGGAGTGACTTCGAATCCCAGGAGACATTTTTGGTTTGGTTGTCATATGTGGGAAAGAAGGGAGGTGGAACTGGCAGGGAGTGGGTAGAAGCCAGGGATGATGCTAAGCATCCTACAAATGTTCAAGACAGTCCCCAAAACAAAGAATTTTCTGTCCAAGATATCAATGGTGTCAAGGCTCAAAAACCCTGATGCAGACTGGGCACTGTCCACATCCTCAGAGCACCATCAATGGTCATCCATCTACGCTCCACCTACCTCCGTTCGGCCCACGGTTAACTAACTAGTGGAACCCAGATTTGAAATCATGTCCCTGTGCCACCAAAGCTCTATTCTCTCCTTTCCAACATGCAGTCTCTCACTACAGAACAGACTATGGTGATCTTCCCATGTTGATTTCTAGGAGGTCCTACAATTTGGAAATCCTATACTCGGTCCCCAAATTCACTGAACATTGCTTTCATTATGCCAGTTTCACATGGAGAATAGCAAATGGAGACTTGGGGAAAGGGACAAAGCACAAGATGCAGAAGTTTGGGGGAGACTGGCATTTTTTATCTGTTTTGTCTTAAACAGAGCAGCTGAGCTCGTACGAGAATCAAGATATTTAAAACTTAATATATTTTAAGAGGAAAAAATCGAGATTCAAATGACAGAGGCAGAAGTAGAAGCTGAAAGTGATTTAACACTTTCTGACTTCTCTTGCCACCAGATTCAGCTCCTAGAGTCTCCACAGCCTGGACAGTACTTGACATACTTTGACAGCCAAAGTGTTAAAAATTTAAGATCATTAAATAATGAACACATAATGGAAACATGGGGAAAAAAATCAAACACTGTGAACTCAATTATGATGTGTTGGTAACAAGGAGTGAAAGCAACCGACCCATCTACAAATGGAAATACATATATATAAATTTTATTCAAAAGGTAGACTAGATGCATGCCTCATGTTTAATTTAAAATGAACTTGCATTTCAACCTTGGATGAGCCGTGCTGAAATATCATTAAATGCTGGAAACTTTCATGGAAAGAAAAACTTACAGCAATCATAATATTAGATTTTTATTCCTCTAGGGTGTCCATAATCATAGGACAAATGATTAAATATACCCTTTATGTGGAAATGCCCTTAGTTACTATGAACCTCTTATTATAAAGAAAAAGTAAGACAATAAAAAAGAATTCACTTAAGGAAACATTTAGAGTTTCATTTAACTATTTCCTTTACCCACATATATCAGCTATTAAGCCTTCAGAAGATGGAATTAGGTTTTCAACCAAATTATTGAAGAATAATTATTGAAGAAGCCTGAGAAGGAGACCACTAGGCTGTTCTAAGATAGAGGCTACACAGACAGAGCCATGAGGAGTGGCTCGGCCTTCCTGTCTTGCCTCATTGGCTACTCCTATTTTGCAGTGTCCAGGCCCATGATGGACAAGGAGTAAGCGGGGGGGAGCAAAGTGCCCAGTGGGCAAGGGAGCAGGCACTAGGCACAGCACTTAAAAGAAGAGGGAGTTCCAGGTATGCCTCAAATACTTCACAGTTTTCCAGTTAACCTAGCAAAAGCGAAAAAAATAAATAATAGAGATGTAAGCAGAGGAGCTCAAGGTGGAATTTACCTGCCAAAGACACCATCAGTTTTAGTAAAGAAGAGCCAGACCTTTAAAAGAGAAAGAGAGAGAGAGAGAGAGAATCTGATAAAAGCAGAGGTGGGTGGGCAAGGCCGTGGAGAGAAATGGGAAGGGAAGATGGGTTCAACAGTGGCTGTAATGTAAGCTCACTTGAATTCTGAAATTCAGGTTACATATGAGGGGTAGTATTTGAACAAAGATACTTCAAATGATTACTCTATTAGTTAATTTATTCATCAGAGCTAATGCTGGGATAGAGCACATACATTTCACAACTACTGAATGCTCCAGAATTTTGTATATACTAAAGAAGACAAAGGACTCTACTGTGGGCTGAACTGTGTACCCTCCAAATGCATATGTTTAAGTCCTAACCCCCAGAATCTCAGAATGTGACTGTGTTTGAATATACGGCTTTAAAGAGGTGACTAATATGAAATAACATCCTTAGGGTGGGCTCTGATCCACCATGACTGGTGTCTCTATAAGAAGAGGCAGTTAGGACACAGAGAAGCACAGAAGAAAGACCATGTGGACATCTCAGGAAAAGACAGCCATCTGCAAGCCCAGGAGAGAAGCCTCACAATGAAACTGACCTTGCCAACACCTTCATTATGGACTTCCAGCCTCCAGAACTGTGAGAGACTAGATGTCTCTTGTGTGAGCCCCCCAGTCTGTGGTACTGGCACTTTGCTACGGCGGTGCCAGCAAACGAAGACAGCCCTTCACACGCTGTCCTCCAAATGGGCAGGAAAGGAGTGCTCACCACTGCTCTGCCCAGCTTCACCAAATCTGACAATATGAAGTCTTACGACATGAATTCTGGTCCTCTGATATGTGGGTTTGGGACAAGTCTGTGGAATCTGTGTGGTTTTAGTGTTCTCCAATTACCCTTGAGCAGTAACCTCTAACCTGGGGGGCTCAGATGCTATGAAAATGACAGAGAATGTAATATTGGGCATTATTTTCCAGAATTAGAAGGCAATGTGGGCAAGAAGATCAGTGTTTTTGTTTCTTATCAAGTATATCAACAATTAATTTTTTTAAAAAAAAAGGTTGTGTTGTATATTGCCTTTTAAAAGGACAGGTTTGTGGCAGAAAAAATCTATGAACAAAAAGAAAAATAGTTTCTAAGTTCCTTTAAGTATAACTTTTTTTATAACTTACTTCATCCTATAGTGTTCATGGCAGCTAAAATATATAGAGCCGACGCTCTGTACAATAACATATAGTAACATATTTAATTGACACATAGGTGCACGTGCACACAGACACGCACATGCACACACACCAATGTGCCATGCACTGACTATGACTATACTTACTTTGCAGGTGAAGAAACTCTGGGTGTGTAAGTGAATGTGTGCGTGTATAGTTTTAGGTGAAATGTAAGAGATACCCTAATTGTCCTTGACTGATACTAAATTTTTTACACTATAATTAATATTCTTGTGCTGCACAGGTTAACTTTTACCAGTTCAGGGGCTGAATATAAATATTTATACCTTTCTCCTCTCCTTGCTGGCAGGGTAGAGTAGTTGAAGACACCTTTGCGGAGAGGGTATAAGATGAATAGCAAACACCTGACGAATTTCTCTAAAGTTTTACATTAATGATTAAACAGCATCATCTGATGACTTACTCAGCAGCTCGCAGACAATAAAACATAACTAAATCTGTCAATTAGCATTTTCATCTTCCCTCCTGACAGAGCTTAATGGCATCTGCAAAATGCAATTTCCAACCCCGCGCTCTTTGACATTTTCTATTTCCTCCTGCGCTCCTCTCCCGTCGCTCCTGTTATGACTGAGAGCAGCAGCGTGTGATACTCCATGGTGGCAAATGCATCACCCGCGGTTGAAAGGAAAGCGATTACTGTGTCCTCGCTAAATCTTGGGGATGACTTGGGTACCGCTTTTCCACTTAAGTGCATAAACAGCCAACCCAGAACCTGTTTTAAGTGGCTGAGCCTTCGCGAAGGCAGGCGGGGCGGCAGGTTGATGTCACCTGAGGGTGTGGGAAGCTGCCGGACAAGAGTGCCGCTCTGGTCGCTAGGAAGGGAGCACACCACGTCCCCCCAGGCAAAGTGACAAACAATGGCTGGGAAGGTAACATATTAACTTCCCTTTCCTGCTGCCTTGGTTTGAGGACAGTGACCCGGAGTGGGGGTTGGGCTGTTTCTGGATGGTTCTCCAGCTGGTAGGAGTGGAGGCTATTTATACAACGGTCCGGAATTACGTCTCCTTCCCCAGGCGGCTATATTTAGCTCACGTATGTGTCACATATGTGTTGAATCCTGTCGAACTCTGCCATTTCTGAATAGCCAAGAACGGAGGTTCCAAGTGATAAAGAAGTGTGCCCTCTGGGAAACCTCCAAGCGTCACCTCAGAGCTCTGCATCTAATGGGGACATCTTAATTATTTCTAAGCTCAAGAGCCAAGTATCCTGACAAAACATGTTCAATGTAACATTTCCTCTTGAACTATATTTTTAATGCACCTTTGCCTCTTTGTGCTGAAGAAATGGCCTTCTAAACACTATCAAGCCTCAAGTGAAACATTCCATTCTAAATAAATACCACAAGCCCCTATTAACCAGAATCCAATGAACTGAGGCACCTCATTAATCAGATTCGGGTCTAATATCCCATTTTTAGAAGAAAGAATCAATGCTCAAGAGGATATTCTCATTTCAGCCAAAGAAACAAATGTCATTGCTTTTCCTGGAGCCAGTTAACTGAGTGGTCAAGTTCCCAGTGTCTTATACAGAGAAAGGATTTTTAGAATATTAGCCCTGAGGCAATCATCATCCAGTCATCACAGAAAGATGGAATTATTGGCATGCCTGTGTTTAAGACGTGAATATTTTAGAAATATTTTCCATGCAACTGAACAACAAAAAAAAAATTAAAGGATTTGGGGGTTAATAATAAGGTAAATAGAAATGTATATTCGTGCATATACCCTTTGGCCTCTAGAATGCCACAGTAAAAATTTTAAGTACTTCTTCTACTCTGCCATTGGTTTTACTTCTGGGGGAGTTATGTAAGCTTTCTCTCACTCCACAGACGGGTGACCCGAGGCGGAAGGTTAAACGACACGCTCAGAGTTAGCATGTCAATACCCAAGGCAGGTTAGATGCGTGAGTTGTGGGCTGAGCATCTCATGAGTAAATCCTTCACTACAGAGGTGGACCACTTGACACAACTTCTCCAAAAGGTTCCCTTTTGAGAGAAAATTCTGGTAAAAAAAAAAGTTTCTATTACCCAATGATGGGACTCTTTGCTAGTTCTTTTTTGGAATAATTCATTATGAGCCTAAAATTTGCCACGGGTTCTCTGAATTGTCCTTTAATATTAAGTAGCAGAATGAATACCAAGCCTCTACAAATTAAATCTTCCCAGAGTTGGTGCAGAAAGTACAGTTTCTATTGCTCTGACAACCCCAAGAGTTTTACAGGTCATAGGTGGCTAATTCATTTTTGAGTTGTTCTAGACAAAAAACAAAACAAAACAAACAAAACCACCCACCTGGGATGATAATGTGTAGATACAGTTATTTCATTTATTTATTTATTTATTTGCATAAAACCAGGTCCTGGAATTTGAAGAGGTCACGGATGAGCACAATAGTACGTTGGAAAAGCACAGGCTATAGAGTCCCTTGGTTTGAGTTTGAAGCCTGCTTAGCCCTTAATGTATAACCAATGCTCTCCCCTTCCTTCCACAACTAGGAAGAGCCATGGCCTTGACGAACTCAACAAATAGAGTGTGGAAGTGAAGTCACACAGAAATGCTTAATGGCCACTCGTTCCTACAACTACTATCCATGTAAGTCATGCGAGGTCACCTTTTCAACATCATTGAATTAGTAGCGTTGGTAAGTCTTCCTTCAAGACTTAGCATCATCATGTCTGAAAACGTCCTGAGAGTCCATCAGACTGCACTGCTAAACACCATGTGACAAAGCTGTCTCACCAGAGAAAACTTCTCCAGTATTCTTTGCCTCAATTTTTATACTATCTGGGGCTCACCTACCTAGTGAGGGACAGCCTCAGGTCCTTCGTGGAACTGAAAGTGACAAAGATGGGGAAGGATCTTGCAGTCTCCCAAGGGAGCCATGTGCATATGTGAATCTAGTACAAGGCAGTGTGATAAGTGCTATGGAAGGGACCCAATTTACTATGAGAAGGAGAAGCAGAGGAGGAAGGAAAGCCAGTTATCATCCTTCAGAGATGGTTTATTTCAGTGGTATGAGGTAGATGCTGGAGTCACCTGCCTGGGGGTCAGGCCTAGTTCTGTAATTCACTGGTTTTTTTTTACCTTAGGCAAGTCCTTTAGCCACTTCGTGCCTCAGTTTCCTTTCTGTAAAACAGGAATTATACTAACGTGATTCCTACTTCATATGGATTTTAAGAGGATCGCATGAATTAATGAATAGTTGTAAAGCTGGCACGCTGTAAAGCTTAGCCACTCCTCCTCAGCAATGAACTGGCACAGCCATGCTCATGATAGTGGTGGTTCAAATGATCTGTCGGGGCGGGCATGCCATGGGACAGGTGTCAGCTCAGGCACTAGTTATGTTCCCAGTCTTATTTCATTGAATCTTCCCAGCAAGTAACTATCATTTCCCCATTTCATAAGTGATCACTCACAAGAGTTGAACAACTTGTCTGAGGTCACAGAGGTGATGAGTGGCAGAGTGTAGATCAACCCGATGACTGTCCAGCTCCCAAGTCCACGCTCCTTCTCTCACTCTACACTGACCGTTACTGTTTCTCCACATTTGCACATAAAAAGAGTTTCCTTCAATGGAGTGCATGTAGATTTGGCTTTGTTATCAAGCTGTTCCCCATTCATGACTGTCCCCTTCAAGAGGACTGCTGCACATCTCACTGGGGAAATAGCAGCGCGTGATAATTAAAGTGTGGAGGACCAGATGCTTTGCCAGAATGTAATTAGTAAAGTTCCTGAATGAGGGTGCCCCTCACACTGGTGCAGGGCAGAAAACAGCTTACTGATGTTAGATTTTTCATCTTGAGAAGGGGGATCAGCTCCTTTAAACCCTGGCTGAGCTGGGTCTCTGCTGTGAATTAAAGATGCATAGAAATCCAAGCGCATGCTCATTTCCTTGGGATTGTTCACTACCTTCTTTAACAAAGGCAAACATTAGCTGAATGCTAATTGAATGGCATGCATCGGGCTAAGAGTTCCACATGAGCTCCCTTCCTTAAGTTCTGTGCGGCCCAGTGGCATGAGCCTTCTTGCCGTCCACATCTGGCAGAAGCCCGAATGCAGGCGCAGAGGGGAAAGGTTACCTGTCTAGCTTGTTGTGTGCCTGTGGGACATCTCAATGGAGCTGGGATGCAAAAGTGGAGATCTGCTCTCTGATCTATACTCACTATGTTAGATTTCCTTCCCTGCTCACTCCTAATGAAAGCAATTATTTTTTTTAACAACAAACTTAACAAACAAACAAGCAAATTGCTATCCTTCACAACAGAAAAATAACCCAGATCTTAGTTCCTAGATTTCTGGTAATTCTGCCTATTTGACCACTAACTGGTGCTCGACCTGGGATGAAGACACCTTTTCCCCTTCCTTTAGTTGAACAAACACATACAAGCAAAGACTATGGATATTATCATTCACTTAGGGAGAGAGCTAAAAATCAGTCTAGTGTTTGGGGGCTGGGTATCACCAAAAGAAAAGCTCCTTAATCCTGTATGTATTTTACCTTTACTGTAAATCTCCTTCATTTTAAATCTGTCACTCGCTCTGTAAAAATGCATAGAATAAGAAACCATAAAAAAGTCAAATAAAAATTTTAGCCTAATGATATATTGATTGTGCATACATATCTTTATTTTTACATATTCTGTGTTGTCATAAAAAAAACCATTAAAAGCTAAGTTTAAATAATTATTCACTTCTTACATTACTATTGTAATCAATTGCCTATTATGAAAATTATTCCCATCTTTAAGAATTACTTCGCTAAGTGAAGTAATTAGAACTGATATTTTATTTTCTATTTCAGTTCCCCAAATTGATTTTTTATGCTAATCTTTGTACGAAAAGTGGGATATAAATTTCTTAAAGTAAAATGAATGGCTAGTCAGGCTTTACATTTGACACTTTATACTGTATTTGGAGGTTTTCAAGGCATTTTGCTCTTAAGACATTGCTGAATATTGTACCTGTCAGCACTGAAGTAGGTAGAAATTTCTCCATTTTATGGTCTTAAGTGTCTGATATTCCAAGAATAAAGGGGTGGAGGCCTTCTACCAATAGAGAGGGTTGAAAAATCACACCTTCTGTCTACTAAAATAGTCATAATTTCTTAGAGCTTCGAGAGAAAAGCAGGGAAGAGACAGATACCATTTATTGAATGTCTTGGGTGTACCTGATATTAAATTCAATAAAACATATATTTTTGCAATCCCTTACCATTATGTGGGCAGCCAATTATTGTTAGCCTTCATACAGATAAGGAAACAAGTGCAGACAAGGATTTGTGTTCTATCCAACAGCAAGCAAGTGGCAGAGCTGGGACTCAAACCCAGATCTGCTGCGTCAAAGGCTGTGCTTGCTTCTTTTCTTTAACCCTGCCATGTACAAACAGTGTCAGCGAACCTATTTTAACTTCATGACAATTTTGCCCTTTGATTCGACTGTCTCAGTAAGGTTTCCAATCGAAGAGAATGCCTACACCTGGCTTTTCACTATGGCGAACTGTCGAGGGAAACGCGTGAAACCCCAAGTCGAAAATGAGTTAGAAGCAAAGGCATGAATAATCATTTTGAAGATCAATGGAGTTAGTGAGTTGAAGTGAAAGGGAGAAGCACTTGGGGTGACAAGACAGTAGTCCTAATTCTAGATGAGCCCAGAACAAGCTAGGATATTGGATTAGGTTCCCCCATTGCTCTGGCCTTGAAATATCTCATTTGTAGAATGAAGGGTTATGGTTTTTAGGTAACAACTTCTCTTTTGTTGCCAGAATGATGCAGACTGAGTCCACCTCGGAAAGTGACATGTGGTCAGCCTGTGTCCCCAAATGCATCTCACTGCTTCAAGGACACAGCAGACATTCATTAAATAATGGCACCCTGATTTGTCCCCAGGATCCTAGGTGTCTAGTAGAGACACATAAATGAGGTTGTTAGAGTAAATACTAGACAACTAAAAGTGTCAGATCCTTTGGAGTCTCCTGTCATATATCAGCGAGCCCCTGGCAGCTATATTAGAAGTCAGGCCACTCGGCCACTGTGCTTTCTGCTTCCCTCCCAGCTCCACCCCCTCTCTTCTTCATTTTATTGTTATGAAGAATGCAACCTACAAATACCTCACTACAATGGACCATTTCTATTTTCTACAGGACATACTCAGTCCACACGTAGCATACCTCGGTTTTAAATTTAGCTCTGCCACTGTTGAGCTTCACTCCTTGAACTTCATCTGAACTTCTCTGTCCTTTGAGTCCTCACTGGCTTGAGACTGCTCATGTCCTGCGTGCTCCAAATTCAGGGCAACTTTCAGATGGAGGTTGATAACCTGGAGCTCTGCATTAATGCTCTACTAAACGTCTTTGTTACCGGAACGGGTTCAAACCGGACTGATGTAGAATTTTCCTCATTGTTTGGGGCTGAATTGTGTCCCACCAAAATCCACACCAACCCCCAGTTCCTCAGAACAGGACTATGTTTGAAGGAAGGACCTTTAAAGAGGTGATTAAATTAAAATGGGATTGTTAGAGTGATCCCCAATCCGATACGACTGGTGTCCCTCTAAGAAGAGAAGGTTGGGACACAGAGATAGACATCAGCTGCAGGCACACAGAGAGACAACCACATGAACACACAGCGAGAAGGTGGCCATCTGCGAGCCAAGAAGAGAGGCTGCAGAAGGAACCAAATCTGCCGCCATCTTAATCTCAGACTTCCAGCCTCCAGGACTGTGAGAAAATAAATTTCTGCTGTTAAACCACTCAGTGTGTGGTATGTTATTATGGCAGCCATAGTAAACTAACATCCTCATTACACCAATAATCAGTCTCCTTGGAAAAGATGGCGCATCCTCATGATAATTTCATGCTATAGCAGAGAACACATAAGCCTAAACGAATTTGCCTTCAAAGTTAGCAACTGATTCTTTAGACTATAAACAAATGCTATGACATGTGCTATACTCAGATGTTTAAACATGTTTTATTCCATCAACTCTATATGTTCAAATCAAATTTTTAAGCAGTCTGGATTTAAATATTAGCAGGTAATAGTAAAGATTCTCAGAAAATTTAAAGGGCATGATTAAAGGAAAAACTGAATGGTTTCTTGAATTTTTCTGTTTAAGCCAAATTTCTAAATTTAATAATTTGGTTAGGAAAAACACATATCAGTTTATCATCCCAGGCACTTAGTTTCTAATGGTGTGAAGGACTAAAGTCTTACACAACATGGTAACAACATGCTATTGTCCAGGGATACCAATAAATGTTCAAAGATGCGAGAGTCCTATAAAAACATGCCAGTTACTACTAATGATAGTGAAATTCTGCTAAGAAAAAATGCACATACATGGTCTACCTCCACATTTCAGCTCATTAACAGTAGAGTAAATTACATAAGCATCCACAGCCTAAGAAGGCCTTGACCTGTATACTAGCAACTGGAAAACACACCCCTGTCCTACAGTGCAGCTCTCATTCTGAAAGATTAAATCCTATTGTACCATCACTGATCAATTATGTTCATTCCTACAGCATTCCAGCAGCTATAATCAGTATCAGGTTCTATTTGTTATGTAAGAAAACTGAAGCACTGATAAGATATTTGCTAAAGGCAAAAGAACTATTAAGTATTTGGTAGTGCCAATGAGACTAGAACCCAAGAAATCCCTGTTTTACTGTAGACAAGTATTCCTCCTTTCCAAGAGAAGGTGCTGTGACACGTATGCTTCAACATACAAGGCCACCTTCCCCTTGCTGTATGACCCAGCTATTGTGACATGCTGAGAAAAAATTAATGTTGCTAATATAACATAAATTCTTGAGAATTTAACTATCCATCTTGTTTCTCTTTCTTCCCTCAAGTCACTTCCGCCACAGAGAAATGTTGCATTGTATACATTTTTCAAAGTGAATCTGCCAGAGGAAAGAATCTTCTAGAAATAATGACAAGTTTATGAAACATTTTCTCTTTTGATCTTTAAAAAGAACACAAGGTTAAGTTGTGGGAGGGAAAAAAAAAGTTTTATGAAACAGGTCCCTTGGGCTGTGAATCCATGCCTCTGAGCTATTTTTAATAAAGCATATAAACAGTGGGTTGCTTTGGTCTTTGAAGGCTTGGACTTTGGAACAAGGAAGAACAAAGAATTTCATGACTTTAAACATTTAGGGATCTTCATGTGTTGTGTGAAGGGGAGCTAATTGAACAAGCGGGCTGGGCTGCTAGGATCAGAGATGGAGGAAGCATATTTTAACCAAACATCATTAATTTGCTCAGTGGCAGCCATTAATTTATTTCTACTAAGACAGATAGGCTTCTGTTCGATACCAATAAGGGGAAATAATTAAGAAAATCTTGAGCCAGAGTGAAAAAGATAGGATGTCTTTTGACAAAGTGATTCTTCAGTTTGTAATTAGCACCTGATAAAGGGCTATGAATGTTAACTTTGGGGAAGAACAGCTAGTTATTTAAAATACTAATCCCATTTACTTTCTAAACTGCCTTTCACTGATATTTGCCCTATTTTGTGCCATCCCATAAGTAGGCCACATGTTTTATGGAAAACAACTCAATTTAAAAAGCATCATACCAGCTACAGTTCTAGAAACATTGACGTGGTCTTTGGTTTTAAAAGTGGTTTTCAGGGGGCAGCTGGCTGGCTCACTCAGTAGAACACGTAGCTCTTAATCTCTGGTTGTGAGTTCAAGCCCCACACAATGGGTGTAGAGCTTATTTAAAAAAATATATATATATATATATAAATAAAATTACATTTAAAAATTTGTTTTCAAAAGCAAATGCAGTGACCACTGCTGGTAAACATCTGGTTATTTTAGCTTCCTGGGGTTAGAAAGCCAATCCCTACCCCCATGCCCTGCACTCTCGGTCTTCACGGAACTTCCCAAAATACATATTCCCTGGCAAGCAAATTATTATGTTTTTTTAAATTATACCAGCTGACATGCACACAAAGCCTGGCTTTTCATGAAGCAAAGGTCAAGCATTTGAGAATTACATCAGATCATAGTAATAGCAAGTTACTCATAATTATTTGGAGTTGACGGCAATTTTTTATAGCTTGAAGGTAATGACTTCTTGCTTAAATTGAAGATAATAAATTCTAATTATTATTTTAGGAATAAGAAACAGCTCTTGTTCTCTTCATCTTAAAGAATGTTCAAAGAACTCATTTCCCCTCAAAAGTCCTTTTCTCTGGCTAAACTAGGTTTTACAAAACAAAACAAAACAAAAAACCCAAAAAACCAAAACCCCAAAAAACAACTCATGATATTTAAAACATCGAGAGTCTCACTCTTCTTCTTTTCTTCCTCCTTTCTCTACATTCTACAAATAAAATTTATTAGACTCTATTCTGCACTAAGTTGGATCCAATATAATGTAATGTTTTGTCTTACAAAAATGGCTCTGCATACCCCTTGATGAGATGTGAGAAAAGCAGAGACAAGGAAGACGTAATACGTGCCCTAAAAGAGCTTACCATCTAGTTGACAAAGCCAAGAAGGAGGTAATGAATAACTCACAACAAGAGACCTTAATAACCGTAAGTTAAGTGACATAAAATAGTGAAGGCAATAAGAGTTCAGAGAAGGTGATAGTCCCCACTGGTAGAGCACACAAGATTTCTTTGCGGAAGGACGGGATTAAGTGGGATTCTACAAGCATTATTTTGAAAAAGAGAAGGCATTCTAACATCTAAGCATTTCACTTCTTATGCCTGATTGAGCTCTTGTTTTCTTCTCTATCCCAACGGCCAGCTCATATCCTCAAGGGGCATCATTGTTTCCAGACCTCCCAAAGAACATGACCAAATGGTTTTATTTAGATACCATTCCGTGTCACTGGCTTCTTCTGAGCCATTCTAGGTGTGGGCACAGGTTTTCACAGGGCTTTCCTTCCTTTTCTTTTTTTCTTTACCATTGTCAATTCCATGAATCGCCAGCTACTTCTGAATGAATGACAAAGACCATCGCATCAAATCTATCCTTGTTATCTCCACACTCATTTATCCCATAAGATCAATATCTCTTACAATCGATACATGGCTGTAAAAATGTCAAAATATAACAACATAAGAAGTGACCAACTGGGCCAGACCTAGCACCTATGTCTGACTTGTCACTCTGAAAGCAGCTCTCAATTTTTTTCCCTGTGTCCACACACCTGAAGGCTATGGCTCACTTTCCTCACAGACAGCTACTCCTTCTGGCAGGTGCTCCTAAGGGCTGAGGGGATGGGCTCCCTTGCTTAGAGCAATACAGCAGATACTCCTGTGGGACGAGAAGTATGTAACTCAAAACAGACCTTCAAGCGACCTTGATCCTTGATATTCTTATTCTCCCCATTCTTGGGGACCGGCCATTGAAAATCATCACTTTACTGAACATCAAGCTCGAGGAGTGCCATGCTAACTTCCCTTGATGGCCTGTTACCGATCTGTCATCTGAAAACTTTTCTAAATAATTTTTAAGTAATCTGTATTTCATAACGCTGGTGTTCAAATGTCCTGTAAAAACTTACCAGCTGAAAAAACAAAAATAAACAAACAAAAACTTACCAGCTGTTTATTAGCACAGCACCCATCACACACAACCATCCGAGATGATCTCTTTACCTGTGTGCCTCTCTACCCACATCCTGACCTCCTTGCGGTAAAGGACCATTTTTCTTCCTTTTCTTTCCTTTCTTTTCTTTCTTTTCTTTTCTTCCTTTCTTTTCTTTCTTTCTGTCTGTCTGTCTGTCTGTCTGTCTTTGCATTTCCGGCACCTGAGACAGGGCCTGGAATTTAGCATTATTTAGAACCACCACCTTAAGCTGCCAGTTTCGCCACTCAAACATGGCCACATATCAGCAATTGCATAAGCTTAAATTTAACCATTGTAAGCCTTGACCGATGAATGGAAGTATAAAACATGAGCCAACACATTCTTGAGGGCCTCTGGGAAAAGAAACAGAGAGGAGAAGAAAACCGACATCTACTGACATTCTGAAGCAGCAGGTCTGGGGTGGGACCAGGAGCCTACATTAGAGCCAGTATCACAGATGATCTTATGCAGAGGATGCTTGGACCATGTTTTGATAAACGCGGCTCCTGGGGACACAAAGGGAGTAAGTAGAATGCTTCTGGTCAGTTAGAAGGAGACAAGAGACAAGCCTGCCGCCTACCCCTTTCCATGCTAATCACACTCGTCCCACCCAGAACCAGCTGTGCAAGCCAGACTCAGAGAGTCCAGCACAGCTGGGATGGGTGTCCTCATCCAGCCTTTGCTGCTATGCTTTTCTCAAAGATATTTTGTCCTTTAGAAAGTCACCGACAGCTTTGTGACTGTTCCACAGTAATGCCTCCCCACGCATCCCCCTCCCAGTGTGCACTGCGCACGCACTGGGTGGGATCACTTAGCTCTTGCATGCCTGAGTTGTGCCTCTTCTAGGAAGAGATTTTTGTAATGCGCTCAGAGGCAAAAGCACCCAGAGGTCACTGTGTTCTTTGTTCAGGTGGCCCGAAAGACTAAGAACACTGGGGATGTTTGGACAGATTTCATCCTGTTGTGATTAATTAGTGCCCACACCTGACAGGCTAGGAGAAGGTCGCCACAGCGGCTCCCCCGGGACGCGCGCCATCTCTTCGTGACGGAACAGGGGGAGGCGGCTGAGAAGACCATCTCCAAAACTGGATGGGAGGAAGTGACCCTGTAAAGCGGGCTGCAGGCTCACCAGATGTAAGCTCCTTGCTACCATCTTCTGAGGAGCACTAAGGGCGAGGGTTTATTCAGTAGAACTCAGAGCCACAAACCCTCCGCGGCTACGCATCGCGGGTACGCTGTGGTGATTGACGTGCGTGCTGCGCTAAGGCCTGCAGGCCGTGCGGCTTCTGCGGTGCTTGGCGCCAGGCACTACTTACTCACGAGGAACGACACATTAAACTCATCATGGTATGTCGCCTGACAGCATGCAGTGTGATGTAGTACCACCGTATCAGCCATCACGTACCTTTGCCTGGTTTCCAGGCTGTACGGCTACCCTGAACAATACCGGAAAATACTGATATATTTAATTTACACAGACATGAAAGGAAGAAAAATGTTATTAGCAGAAAAGGACAAATGCAATAGGCCTGCCAAAAGAAATCACATGTAAAAAAAGGAAGGAAGGAAAGGAGAGGAGAGGAAAGGAAGGAAAGGAAGGCAGGGAAGGAAGAAAGAAAGAGAAAGGAAGAAAACCTGTGTATTTGTGTTTCCCAGAGCAGAGAAATACGGCAAATACCAATCATTAAGGAAAATATAAGGAAGAAGAAAGAAATTCAACCCTTTGAAAAATTTTATTTCTGGATATTGTGATAAGACCACCAAAACCTGACTTTCATTCATTCATTCATTCATTCATTCATTCATTCACTCAACCACACATCTATCCACCCATCTATTCATGAACATTGACTAAATGCCAGCTATGTCCGAGTGCTATCATAGGCAGTTAAAATATGATCATATGCGAAAGTCATACTAAGTCTATGCAGTCATGGAGCTTAAATTCTATTGGGTGAGACAGACCAAAACACGTAAGTTCATAATCTGCACTCATGTAGTCAGGAGAAATGATGTATAAATATCCAACAAGCTTTGGCGAGGGAGCGATTGCTTTGTAGCTTTTGCCATAGTGTAAATACTCCCACCTGGGACAATCTCAAATTGCCAATGCGATGTCACAGTCAATGTGACAATGTGATGTACGATCAGGACTGTAGAGCAGCAGGAGAAGCCCCCTCCAATTCACACCTGGACATGATCTAAAGAAACAAATCATGTTAAGCAGCCAGATATTGGAGGGAAGGGTGGATCTTTGAAGCAAGTGGTTGGAATAATTCTTGGGCTAAAGACATTTGAGCAGTGATCTAAATGAAGAAGAAAGAAGCCATGAAATCATGAAGTAAAGAGAATTGGGGGAGTGGGGCAGAAATGGTAAGCACAAAGGCCCTGAGGCAGGAAATATATCTTGTATGTCTGAGGAACAGAAAGGCCACTGTGTGAGGAGAGGTAGGCAGGGTTTAGATCATCTATGACTTTGTCAGCAGTGGGAAGAATGTGAACTCTATGCAAGAGATGGGAATTCAGTGAGGAGTTCTGAGCAGGGAGTGATGTGACCTGATTTATCTTCTTAAAAAATCAGTCTGGCTGCTGGGGAAAGAATAGGAAAGANNNCACTGCAGTACAGGAGCCCCTGCAAAAGTGAAAACATGATGACCACAGAGGAGGGTACCTAGGTAAGAATGAAAGGGCTCATAGTGAAGTGGTAGAGGTAGATGTTAGAAGAAACGCTCAAGTTTGGAATATAATTGATAGGTAAATCTACCGGAAGTCACTGATGGATTGGATAAGAGAGGAAGTGATAAGGCAGAGGTGAACTCAAGAATTTCTGAAACTTAGTTACAGGCTTGGTTACCATGTGGGGCCATTAGCTGAAATGAAGAACACCAAGACAAGGGCAGGAGTAGAGGGAAAGTCACAAGTTCAATTTTGGGCATTTTAGGTGAGAGTTATTGACATCCAAGTGGAGACATCATGTAGGCAGCAGGATATACAAAAGTCAGGGGAGAGGTCAGGAAAGGAGATACAGATTTGGAGACCTCTGCTATAGATGATCTTAGTGGTTGTGCCACTGAAGCATTATTTGAGAACCGCTCGCTTAGAATGACAGGGATGTGGCCTTTAAGGAGCCTCTGGGGAGGAGGCAACCTGTTACAGGGAGATGTGTGAAGCATAGACCAAGTATCTCTCCCCCGTTAAACAATTCATGTTCCTGAAGCTACAGTTATTAAGGAATACTCCATTTCCAGAACGACCCTGTTAAAATCCATACTAATACTTATTAACAAACTAAAAGAGATTTCTTATCTACCAGCTCGAGAACTGGGTATTTTGATGTTCAGAAGATGGAGCACCGGTTCTCAAACTTGGCTACACGTCATACTCACCACGGAGCTCTGAAGAATACGAACACCCAAGTGGGTGATTCTAATTCAATTGTGGCATGAGGGTAGGTGGTACAGCTTTATTTTTAAAGGAGTTAAATTGGACAAGGGATAGGAAAGGCACAGATAGAACCAAAGAACTGAGGTCCTCCATAAAGTTGGGGATGCTTTTCAAAGTCATCTGGGAGGACAAAAGGATGTGGTGGGAGAGTAGGATGATCCCACTGTGATTTTGAAGGTGGTCTGGGATGTGGCATGGGAATTGAGATGAAGTGGACTAAAAAGATCACTGGGGTTAAAGGAAGTAACTGAAGGCAGGCAGGGTATTGGAAAGAATCTTTGGGAAGTTGGGGGTGTGAGGCTTAACTTTTTTAGGTTCTACAAATAAGTGGAATCATACAATGTTTGTCATTCTGTGCCTGGCTTTTTTTTTTTTTTTTTTTTTTTTTTTTTTTTTTTTTTAAGAGAAGGACAGAGAGGTAGTGGGGGTCGAGGAAGATGGAGAGAGACAGTGACAATCTCAAGCAGGCTCCACACCCAGTGCAGAGCCCGACATGGGGCTCGATCTCATGACCCTGAGATCATGACCTGAGCCTAAATCAAGAGTCAGATGCTTAACTGACTGAGCCACCCTGGCACCCCTGTGTCTGGTTTATTTTACTTAGCATAACATCTTCCAGTCCACCCATGTTGTTGCAAATGGCAGGATTTCCTTGAAATTTGCTGAGAAGGTAGATCTCTAGTGCACACACACACAGACACACACATAATTTGTATTTGCCAATTATGCCTCAAGAAAACTGAAAGAAATCCATTCCAAGTTCCAAACGAGTGCCTTCTAGACTATAACTATCTGTAAGCAGGGGCCCATTCTTACATGAAGTTTTATTTGGAGAACACCATTTAGAAATCATCCCAATATCTAAATCTCCATCCATTTATTTTATTAATCTACCTAGTGTGACAAAACACAAAATCTGCATTTCACTTTTTGGGATGCGAGTTCTTGGAAACTTTGAAGAACAATGTTACTGCCATACTGAGCCAATATCAATCACTTCCCCACATTCCCGAATGCCCAGCCCTGGCACTGAGGACACGGCATGCTGGTACTGCAATTTGTATTCTCTTGATCATGGGAAGTACAGGCCCAGAGACTGCTAAACGCAAAGACACTTCTTTCTCTTCCTGACTCCTGCCACCCTCATACGTAAAAAAACAGCTCAGACAACAATCTCCTGACGATGGTTCATGAATGAAGTTCAATATCCGGCAATGGTGATTCATCTTATCAAGACTGTAACCTCCTGCCCAACTGGAAAGGACTTATGAGAAATAAGAAGACATGTAACAAATAAAGGCTAAAGTTTAGAAAATCTCCAAAGATGTGTAAGGAAATAAAAAATAAGTAAATACCAAAATAGTTCCTGTTAGACGTTTTTCAGGACTGGTGGCTTTCTCTTGGTCTGAGTAGTATAAAATATGCTCTCCCCAAAATAACTCTCAAGCACATTTTTTTTTTCAAAAGCCGTTTATTTTGAGCACTTTTCCTTCTCTACCTCTCATTCCTTAATCTAAAAATGTCCTATCAACTCTTTCCTTTCCACTGCTTTCTCTCTACCCACAAAAAGGGGAAAGGGTATATTTTAATTGCTGGTATGTGGTAAATTCAAACCCTGTTATCACCATTCTGTGGCCTTTGGTTTGGGGAGATGTCATCTTGTTTCCCTAGAAAGAAGTGAAGAGATCATAGTGTGATGAATGAATTTGCTTTTCCTGGCACCACTCTGACTGCCCTCGGAAGACCAGGAGGAAAATGGTTGTTAGAAGGGGAGCCCCAGGGAGAGCTGGGTGCTCAGTTGGTTAAGCAGCTGCCTTCGGCTAAGGCCATGATCCTTGGGTCCTGGGATCTAGCCCCACATCAGGCTCCCTGTTCAGGGGGGGTCTGCTTCTCCCTCCCCTTGCTTATGCTCTCTCATTCTCTGTCTCCCTCTCTCTCTCTCTCTCTCAAATAAAAAAATAAAATCTTAAAAAAAAAAAAGAAAAAGAAGAAGAACAAGGGCAGCCCCAATGTCCCCTGCCTGCTCTTCTTCAAGTATTTCTCCTGGTAGAAATCTCAGTAAACATGAAGAGATAAGAAGTTCGGAGTAACCTACTGCCTTTGCATTTTAAGTATCTCTTGAATCAGTTCACTTCCTTCCAGTGCCGTCATACTCTTGCCCTCAGCTCTTGCACGGTCTCCAGAACTAGCCTCCCCTCTGAATCCTGTGTTTCCCACTGACCTAGCTCTTATCTTCTCAGCAACCAGAGTAAGCTTAATTTTTTTTTCATTTTGAAATAAATTAAAACTCACAAGAAGTGCAAAATTAGAACAGAGAGTTCCTTGCACCCTTCATTTAGCTTTCCCAATGATAACGTTTTATGTAACCATAAACATAACATTCAGAAAATAGACATTGGTCAGTACTGTTCACTAAATTTGGGGTTATCCTTTAAAAATCCAAACCTTATTGTGCCAACACTCCCCTCTTTGTTAAACCTAATTACTGGCTTCCCATCAACTTTTACAATAAGGACTACAGTACTTAAACTGGCCCTTAAATAGTGGGATTATCATTCCAGGTTGGCCACGACAGACCTGGTTCACACATGTAGTGCCAACAAACTATCCCATTTAGCATTTTAGTACACTCAAAAGTGTGGCAGTTTGGATGATAATTTATGTGGTCAAGCCACTCGGAGTTCTGTGTCCGGTTGGCCTGTGGAGACCTCCAGCTTTTGTCTTGTGCTCCTCCACTTCTGGCTCCAAGCCCCTGTGACACAGACCTTCTTGAAGTTCCTAGGATAGGATGCAGGATGTGCAATGTTTCTTCCTGCCACAGGGCCTTTGCACCTGTTCTCTCTGCCTGAAACACTTTCCTGCCCCACCCGCATTTGCCTGGATAGCTCCTACTTGTATCAGCTTAGCTAAATCCTCACTCCATCCCCAGACTAGGTCACATTTCTCTATTAAATGCCCTCACCATGCCCTGGACCTCTCCTTTGAACTGTTTGTCACAGTCATAATTTTATATTTGTTTCTACAAATAGAGTAAGCTGTAAGTAGGAAGAGGGCATATTTTCACGATATCCTAGCCCCAGCACCAGCAGGAGCTTGCTGTATGGGAGATGATTACTTTGTAGCTGAGGACTGAGTGAATAAAAGCTCAATTCACAGCTTCATGAGCAACAAAAGAAAGTGGTTAATGGCTTCAGGAAAAAGCAAAAGCAAAAATTTCTTGCCTCACCTTTGTAGGTTCCTGCCCACGTGGCTCATTTCGTCATTTAAAAAACCCAGCTTTGGAATGAGACAAACCCCAGCTTCAAACTTGGTGTTCATAAGCTGAGGAACTTTATGCAAGCAATTTATCCTCTTTGAGGCTTAATATTTTTCATCTGTAAATAGCAGTAGTAGCAATAATTATATAAAAGTCATCTACTCTATAATGACAATTATAATTATTATAATAATGTGACAATTATATAATTATAACAATTATTAAGTATATAATAATTATTATAAATAATAATAGTCATCACACTTTTGTGAAGGGTGAATTAAAAATGTACAGCACTTAATAGTCAGGTATTATTAAGTGAATGTGAACTCTATTACAAGGTTGTTTTAAGTGTATCATTCCCCATGTGTCTAAGATGATTTCCTTGTTTCATAGAAGACATGCAGGGAAGATTTAATGCTGGCGCTGCCTCCCCATCACCTGCTCCCCTTGGGTCTCCTCCAGCTCAGACATGTAAGGCTTTCCTTGGCTAGCCAACCCTGGGCCAAACCTGGCATCTTCTTTGACTGTTCATCCCTTCTCTGCGCAACACACCAAATCCATCAGGAATGCTGGTCACTTCCTCTTTGAAATATAGGTAGAATACTGCTTCTCCCCACCCCACCTGCTGCCCTCCACCTTCCCCATCTACCTGGATGACTGCATCGGCCTCCAAACAGGTCTCCCTGCCTCTGCCCTGGCCCTGCAGAGCAGCCAAGATGACACCATTAAAATGCAAGTCATATCAAGCCATTCTCCTGCTCAGACCCTTCAAGGCTTCCTGAGATCCCATGGAGTAAAGTAGGGCATGCTTCGTGAAGTGTCTGTCCTCTTTTGCATTCCCTCTGCCTCATTCCTCCCTCCTTCAGATCTTTTCTCAAAGGAGAGTCTTCTCCAAACACCCTACTTAAAGTCACAAGCTTAATACTCTATCCACTCCTAGCTTATATTTCTTCACAGCGCTCATTACTCTCTATACTTTTTGCTTATTTATTTTCCTTATAAGGATGTCTTCCCACGAGAATGGCAAGTCCATGATGGCAGGGAGTTTTGTCCGCTCTGTCCCTGCTCTCTCCCTGGCATCAACCCCGGGCCTGACCTGTATTAGGTGTTCAGTGAACATATCTTGAATGAATACACGCGCAAGTCAATGAATGAACGAGGTACCACCACTCCCAAGGCAAGAGCTGTCCCAGACACAATTTGGTGTAAGTCACGAGGCACAGACTGAAACACCAAACCTGTGTCAAGAGTGTGTTGGGCAGGGGTCTGGGAGGAGGAGGAAGGAGAGGGCACACCTCACCACATTGATGCCTGGCTCAGGGGCAGCAGCTGCTGTCCCAGCCTTCACAAGGACGCTGAGAGTAGCTGGGTAGTGGCAGTGCCGGCTCACCACTTTGGGTCTGCTGAGTGTAGAATGATGAGAGTGGGTGCTCTCTACCCATACAGAGGGAAGCAAATGTTCACAGTCAGACCATGATCTGTTCTGGTGGGCCCACCAGCGATGACGTGGATTTCCCAAACTCAGGGAGATGTCTCTGGCTAGAAATCCCACTGGCCTGGGGGCCAAAATGAGGCCGTTTTTATACTAGCCAAATTAATTTCCCTTTGTCAATATGTATGGGATTTCCAGAAGAACATATGCTGAGAAACGGTCTCCAGATCCATTGTCCAGATGTTGGCAAGATACAAGCCAAAGAAAGAAAGAGTTAAAGTCTTGTGACTCCAGAGCTTTTTGCCAAACAAACAAGCTTGTCTTGCTGGAAGTTCAAGACTGAGCCACGGCTCTGGGTGGACCAGCCTTAAACAGAAAATTGGGCTGTATTCAAACAAACTTGGACCAAGCCAAGGACACTGAATTCTCAGTTAGAATGCAGTTATTCACAAACTCAAGGGAACTGAACTTTAATACGAAAAATATCCAAGAGTTGTAGTATTAAGACCTTGTAAAATCAGCCTACAAACATGAAGCGTGAATTATGTACTCCCATCAGCAAAAGGCATGAAGCACAGTTGCAGAAGGAACAAACTAGAATATTACCTGATATCCTAAGGGAGGAGACCTTCCCACCGTCTTAAAGTCTGGAAGGCAACTTACAGACGCTCTCAGCCAGGTATCCCGTATCAATCCCTTCCTGGGAGTGGTGAGCACAGTCGCTCTGAAAGTTGGCCAGACACGGTAACATCAGGGCATTTGCTGTGACTGTTCTCACATCTCACTGACTTCTCAATTCTTCCTTATGCTCAGTAAGTAATACTTAACCTAAGGCTCTTTCATTACTTGTTTCCTCTCCCTTCCCTACCCAAGCAGTGGGGCCCCCTTGATGTCATCATTACACATCAGGCTGGGTAAGGAACAAAATCTCCAGCAGTTCTGGCCCAGAGAATTCTCAGCAGTTGGTCTGATGCATTAACTAATAGACAAGAAAGTTCTATAGAAGGTAATTGAATTGTCACCTGGCTTATTAATGTTAAAAACAATGTGATGGTACAAGCCTTCTAATTCCTAACAGAATACCCCTACCAACATTAGAAGGGCAAACAAAAATAAGCTAGCTTCTAGTTTTTCTAGTTCGTGTGCAAGACTGTATATAACTTCTAAAATATTGAGACATTATAGCTATCTAGGCGACACGCCCTAAAATCTTAGAAAACAATGCTTGGTCAAAAGAGCGCAATGGATGCAGGGCATACAATCAGACATCCTGAAGAGGCCCCTTTAAATGGCCAGAAGTATTAACTACATATATTCTATCTAGCTTCTATAATAATGGCATTATCTGAGATGAAAAATAAAACAATTCTGGGTGGTTAACATGATGTACAATAAAATATTTACAGTTCTTAACATTTGTACTTAAAATCATTGCTTGAGGCCATCACCCAGAATCAAAATTAAACATTTAATAGCTCATTGACCTTTATGCATATCACTCCTAAAACTGTGGATAAGTGAAAACAGATATTTTATTCAAATGAAATCATAATATTTTTGTAGCTTAACTTTTTTTCTCGAGCTCAATTTGGTAAGAGTGTGGCACTTTACAGGAGTCCTTATGAGGCTATCTTAAACTGTAGTCATTGCCCTAAAGAAAATGTTTACGGCCTGACTGGGATAATTATATTCTCCTATTAAATATCACTCCTCCAGGGCTAGTGATTCTTGAATACAAATGTGCCACTTTATATGCAAATAAAATGTACTGAGATGTGAATAAAAAGTTCTGCATCCATCCACTCACAAATCATGTTATTATGATTCGTATTAACAGATAGAACTTCTCAAGACGGAAGATGTTGATATCACATACAAGAGGCAATTCTTTCCTTGAATTTTTGCTTTCAAGATGTTTAGATACAGCTGGAAATATTTGCTTTTCTCACAGCAATATCAGATTGGGGTTTGCGTTCTGACTTGTATTTTTGATTCAAAAGATTTTACAGTCCTGTGATTACTTATTATCAAAACTTGTTTTTTTTGTTGTTTTAGTTTTTTTTTCTTTCTGATCTTGACTTCTCTTCAATCCTTTTCTTATCTTACAGTACCCACACACCTGAAAACAAATCAGGACATCTCGGAGTCCAGAGTTTCCAAAAAGTTTTCTTAAAATCCAACCTAGCAAAGTAGAGAACTTCCACACTGTACAGAGTATAGTCATTCTGTGGCCACATATTTGTATTTTCTCTTAAAAAAACCAAAAAACTGTATTCTTTGAATTCAATCTTTGAGCAAAAATACCACGGTAAAAGCCAGGAGTCTGTTCTTCGCATTTGAAGGAGCAATGTTTTTGTATCTTAAATCGCATCTCCGACCAGTGCCTTGTATTTTTATCAGCCACCTCTCATGGTGCTAGGGAACAACTATTTTTTTTTAAAGATTTTATTTATTTCACACACATACATAGAGAGAGAGAGAGCACAAGCATGGGGAGACGCAGAGGGAGAGGCAGGCTCCCCGCTGAGCAGAGAGCCCGATGTGAGGCTCCATTCCAGGACCCAGGGATCATGACCTGAGCTGAAGGCAGATGCTTAACTGACTGAGCCACTAAGGCGCCCCAAGGAACAACTATTTTTAGAAAACTAGATGATACATATTTTGTCCCTATGTCTGCAAAGTTAACAATATAAGATGAATACTATGTTAGGAAGCAAAAAAGTAAAGCATTTCATCACCATTTTTAACACTTTCCCTGCAGCTCTGCTGTCCTTGCCTGGAGCTGTCAAAGGAATATGGGAAAACACATGGCATGAATGTGGAGACGGAGCTCTGATTTCTGGCCAATGCATTGAACTCCCAGAGTCAAAGGATCATACAGCTGACTGAGAACTAAAGGAAAGGATGTAGGTGAGGACATCTCAGGGCTGAATCACCAGATCAAGACGTTATTGCACATCTGGAAATTTAATTACTTCTGTTGAAATTTGGAGAAAGCCCAGTTTCCCACAAACTAGAAAATCTTTCATCCAGGAGTCAAAACTAAGTATTTATACTTCTTGAGAAATACCTACAATTTTATTTAAGGTAGAGTCTGACTATTATACTTTTTAATTTAGGGCTTAGGGATAACAGAAGATAGCATAAAGTTAGCATCTGCGTTAAATTGAAAGAGGTAGGGAGAACTTTATGCTATTTTTCGAGGGAGTCCAGGAATCTATGTTCATTGTCAACACTTCCTTTCACATGATTCAAGGACGATTGGTGGACAGCTGGAAAATGCCAAGGAACTGAGAGTCTTGATCAACCTGAAAAGCAAGACCTGCGTAGATGGCATTATGGGACATATTTGCTAGATCGCAATTTCTGTAAGGGAAAGGTTCCTATCTGCTTTGCACATAACTGCTTTATTCTTGTTCAGAACAGTTCCTGTCACCTAGTAAGCCCTCAAAATGTTTGACAGAGTGCTCGCTCCGGCAGTACACATACTAAAATTAGAATGATGCAGAGAAGATTCGCGTGGCCCCTGCATTAGGATGACACATAAATTCATGAAGCATTCCATATTTTTAAAAAAAAAATGTTTGACAGAGAGAGGAAAAAAGATGAGTACATGCTTTTCCACCCCTAGAGAGTGTACTATGTCTTGTCCATTCTTACAAAACTAGTCACCCAACTCTTATTCCTAATAGTTTGGCCACACGCACAGACAGACACACACTTAAGTGAAAATACATTTTTCTTATAACCTTTAAAATAAACTCTTAAATGTCCATAATCACTTAGATATTCTGCGTCAAAGCAGAGAAATGGAATAAATTTATCCTAAAACTGAAAATAGTTTCTATAATACAATAATAAACCAATTAACATTTTAATGTTAACAGGACATAGCTAAAATTACCCTCAAAATAATGCATTTAAATCAAGATCTTCCTAGATAGAGGGCACAAATGGGCCCTCAGCTTGCTTGGCCTTGCTCCCTGATATTTGAGACAAAGGGGTTCAATCACTGGAAAAGTCTGTGCTTCGAAAATGACCTCTGATCAATCTTGTTTTTAGTCTTGTCCCCTCACTCTCATTCCACTCTGCAGAATGGAATTGGGCATCTGTTTAAAATGCAAACTGAGTCATGTCACTAACTTGCTCAAAACACATCAGTACTTTAGGAGCTTCTATCTTTTTAAGAGCAACCATTCTTGGTCATTTGCTTGTCATAAAAGGCCTGACTTGAATAGTATCCCTCTTACAGATCCAAGCCCATTTCCCTCTACCCCCAGCCTTAAGCTCCGATAACACCAAAGTGGTAGTTCTTACCTCACTGGACACATTGTGTTAGTTCACACCTCTGGACGTTTGCTCATACCATTTCTGTTGTGTGGCATGCTGTCTTTCCC
Organism: Ursus maritimus; assembly: GCF_017311325.1. NCBI lineage: Eukaryota > Metazoa > Chordata > Mammalia > Carnivora > Ursidae > Ursus > Ursus maritimus. Next base: position 92,801,880 of record NW_024423343.1, on the reverse strand, counting down.
TTTCTCGACCTTGATGACACTTTTTCCTTTCAAGATTCATCAAGTCTCCTCTAAAGGATTCTTGGTTACATGCCTTTGGTTAGAGTCCGATATAAGCCTGAGCGTATCTCAGTATCTGTTATGTTGCATTGAAATTAACTGACCACATGTCTGTTTCCAGCTGCATATTCTCAGTATTCCCATTACACAAACTATGCCAAAGTCATCTTTTGGCTTCTAGCATCCACTGTGAAGTCAGATTCAGTGGAATGAATATGTACTACACTGAATTTAGTTTCCAGAAATTATCATCCTCTTTTCTTATATAAATTGACTAATCAAGCTACTAATATATTTCATATAAGGCAGCAACGTTTTATAAATGGGTGTTAACAAAAGCTGTATTACTGACACTGAACAATTAGTATATAACGTTATATTAAGGACTCAGGTGGGAAATATACCCAAGCACGAGTTAACTATGTGTGTTAACACTAGTAAAAAATCATTATGTAGGTTGCAAGGAATGTTTGCATTAAAGCATCTCAGTTATGTTTTGTAGTAACTAAATAATAGTATTTGTATATCTGGAGTACTTCTAAAGCTTTTTGTTGTTGTTGTTAATTTAAGAGCTCAAGCAAGTATTATACATTCAAAAAATAATTATTAAATTGTTTGTCTATGTTAATCTAGCCCAGAGAAAAATATAATAGAAATGCTAACATTCCTTTAACAATGGTGGTTCTAGCTGGCACCTCCTATTATCAATAAATATTGTGGCCCCCCCAGTCTCCAATTTCCAGACAATGCAGTGACTGAATTAGTATTCTCCAAAGCACAAAGCAGGCGATCTTTTTTGTCTGTGCATTTTTCACATCTTAGAACTGCCCCCTTCAATCTTCCCGTGTGCCATCTACCCACACATCCATGTCACTGTATATCACTAGTCTTCACAAGTTCTTCTGAGTGTAGTTTTGTTACTATGCTGAAACCTTATGCATAATTATGTGAAGTTGCTATGGAGATTTTGTGTGATTTGTCATGAAGAAAATCTATTGTGTTTGAGGTAATTCTCCATACTAATGACTCAGGTATCCATCCCCCACCCCTTATTTTCTCTGGGATTATAACCAACTGCATATATTTGAATATCTATAAGCAAAGTCATTTTATAAATAACACAACCAGAAAAGTTATTGAATTCACTAAGATGAAGCATTTCAGTACAGCCAGGCCAATTTCTCACGACTTAGGAAAAACTTCCATTATGGTACTTTTTGAATAACAGCTAGATTCCTGCCTGCCTCCTTTAGGAAGAGATCCCATAGAAGTCCTTTTACAATTAATTATATGATATATATTTTGGCTCTATCGTCACTTAGAAAAAGTAATTTTGGAGAACGTATTAAACTGTTTGTGCAAAATTAAGGACAAACAGTGCAACGTTATCAAAAATCATTTATTTGTCCTTCTCATATGGTTGAAGACATTTTGGGGGTGGGAGCCAAGGGTGAAACTAATTATTTGACATTAATTAAAGGCACTTCAGACTAATGGCTAGGATCTGAACAATAGAAAGCAAACTTCACACCACCCAAAAAGTTCATGATTTTATCTTTCTTGCCTGACCTCCCCACCACCAGCCCCAGACAGAAGAAATCCTGAAATATCATATCGATTATCATTAGACAACTCACATAAATCTCTCTCCTGGCCTCTAGATCAGCAAAGCTGATTTCAGGATTATGATTGATCTTTGGAGAGGAACGTTCTTAAGTCAGCTAGAGGTGGAAGAGAATTTTGATGAATCCAGCAGGTTGCTGTCAGGAGAGTAGCATCCAGAGGATAGATGCGGAAGTCAGAGGAGTCAGATTTCAAACCAAAGGCAGACTAATTACAGAAACAATTCCTAGGCAACACTTTGAAAACATAACAAAGTTACTAATTTCCCAAACAACCAGTTCTGGAAAGGATGTACGATCTTCACTCAGGATAATTTGACACCATGGGTACCCAGACAGAAACTCAGATAGGAGCAGAGATAACAAGGAGACAAGAGGGAGGATGAACAGCTGGAGGGAGGGAGTGAGATGTTCTGGGACAAGTTAGATCAGAGCTGGTGCGGTCCTTTTAAAGGTAAAACTGATATTATTTTATATAAATCAGGGCTGGTGAGTAACCTGTAAATGACTAAGGCAAAGAGGAGAGAGAACAGGAAAGAATGAGAGGAAGGTAGAGGAAAAGGTAGACATCACAAGGAGCAGCTGGGTGGCTCAGTCGGTTAAGCGCCTGACTCTTGGTTTCGACTCAGGTCATGATCTCAGGGTCTTGAGAGCAAGCCCTGCGTCCAGCTCTGCACTCAGCAGGGAGTCTGCTTGAGATTCTCTCTCTCTTTCTGTCCCTCCACCCCCATGTCTCTCTCTCTCAAATAAACAAATAAACAAAGAAATAAATAAATCTTTAAAAAAAAAAAAAGATCACAAAACTGCCTACTCCGACGCCATGATAAAGAAAGGGTAAAAAGGAAACCATGTAAGTAGCTGTGGCAGAGAGGAAGTCTGCATGTCAGGGCTCCCGTAGGAATTTAGGGGCCCTGATAAAGGACTCCAGATCAGTCAAGCCCCAGCTGAGTCTGGACAGCAAGGGGCTTCTTTCATTGCCCTGGTGGTAATACCCATGAGTGAAGTGCCTTGTTCCCAGAGTCTGAGGATTGTCCATGCAGGACGTACCAGTTAGTGTCTTTAAATTGACAGGTGACAGATTGTGGGGGACTCTTCTCTGTGCCCAACTGATTATAAGGGAGAAGTGTTTCCAGAAACAGAAGAAGACTGTTCATGTAGGAAAACAGGAGATAACTTTTGTAAGAATGTGAACAGAAAATAAAACTAATCTCAAAAGATTGCTGGGCAGATCATGGCAAATCAAATTCAAGCCAGGAAGGAACTCAGCCTAAGAACCTGGAGCTAATAAATGCTTCGAGGGTCTTCTCATGGAAGGAAAAAAATTACCAGTTCAGAGAGAGGATTCGGGACCATCTTGCAAATGGTAGGTGCGACATGGCAAAGGTCAAGCCCAAGCAGCGATCTAGGCCCTGCTGTGGTGACCTGAGATTTCTCGCGAGGCTTCAGAGGTAGACGGGCTCCTGTCACATGGCTAACCGGGGCTGTGGACCTTTTCTGGGGGCATGCCTCTGAGGTGAGAGGGAGAGCTTCACGCACCGCACAACCAACACACACACCCCACTCTTAATTCAAGTAGAGCAATGAGAAAAGCAGAGACACCAGCAGTGAGATCTCTGGCAGCTTTAAACTCAGCAGAGAAAATGAAAAAATCTGAGAATGTAAGCAGTCATGTCCAGTTCATGAATGTCTAGAAGAGGAAAGAGGATCGTTTAGGGAGCAAACAGCTAAAAGTTTAGAAAAAGTCAAGAGGATTTGGTTGTCTCAGCCAAGAGTCCTTAAGCATAGCAGCAAATAGAGATTCAGGATTTCCTCAGTATCTAAAGTCCTCTTTTTATGGACCCACAAAATTTTAATAAACCCTTTAAGCTTTTTATTTTAGTGGCATAAAAATGAACATTAAGTGTATTCTGAACGTATTAATAAACAACTTCTTATTGAATATTGCAGGTGGTCCAAAGTCTTCTTTGTACTTTCTTTCATCATGGCCTTATTAAGAGCTAATATAAAAAGAACAGAGGTAGACTTAATTCGTGCCACAAGTAAAGGCAAAAACAATGTATTCACACTCGAAACTAACAAACATTATGTAGCTTGGAGGGTAGAAATTAGAAAGACAACTGAGTCATCTTCCATCACAAGACTGTACCAGGCAACAAAATGCAAAAGAACCTACTCCTAATAGAAAAGACCATAGAAGACCACAGTCAAGGCACAGGTCTAGCAAATGTTTTAGCAAAACAGCACCATCTGTCATTCAATTCATGAATTTTATTTGGTTCTGTAATTAAATGAGACCAATGAGCAACAGGATGTGTGGAAGGACAGACAAATTGATCAAGGAAGAAAAAAACAACTCTGTAAAAACAGTGCCAAAAAGTCCAAGGTAAACCATGGCTTACAAAACCTGGTGAAATCTATAGGGTATTAGGTTATGACCCTGTTTAGAGTCAGATGAGAGAAAGGATGGAATTGACTTACTGCGTGATGCAGATGATGTCATGCTAACATAGAAGCTAGGGAGAAAGCGGGATCATTCAATTCGTGTATCTTGTCCCTTTGCTATCAAGGCCAATGATCTTCAAATTGAAAAGAAGAGGAAAACACGAAGCCCAAGATAAGTGAAGAGATCCCAAGGGAGATCAGCAAGCTTCTCTGTGTAAATCCAAGTCTCAACAATAAATTACACCCTGGGGTAATAATGGACTTCAGATGGGATGGTGGAGGCATTGTTGACAATCTTTGAGGACTCATGACAAGTCAGAGAGGGGCCCATATTAAAAGCAGGAAAATATATTTTGAGAACATTTCAGAATTATTTTTTTTAATTTTTGAAGTCAAAGGAAAAAGCTGCATTTAGAATCTACAAATCAGTTTCTAGGCTGATCCCCCTTCAAAAACATCACTTCTAGAATGCAATGTTCGAAAAGAGGGCATATGGGGCACCTGGGTATCTCAGTCTGTTGAGCAGCCGACTCCTGGTTTTGGCTCAGGTCATGATATGGGGGTAATGGGATCAGAGCCTGGAGTCTAGCACCCCACTTAGCGGGGAGTCTGCTTGAAGATTCTCTTCCTCTGCCCCTCCCCCCCGCTGGCGTGCACACACGCTCTCTCTCTCTCAAATAAATAAATAAATAAATAAATAAATCTTTTAAAAATAATAAATAAAAGAGAATGTGTGACAACTAGAAAAGAAGTGGATGGTCACTCAGAATTACAGGAGCGCCCTAAGAACAGTTCCCATTCACATCTTTTGAAGAAAAGGCTGCAAGACCGAGAGGCAAAGTGAACCCGGATTTCTGCTGAGTGTTTAATAAAATATTGCTTGATGACCCAGAAGCAGGATACAGAAAGAGGGACTAGATGATCATTTCTGGAAAGCGAAGCCGCGGATGCACATTGCAGGTCCTGTGCCTAACACCTGTGCTGAAATGATGTGGCTGAATGCCATGAAGTTCCTGCGCTTGGAGTCAGAAATCTAAAACTGAGTGACTGCTTCGCCTCTGATGAGCGCAAGGGTCCACAAATCCGGGGCACTGCCTGTGTCTGTAAGCCAAGCTATACTGGAACACGGTGGCATGCATCTGTTTACCTGTCGTCCATGGCTGTCGTCTCCCCCTATTCAGGGGAGAACAGCAGCAACAGAGGGAGATGGTCCAGCCCACAATGCTAACATATTTACCACAGAGCCCTTTACAGAGAAAGTTTGTCAACCCCCTGCGAGTGACGTAAGCTAAGATGACATACCCTCTCGATACTCATTTTCATCCTCCACATCAGTAGAGAGTGATAGCAGCCAATGTTTCTGGAGGTATGTAAGGAAATAATGTATGGAAAAGCTTTTCACGGATTGTAATGCGCTATACACGCAGGAGGCATGTGCTCTTATGATCGCTCTGCCTGCTCAGAGATTGATAGCAGTGCTTTGCACGTTAAAGACTCGCCAGTCTCCAGTACATAGGAGACTCCCCCCAAATACTGCATGGGCTTTTAGGGGAATGGATGGCTGGATGCATACAAGAATGGCTGGCTGGCTGGCTGAATGATACTAGTAACTACATCTTATTTGGCAGTGACTGTGTGCCAAGCAGCTGTTTTAAACACAATGGCTTGTTTTATCTTTGTAACAGACTTGGTACATTATTTACATTTTACTGCTGAGTAAAGGAAAAGAGATTTGAACAGTAACAACATCAGGAGCAACAGGCAGTATGCAGAAAGCACTTTTGATGTCCCAGCCACTGTGCTGAGTACTTGTTCAATGTTACTTAACGGAATGTTCTCAGCTCTCCCATGAAGCACGTATTAACCTTAGCATCATCAGCATCTTCATCATTCTGTACTTAGAAATGAGAAAAGCGAGGCCCAGCAAAGCTAAGTAATTTCTCAAGGTCAAACATCTGGCAGGTGGCAGAACTGAACTTCAAAACCTTGTCTTCCTGACTCCGACGCTGTAACCATATGATGGGCCAACAGATTTACATGAACAAGCCTAAGTTCATTGAGGATAAATGTCAAGTCTTATTAGAATGATTTAAAAACGAACTGTTTGAAGTGTGTGAGGAACCTAGAAGCAGTTCCTATGAAAAATATGTTTTTGAAAACCTTTTTATTTTCAACTAACTTTGGACTTTGAGAAGAACGGCAAAAGTAGTACAGAATTTCCATTATATTCTAGCTTCCCCTGATGTTAATATACTGTATAAATACAGCAGGATGGTGAGAACCAGAAAATTAATATGGGTACAATACTCTTTCCTAAAAATCTTACTCCAGTTCCCCCGGTTTTTCCACGAACGCCCTTCTTCTGTGCCCAGACCCCACCTGGGATACCACTTTGCACCTGTAGTTGCTGCCTCTCCTTAGACTCTTCCAGTCAGTAACAGCTCTCCAGTCCCTGTCTTTCATGGTTTTGACACTTTGGAAGAATATCAACCAGCCATTTCCTCAAATGTCTCTCAATTTGGGTTCATCTGACTCTCTTTTTCCCTCATGACTGGACTAAGGCTACCTGTTTTTGGCAACAACCCAGATATAATGTTGTGTTCTCTGTGCCTCATACCGGGAGGCTCATGATGTCAAAATGTCTTATTATTTGTTTTAACAGAGTACAATGTCAGTAAGCTGACAGACATGCAGCCTAGCGGTTAACACACACACAAGCAGGCACGTAAACGCAAATCTCAGGATAATTCCAACTGTGTTAAGAAACTTTTGAAAAACCATGAGCAAAAAAAATTACTATCGGTCCTATCTTTCTCTCCAGTGGCTAGATTATGGGGATAGGGCTGGGTTGCCAGAAGCTATCAGCACCCCAAGCTGACTTCTTCTGCCTCATTGTATCGCTGCTGGCTGGGGAAGCATATGGACGGACAGAAGCATGTTGACTAGACTCTGGTGTGTGCATCTAAACCTCAAAGACAAGACCAGCTTGGGTCATGTTCCAAATACTTATTCAGTGCCCCGATCTCCTGTCCCACCTGTGAGTCAGGCTTATTGGATGCTGGGCCCTAGAAACAAGAATCTTCCAAAATCCCACCATTATATTTGGCCAAATTATACAAACATATACCTTGATTCTGTATTTTGATGGGAAGATATAAGTCCTAGGAAGACAAGGGGAGTTTATTTTCTCATATCTTCTTCGGGAACACATAGTCAATTTCAAAATTGCAACTGAACACAAAAAGAGCTCACTGTGAAAATGCCGAAAATCTATCACTCCACTCACACAGGCATAATTATGGAGGCTGTAAGAAGACTCCCTTTTTATTTATTGATCTGATTTCTATAAGTTTCCTGCATTTCAACATTTTTCTCTCATCTTCCTTTTAGATTTATACTGTCTGAAAACTACAGCTTCATTCAATTTGAAATGTGTATATTCTACAACTCAGTCACTGTGAGAAAAAAGCCTTTAATAATTAAAGCAGCAAAGGTGCGCCCTGCTGGCTCTAAATTACTCTGGTAAGATGTTAGCCATCAATATTTCTACAGAAAATGCCTTATTCAACAGTATGTCCTTATTATTTCACTTATAGACACTTTCCTGATAGCATTCATTTAAAACACATAATAAAAAAAAAATAGGGGGAAAAAAGATTGGATCATCTTAAAAACACCCACTTAAGAAAACCTGCAGAAGTAGGAAAACTAGCAACAATTTTTTAAAGTTTACTTTTTGCAATTTTTGATAACCATTTTAAGTACAATTATCATTCTGAGAAACTTTCATGAGAAATTGCTTATCAAGAGTAAAAGAATAAGGAAGATAAAGTCAGAGATATATCAGAGATTTTAAAAATAATATTGATGATTTAAATCTTAAATATTTTCATTAAATACCAGCAACTAAATAAACACTTATTTTGATAGAACTTCCTTTTTCAGTGCTTATTAAATTCAAATGACACTTTAAAATTTATAATATTCCATAAATTAAAAACAGTAAGGAAGCATGTGAAACAACTTACTGATTTAATCAAGTAACTGAAAATCTGAAAATCAAGACGTGAAGGGACTTGAAGGGTCACATGAGGTATAAATTGGCATGATCTTTCTGGAGGACAATCCAACACTACGTAGAAAAGTTTTCAAGTACAAACACAATACTTCTACACTCAGGATTCATCATAAAGAAATGGTAACACAAATGTACAATAATGCATATAGATATATGTTCACTATAGTTTTATTTGTATAAAAACATTGAAAATGACATAAGTAACCCAAATAGGGATTAATAAATTTTAAGACAAGTGGTCCTGAACTTTTATACGTTCAATCTTGAAATAACGTGAACTTCCAAGGAATCTCCTTCTAATTCTCCTTCTAAGCTAAAAGTGATCTCTCGTTCATCTGACTAGAAAAGAAACCCAGAACAAAACAATGGCAGAAATATAACAAACCCCTTCCCGGCCCTGGAATGGCGGCGCTCTCTGCCTGGCCAGTGTTCCAGGATACGTGGCTGCCATCCTGCCCTCCTTGGTATCTCAGAGCCTGAGCAACTGTCAACCTTCACTGCAGCTCTTTTCACCAGACCAGAACAGAGGTGACCTTGGAGTGGAGGAGGGACCCAGCGACCTGATCTCTGGGTTCCTCTCTCGGGAGAGGGGCTTGACTTGTATCTTGGCTAAGGGATTGGTTTTCAAGGTAAGATTTTATCTGAAGATGTTTTCTGAAGCCCAAAAAGAAAATGCAAGTTTGAAAACCACTGCTATAATGCCCAACACTATTATTATTATTGTTGTTGTTGTTGTTGTTGTTATTATTGCTAATTACTTTTTTTAAGTTTTTATTTTAATTCCAGTTAGTTGATGTACAATGTTCTAGTAATAGTGATTCAACAGTTCCATATATCACTTGTGCTCCTCACAACAAGTGCCCTCCTTAATCCCCATCACACGCTTCACTCATCCCCACCACCCCAGCCCCTCTGGTAACCATCAGTTTATTCTCTAGAGTTAAGAGTCTATTATTACTTTTTCTCTCTTTTAAATGAAGGCTAACAAGAAAAGCAAAGTGCTAAATTTAATCACCGGGATTGAAGAGCTCATAAATTTAGAACAGGGCTACAATCTCTTAATCAAAACCCTTTGTACCAGATGGATTTTGAAAGTCAGAATATTTTATATGTATCAGGTAGTTAATAGAGAAATATATTCTGTATTATGCGTCACTGTCAGGAAGGACTTGGGGCAGTAACTCATAGTCAAGTACCTTCACATTTTGGAAGTGAAACATATAAATGTCTGTACCAAAACAATTACATAAAAACTAAGTTGCCTCACACTGATTTATATCAGGTTCTTGTGCCAACTGAGTTGGGTCAAACCCTTAAAAAAAAAACAAAAAACAAAAAAACAAGAAAAAATAAAGAAAACTTTTGACAGCTAGAGCCTGTTGGATGTTGGAATTCTGGCAAAGGGATTGTGTGGAGACAAAGCTGGAATTTGTGAGGGGCTGGAAGTGGAGGCTTCAGCTCAGTCAGAAGCTGACTGGACTGAAGCCAGCCAATGAATGTTCAATTAGGAAGGCAAAGAGTCACATGGAAAGTTCTGTACCAAAGGCAGAAATATCTCACCAAAGGTGATGAACTGAAGATTACATACTTCTTTCAGCAGTCAGCAGCCAGTACTCTGATGTCATTCTCTAAAATATGTTTTAAAAAGGGACTATATAGGGTTTAATATGCATATTATTCTGTAATAATTTGGTGAAGTGAAAATATGTGCACTTTTTTAAAAGAAAGATTTACTTATTTTAGAGAGAGAAAAAGAGAGGGCATGGGAGGAGGAGCAGAGAGAGGGAGAGAGAGAGTCCCAAGCAGACTCCACACTGAGTTCTGGCTTGATGCTGGGCTCGATCCCACGACCCTGAGACCAGATTGTGACCTGAGCCAAAACCAAGAGTCAGATGCTTAACCAACAAGCCATCCAGGGGCCCCCAAATATGTGCATTTTGTATTGTTAAGCAGGCAAAGCGGACAAGAAATCAGTATTTTCCCCATTATTAGATAAGCAGATGATTGATAGGTAGATAGACAGATCTCTTACCCATGAGTGCACATGGATTAAAAGAAATCTACATAAAATGACAAATGCCAAGAAGAGTCTTTACCTCGGGGTAGTACAAATTCAGCTGATTTTTAATTTTTGCTTTAAGGGTTTCTGTATAGTTATTATTATTATTTTTTTTAGAATGGAAAGTTATATAAATTTTTATGGAAAGAAAAAGCTCTTTATATTTGGTGGAAAATGTAATTATTTGCAGTTTCTATATAATTTAAATCCTCAGGGCTCAAGTAATTCACCTAAAGTTGCAGTGTTAATTTGTAGCAAAATTGTATTTGGACTCAAGTCCTTTAACTTCTAGCCCTGTGTCCTCTCCATTTTCCCAGGCTACCCTTCAAAATGAGGCATGAGTTATGGTCCCTGTCTTAGAAAATCTAATGACTGAGTAGAGGAGATGACAAATAAAGATAGAAAGCAATGATCAAATATTACAAGATGCTATCTACTTAAGTAACTCCTGAGAATCCTTTTGGAATCAGTGTGGGTGTGAGGTGGGGGACACATACAAATCTCAAATAAAAGAGAATTAAGGATAACATTATACCACACCTATCACAAGTCTCACTGAATTCAGAGGAGTGGAAGATTTCCAAGTATCAGAGCATGCTTCGTGGATTAAAGATGGATATGCTTTGAAAAGGTTAAGATCAGGGAGGTTATTTCTACAAGGACATATCCAAACTGCATGGATGATGACTGAAGCAGAGCTAAGATTCATCTGTGCTGGGGAAGAGGGGGACCCGACCACACAGGTGGAGTGGGGCCAGATCACGAAAGGCTTCAGAAGCCATGCAAAGAGTTAGATATGATGCAGAAAGAAATGGGAGCCAGCGACAACTTCACCAAGAAAACCATGTGGCAAAAGCCATGTAAGTGGTGTCATCCAGCAGCCTGTAGGATGATTGACAGGGGGAGACTGCAGTGCAAGAGGTCAGGGACAGGGCTATGGAAATGATAATAGGCCACGCAAATTGACAAAGGATCAGAATCAGGGCTGGAAGTCAAATGCTGAGCCACAAAAATGCTAACTGAGGTTTTGAATGAATGCCTTTGAAAACAGCGATCCCTTGACAGAGACAGATGATTTTAGTTAGGTTCACTATCACCAAAGGGAGAACAAAGACTTAAAAAAACATTAAGTGCTCCTGTTCATTAATATTATACTCTGACCATTTAGCTTTGTGGATTTCAGTACTGAGGCCAACTGGCCATTCAAACTTCCAATTTGCAACATAGTTTGATTCTGTCCTGAAAATTACACCACGCTCCTCTCATTCCACCCAGCTATCACAAAGGCAGGGCTAGGCCCAAATTAAGGAACACAAGTCAATACCAATGGAAGGTAAACAACAATTAAGAAAAAACAAACAAAAATCTTCCAAATAAGAACACTAAATCAATAGCACTTCCATTGCACCGTGGAACAGGCTATAACGTGGCTCGAATAGCATTAGAGTGTTTTGTGTTTTTTTTTTTTTTTAATTTATTTGTAAAAGAGAAGGAGAGATTATAAATGCAGAGAGTGGATGAAAATGTAAGCAGTTGTGTCTTCCCTATGTCTGCTTGGGTATTTTATATTTTGTTTGAAGTGTTTTTTAAGAAATGATTTATTATCTTCATCCAGCCTGCCCCAACAGGGACACCCTCACTGGTCAGAGTGGCCAGTTCAGCTGGGATCCCACCGCCTCTGAACCTTTATATAGACAGTGCTTTGAATTTCATCTCAGGGATCAGGTCACATCCAAATCCACTTAACATTTCACTGGTATGGTTTTTGATGTCATCAGAGACCTTGATGAAATTACAATCCTATTAGTCATGAAGGGGGAAGACAGGAGACCTTAGGTGGCTAATGCTCCATTCATAACAAGAAAGAGACATTTAGCATTTGTAAAGGGCATTGATTTCTGATAGTTCCCTGAAGAACAAGGCTCAAGTAAAGAAATATAACCAGAAAAGGCTTGGGAAAGAAAAGACAGAAGAGGCGAAGTTGCATTTATCCAAACAGCTTACCTCTGTATAGGTTTTACAACTTCACTTGAATAAAAAGAACCAAGTATTCATGTTAATGTGAGTAGGAGGAAGGGCAGCGCAGGACAGGAAGGACATGCCGAGCTCCACAGAGATTCTGTTACTGAGGAATCTGGGAAATTACACTGAGCCCTTGATTGATGCCAAGGAGGTGCCTCTAAATATAAAGGGTAAATGGAGGTTACATGGAAAGGGCTTTTAATCTGGGTGATAAATTGCCAGATTCCATTATGCTTAATGAGTCTCATCAATGCATAGCTAGACTCAAGAAAATAATAAGACCCCTTTCAGAGCCCAGTATAAACAAATTAGAAGAATTAATAATAAAAATCCTATTAATGTGTATGCAATTTCAAGACGCTAATGAACTCAATTTAAAAAGTTTGGCTAATGTATTTTTAGCATTTAAAAAAAAAATGCCAGGTCATCAAAATGGACTCATTCTTCAGTTTCTTTTACACAAGTATGTCCTGTGTGAGGACTTAAAAGATCACATTCCTTTTGGTTAACTCTTCTCCAGGGAGAGCCCTGCTTAGCAGTTCAGGATATGACAAAGAGTGTCGCAGGCGCTACCATGCTTAAGATGCTTACTGACCTGAAAGTAACAAATGAGATTCATTCAAGTGAATTTGCCCAGCCTCATAATATGCCTCCCAGCCAAGCAGAGACTACAGGAACACGTTAGATTCTCAGTCACCAGGCTGGGTAATACAAGTCTTTTGATTCTCAGTACAGTCTCAGGTAGGGAACAAGGAGAATCTGAAAACATCTAGGCGTAGTACATAGTTCAAAACAGAAGCGGTTGTCTCTCATCAGCTAAGACCCCTGGCCTATGCAAGAGAAAATCTGCTGGTTTTGCATCAACATTTATTTGTACGATATACTATCAGTCATGCATTAGAAATCAGGCTCTCACTTCTAGCCATTTGGATTCTTTTAAGCCATCATTTAAGAAAGAACCTCAATACTCAAGCATATAATCAAAGCATGTGGGAGGTGAGAAAGAAGGTAGCCCCTGTTCTGTAGTTAAATCCTTAGGCGAGAAGACACAATCAGACATCTGTGCTTAGTTAGGTTTCCATGAAAATGAATGCCATGTGCTCCTTGACGCAATGTGAAATAACATAACTCATGGTTTTCGAATGGCACAAAGGGGCATGGAGGTGGCTGGCGACGGTGTCCGCTTCGGAAGTTCGGAACAAACCTGTTTGTAATATTACCAGATAATATGCATAGTGTCTGGCACACAGTGAGCACTCAATAAATATTTCTTCAAATTTGAATGGAAGAGTGACTCCTTTTATATACAAGCTGCTATATAAAGTTGTACATCCTTGATTTTACTATAAAAATAATATATGTTCTCATACACATCTGCTTCAACCTCTGAATCAATAAAGACTGAGAGCCAATCTCTCCTTCTCACACATTTTCCCCCTCTGGGCTGCTAATGTGCTGGATCCCCACCGGGGTTCTGCATCCAAACCTCTGAGCATTTCTCTGGTGGGCTTCCTTCTCTCCTGTCCCTTGTTGCTGTCCCAAAACTGCTCCTTTTCTTTTACAGTTATTCACAGAGGACTGAGTTTCAGGGCTTCAACAAATGTCTCTATGCAACCCTGTCCTTAAATAATACAAACACACCAGTCCACTAGATTTTATAAGGGACGAAGAGTGGAATTAATCTAAAGCCTCTTTCCTCAGTGTTTATGCAATAGAGCTGAGTAGGAAATGAATGCATACCTTCAAGGTTGGTGGTTTTAAGGCCAAATGAGTGAGCAGGCCCAGAAGAACCATAATCAGAGAGGAAAGAGGGTCGTGTTGCTGCTGGCAAAGGAGCTGAGATTTGAGTTTGCCCTGAAGGGTGAGTAAGATTCATGAATAGATAATTCAGGGAGTAGAGACTATCAGGAAGGTCAACTACTATGAGCAAGGATGACAAGGATGGGAAAGTATGTGGCTGGTTTGGGGTCAATGAGGAGACCGCTGTGTCTGTCACAAGGGTTTCACTACAGGAAAAACAAGGGAGATGATGGGCAGGCAGGTGAACCAACCATGGGGTCCTTTAAATGCCAGATTAAGAAATGAGATGTTATCCCATAGAAAAAAGTAAGTATGTGGGATTTTTAGCACAGAAGAGACTTAATAAATATGGTCTCCTGCCCCTATTTCCTTTGACTAAAGAACACTTTCTTAGTATCTCATCACTGCATTTGTTCCAAAACCCTTATTTCTTTTCCCCATGTCCAGGGGCTCAGCTATCTCTGTTAGCGGCAACAATATCCTTCTTGGATTCAAAGGCTGATGTCTTAGAAGTATTTTTGATGTTTGTCTCTAACATCAGTGCCAGGTGAAGAATCGATGACCAGAATCACCTTGGAGATACTTTAAGTAAGTACATATTCCTAGACCCTATTCTAGGCCAACTGAATCGGGACAGATTTGGGGACCCAGATCACTGCCTGTTATATGATGAATAAAATATTTAATCTGGCTACTCCTCTTCCTTTCAACAACCCCATTTCCCTTTATGCCCACTGCCATTCCCATAACTCAGAACTTCCTCATCGTGGCCAGTTACCCCCACAGGCATCTTCTGGGTTGCACCTTGCCCTCCAATATCAGCATCCTCTTTGTAGAGCTCACTTGGGCCCTGGGAAGCCAACATCATTGCACTTCAGACCAGGGATGCCCAGATGTCTCAGTGGTGGTGACTGATGATGCAAACACTTCCCCATTAGTGTGGGAAGGCAGGTAAAAAAACCTTCCAGGGAGCTCAAATAAGGATCTGATGAGTCACTCACTCTATCTGGATATAGGCCATTCTGCCAGCCCTTGGTAGCAATCCCTCACCCTTTCGGCAAGCCCCTCTTCTCTAAGCAACTCTTCAATGAAGGTAGCTCCTGAGGACATCCCTCTTTATGGTGGCTTTCACAACCTAGTTTTGAGAACGATGCAAGTTACACAGTGAGTAGCAGCCACGTTATGATTTGCTCGCTCATCCCAACCTACCACAACCCCCATGAGCATCTCAATTATCTCTAAACCATGACTGGCTTCAGCTCAGTACTCCCAAATGAGGTATTCATTCAATTGACTTAAGATGTGCATTCTTTAGATATGTTAGATTTCCCAGAACTCTTTTAAGACCTGTTACTTAAAATATAATAACAATATGGGCTTAATGGCACCAACTCCCTGCATAGTCAAAAATCGATACATAACTTTTGACTCTCTAAAAACGTAATTACTAATAGCCTACTATTGACCAGAAGCCTTACCGTTAACATGAACACTTGTTTAACAAATATTTTGCATGTTATATTTATTATATACCGTATTTTACAAAAAAGATAGAGAAAAGAATATTAAGAAAATCATAAGGAAAAGAGGATACATTTATAGTACTGTACTATATTTATTTTTAAAAAAATTCACATATAAGTGGACCCATGCTGGTCAAACCTATGTTGTTCAAGGGTCAACTGAAAGTTAAAAGTTTTTGGAATCAGATTCTCCTGCGTTCTAGTCCTAATTCTCTGCTTTGTGTGACTTTGGTTACGTTATGTAAACATTCCAAGTCTCAGTTTCCTCATGTATAAAATGGAAATGATAAAAATGTTACCTAGAATATAGGGCTGTTGAGATCATTTAATGCACATATTTGTCAAAAGGTCCAGCACATGGTAAATACTTTCTTATGTTAGATATTATTAGGATCTCATTGTGTTTTTATGCTTGTAGATTATTGTAAAAGGCATTTATTCAATTCTTACTCAGAGTGTTGAAAGAAAATGGCAGAAAGAAACTATAGGTGTAGGCAGCAGAGGCAGGATAAAGGGATACTGCCAAGGGTCAAATGATGTATAGAAAACATGGCAGGAGGAGAGGGAGAATGGACACCAGACCTGGCTTATGTCCGAATTTGGGGCAGGAGTGGCTCTGCCTTGGGAAATGACTTTGGTGAGCCAGATTCACTTTCTAAGAAAAACAAGATTTTTATCTGAGAAGGCTGAGTGTAGACAGCTAAGAGGACACATAAGACAAAGTGAGGATCCCTTGAGATTCTCAAAGGTCTCTTCCTGGGATTCACAGAAAAACTCTTCATTTCCTTAGAAGATGAATATACTGTTTTTAACTTTCAAAAAAATTCGTTTAGAAGTCACAGAATGTAGTAGTATATTTAGCAACACGAATGCAAACAATTCTCTCATTGTTAAGGGATTAAATCGTATGGAGGAGTAGGGATAGAAGACTACAAGCATACGCCTATCACACACAGATAGCCTTGAAAACACCAGCAGGAGGGGAGAGGCACAGAATATTCGGGTTCAAAGTCTCTGTAGAAACCCACTGTATTTGCTTGGTAGAAAAATAAACAAATAAGTTGCACATTATCAAATAGCCTCCCCCTTTCCAAACATAACATTCAGCCTCTAGAAAGTAAAAGAAGTAAATAGCGAAATGGAGTAGTAAAAAAGTAATTAAGCACACTTTGTGTTTCCAAACAAAACTCAAATTCACCAACAGAAATTTTCTTGTATTTCCACCATATGTCTCTCTCTTTTCTTCCTCCCCATAATACCACTGACTCACACATAGTTCATCACCCCCCGACACCCTCCCCACATATAGATCTCAGTGATTCGCAAACGTGATGCCATCATTAGAAGGAAAATAAAAGAGATTTGTTTATAGAGGAAAGTGCTCCGATCGTGGACCTGCCAAATTATTAGTTTAAACAAAATTACTGCAACTCCATGGGCCTTCGTTTCCTATATGAAAGTGAGAATTCAGGTGGGATCCCTGAGGCAGGGCTGGGGCCAGTGATTCCTGGGTGAATAATCCATGTGGACCTGAATGGCTGGCCTCTCCCTGCTCACAAGTTCTGGCCTGTACCTGAGGCTTACGCAGCTCCCCCACAATCACCTTCCACCTCTCCTCATCAGTCACTAAACCCAGGGAGGCGGCGTAGGGGCTCGTCAGCAGCAAGTGCAGTTACAGCAACTCGACAAGTGTTGGCTGAACTCCCGCCTTTGTTTTGGGAACTTCAGTTTTTCCATTCTCACACCTCTCCATTACAAAAAGATTGAGCAGCCTACATGGATTCTAATCACAGACATGGAGTAAAGGAAATTCGTCTGTGAGGCAGGATTTGCTCCTTCTCTGTCTGCATCCTGTGAGGGGTCAGAGAGAAGACTCCCTGTTCATTCTCTTTCCCAAGAAAAGAGGAATTGTCTTCCTAGACTTGGACCTTAATATTGACTCTCCTTTCTCTTGTGTCATCCTCCTCCTCCTAGCAAATCCTTCCCCCAAACAGTACTGAGAGTTGCCTTAGGGCATGACCTGTACCCAGGCTGACGAATTACCTGTCATATTCTATCCAGTTGGGCACCCTGTTGCTAGGAAACACCAATGAGGTTTCGCCTTTGATTCTCAGAGCCTTCCAGGATGGTGGCTCACTCTTCTCCTTAGATCTAGGGAAGGACAAGTCTGCTTTGCTTGGATCCAGCTATGTTGCCCCACCTGATTGAGGAAGAAGTCCTTCTCAATAATATACTTCTCTTCCAGATTTGCACCTTCACCTACAGTTGACCCAACAATCCTCTCACCAGGCCATCTTTCTCAGGCCCCTTCTAACTACATAAAGCCTCTTGAGTAGCTTCCCTACACTTTCAAGCCTTTCTTAATTGAGCACATTTTAGTTGCCTCCCAATGGTTGAAAATTTCTTTTCTTCTTTTCCATCCCCATCTCCTAATACCACCACCCAAGTCCATCCTATCCCCAACGAACATCAGGCCACATAGATGGCAAACCAATCACAAAATAAGCATGGAACCTACTTTTTCTCTCTGCTGTTGGTCTTTAGGGAAAGGAGAAGCATCTCCAAAGTACATTACAATAAGATCCACACAACTGGAAAAGTAATCAGCCTCAGGAAAACCCTCATTAGACTTTGTGCCTAAGGCCAGATTTACTGTCTTTCCTCTTCTCAGAAAGACCCAGAGGGCTCCTGGAATTCCATTACGGATAGACCCCAAAGCCAAAGGGCATGCCAACAACTGGGTTTCAAACTCTCCTGAGTGGGACAACCCTAAATTCATAAATTCAGTCACTCTCCATCCTTATCCCCTTCTTACGTTATTGCCACAGCCTTGCAGGAGGTGAAGAGAAGTAGTGTTTCTTTGGCAGTAGAACAAATCCCTAAGAGGGATTTTCCAGTTTTCATGAGGAAAATTCTCCTGTTCAAAGTTCTGCTGTCATTTGAAGTGGTAGATACTCATTCAAAAACATACTGCTCTCATGATCTTATGCTCTCTTTGTCATTTTAGAGCTTACCTACCCTAATTTCTCACGTTCCAAAATGTTATTAAAATGTTATTTTTCTAGGGCATTAGTAATGTTGTAAAAAGACAAAGGTAGGCCAGAGGTAGCCAAAACTATGAAAGGAGCCAGATGAAATGAATCTAGCATATATTTAAATACCTGGAAAAAAAATGAACAATAACCTGAAAGCCAATATTTTTCAGAGTAGGCATGTAAATGAAAACAGGAATTTAAAAAGGGAAATGAGTCTAATGCCTAAAACACCAGCCAAAGCAGGAGAAAGAGTGCTTTAGAGAGTGGCCACTGAGACCAAGTCAGAGACACTGGCTCTCCAGGACTAAAGGCCTGACTCAGCATTTGGGGAAGTGTTTTGATCCCCACCAAGGGTTGAGGAAAAAAAAAAAATGAAATCATGCACAGGTCCAATAAGAATGAGGAGAAGGCATCAGAGTTCTGCTTTCAGTACAAGTCTGGTGCACGTTATCAATAAATACCCAACAAATATCTGATGATTGAATGAATAAATTTATATAAAGGTAGGTATCAGAAATGGTGAATTACCCCAATACATTACAGACAATATCTCAAATTCATTATATTCACAACTAACAAAAATGAATGATTTATAAGGTAATGGTATTAGCAGCTAGGAACAAATTCCAGTAAACGTTGATTGACCATTAAAACTCAGCATGCTCACACCCAACTAAAACCAGTGAGCTGGGGTATCACTACTTACCACTCACAAAAACCAGGACTCTGGGGTCATCTTCAACCCTTCCTCCGCCTCCATTCATTGGGTGCTATGCCACCAGGTTCTCTTGGGTTGTCTACCTTCTAAATATTCTTGAGCTACAGCCCCTTCTCGCCATCCTCATGGCCACTGTTCCAGCTTGGTCTGCAGGGAGCCTCACTGAGACCCTTGCAAACCTTTCCTGACCGGTCTGCCTGCTTCATACTCCCTCTTACCCACCCTCCACACTGTAGCCGCTGTCGTCTTTCTAAAACATAGATTTGATCACCACAGTCTCCTGCTTCGAATCTTCCAGTGGCTTCCTGTGGTCTGCAGCAGTGCTAGCTATCGCTGGGGATGCCTGACTGAAATAAAGGCCAAGTTGTCACTGCTGTGTCCCTTTCCTGTAGAGAACCCGGATTCCTTTTTGGACAAGCACATACAACCTCACATCTCTGCAGAGAGGCCTGAAATCAATTCTAGGATTGATTCGTCTGGCAGCATGGGCAGAAATGCCTTAGATCTCAGACATAGTGTTTAATAGTTCCTGAATAAAAGGTATCAGGGAAATAAAACAAATTTTAAAAAATTCTGAAGTTGAGGGTCTAATCCTGTGTTTCTAAGTCATTGAAATCTGTTCCTATGCACTGGACTCTCTCATTCACCTACAACCATCTACTGGAAACTGAGTTATCTCTATTTCATCCCTTATTTTAGCCTAACACTACCAAAATAATAATCAAAATAGAAAATTGGCCACAAAATCCAACATTACTATTAATTCCAAATTACTACTACTACTATTATTAATAATAATTATTATTAATTCTAAAGCCAAATATAAATTATTTGGAATTAGCCAAATTTTCAAATTATTCTGTGTCTTGGTGAACTTTGAAAAGCACACAAGCTTAAATAAATACAGTAAAAATGTTAGAACAACCTTATGAAACCCTTAGTGAATGCTGCAGCGAAGCACTTGCCACCAACTACACTATGTAAAATTCACTAGGCAAGTAAGAAATGAATTATTCCCATTGCCATCCTTTATCAGGATCAAAAACCAGGAGGAAAAGCAAGAGGACAATACTCAACTAAAGCATTTCACATAAAGAGCCTTGAGGTTGAGTAAAGGAAGTCAGAAAATGGGTTTAAGGAGAAACTTCAAAATCTACCTAGCTAGGTATGCAGTGCTCTCCCCCCTTACTTACCCAGAAATAATTCACAGACCACCTACTGTGTGCAGAGCAGCTGAGGTTTAGAGTGAAGGTGGCAGTCTGAGTGTTCTATGAGCGCACATGACATCAGAAGGCAGTGGAGCAATAGGAAGATGGAAAGGGTGGTGAGAACTGGCTAGGACTAGGGAGGCAGCCAGCAAAGCTACAGGCACCAAACCAGCCTCGTAGCATGAGTCACTGGAAAGCTTGGACCTGAAGCCAACTTCTTAGCTCCCATCTGCTAATTTTTGCATCCAATTGCATAAAGTCAGACCAGAAGGGGTGACTTCCATCCAAAGCATACCAATCACAGCTTGGGGGCTGGGGACTGAAGAGTGGCAAGTGTAATTAACCTGGCCGACCTTCTCCCCCAGGCCTCCTCATCCCAGCACAGGGAGTGGCCCACAGCCGGGAAAGGGTATCAGAGGCAAGCGGCGTGTGCCACCTAGGAAATTAATTGAAAAGAACAAAACCTCCCTCCATTCTATCTCACCCCGATTCAGAACATCTTAATTGCAGAGAGCCTAAGCTCATTAAGTGCTGCTCAACCGTTGTCAGAAGATTATCAAGTATTAAATTTAAAACCTACATGGTCTTCACGCTTCCTGATAAAAGTTCGTGAGCATATTTTTTCAGAAGCCCAGCCTGGAATGATTGTGGAGTGGTGATTTGTTAAGGAGCTTATCCTACCAATGCGGATGTGAGTAATTTGTTTCTAATTATTTCAATAAACGAGTTATATGAGAAATCCAAAAAACAAAGTAACTTATGCCACAGAGGAATAAATCCCGGTGCTCTCAATGTTCAGATAAGTAGCCATGCTATTAAGAGCTGTCTCGACAATAATTGTAGTTTTATATGATAGAACTCTATTTACATAATATGCCATAGGTGTCTAATGCAAACTAGGGCTGATGTATAACCTGAGTTGAATCCGCAGCATGAATTCATATTCCACCTCTGCATTGGTCAAAAACATTATTTCACACTCCATCGCCCGAACAAATAAATTAATAAAGCTTACCGCTATTCCTGTAAATCCCGATATGCGTATCTCTCTCGGCTCAAAATAATAACAATGTCTTAGTCTTGCCCTTGCATGTCCTTTGAAGCACTCACAGAGAGAGAATGATTCTCTGAACTGCCCCACCCTGCATCTGACCTCCAGATGTATTTCACCAAACTGGATTCTGGCCAAAGCTGGGGGAGAAATCTCAGGGCCAGTGATGGTCTCATCCTTTCATGTCAAATAAAGGAGGAAAGTTACCGGGCTTTTCTCATTCTCTTTAAAAACCCACAAAAGACCAAGTCTCATCTTTCCACAATAAAACTGCAGGAAAGCAGTCCAAGCTGTTTATTTACTTGGATTGTCACGGCAGGGACCATGGCCTTCTCATTTATTCACTTTTATAACCCTAGTGTCTGGGACAGGTAAAGAGGTATACAGCAATACTTGGCACATACTAGGTGCTCAGCGAATACGTATAGAAGAGATGACCAAGCATTCTTAATATTATCTCCCAGACCTGAGAAAAGACCCACTGTGACATCAGGACACCTCAAAGGTCTGTAAAATGAATCAGGCCTATATTTACCAGGGATCTCATACGGGTCTCTGTGTAAGGTATTCTGTAAGATGTAAAAGAATCAAAATTGGGATTTATAGTCAGACAAAGGGAACCAGCTCAACACAACTAAAACACTGGCAAGCAAAGACACAGCTTGTGTACTTATTTGGAAAGAAGTTTAAAATATTATATTAGAAGTGTCAAGAAGCAAAGTACAGAAATGTGGAAGAGAAAGGAGAGAGGAAATCTTCACTTTTGCCTCCTTTGAATCTCATCCTGGGGGACTTAAAATTGAATTCCCACTTTTAGAAAGGAAAAAGACATTTATTTGTTTTTTCCTCTAAAATCTTTATTTGTATATTTATGTTAACATATAGACAGACAGACAAGATTTACACAAGCATAGGAAAAGTCCAAACTGTTCACACTGACCAATGATGTTATTAAATTGAGGGCTAGGGTTTGGGACAGGATAGTTTTCCACTTTCTATTTTATGTATTTCTGCATTTTTGGAATTTCTAACAGTGAGCAAATGCTATTTTTGTAGCTAAGCAAAACAACTAAAAATTTTAAAAGAAAGCTACAATTAAGTAACTACATTTTGTGGTATATTGAGTGTTCTATGAGCTCAATAAAATGTTAATTGTCTGGAATGCAATTAACCAAAGACCTCAATCAACTAGTATTTTTTCCTACATGACACTCTTAGGAAAAAGAAGCAAATCATAGAATTCATATCGAGAATTTAGGGAGTAGTATTATTTGTTTAAAAAAAGCAGCTTTAGGGTATGGCTAACTATCAAACATACAGTGCTTCCAATTTATCTACCTCCATCTTTGTGTGCAATTATTAGTGCTGTACAGACATTTGCTATTCTATGTGTGTTCCCAGACATGCAGCTTGTCAGAATCTCTGGTCCCATCCAGACCCACTGAATAAGAATTTCTGGGGGTAGACTCCAGGAATCTGAATTTTAACGAAATCCCCAGCTCGTAGGTATGCACATGAATATTGACAAGCACTAGCACAGAGGACTAACCCTGAGTTCCTGCATGATTCTCGACCCACAGAGAAGGATTTATTTCCATTAGGTTGTCCTCTTAAAAACAGAAATGTAGGCATTTCATATTTTCTGCAGAAAGTGCTAAGCAGTGTTAACCAGCAAACAAAATGAACTAGGCATATAGTCATCGCCCTCTTATTATTCCAACCAATTGTTGGAAATTAGAACTTAACACAATAAAAGATAGTGGAAATTTTCAGCTCCAGAACAAGTTTGGGAAAGTATAATCCTGTAATGACTTGTTTTAACCACTAACCAATGCTTGTGCATGGTCAGGGCAAACAGATACCAGAACTCAGAACTGGGATGACAAAGCAAGACACTGAACATGCTACCATCCCCCAACCCATACCAATGACAGACATTACCGATCAATTATGGCACTTTCTCCTCCCAGCCAAGATGCTGCAGAAGGATCCTCAACAGAGCACCACAGCTCATCATGAATCAATGCTAGCATTTAAGAACAAATATTTCTCTATCCCTATTTAAAACTGCTTGCTAGAAATGATACTGACCCGATTAAGGAACGGTAAATGAAGGGTCTGTAATTTAAAACACCCCCCTGGGGAAGCAAACCAGATATGAGACATTCCCAAATGGCCAAAGATTACCCTCTATATCTAGAAACATATTTATCTTCATTCTCCAAACTGTTTGATCAGTGGAGATAGAGATTGGAAATTAGAATCAGTGAGATTTTAGACCCAGAAGTATTCATAGACTGTCTAGCTCAGCTGCGTCTCTCACACAGGAGGAAATACTATCTAGAGAAATCACACTGGCCAAGTCACAGGGCTAATTATGATGGCAGAGTCCAACTGGGAATCCATTCTATCTAACCAGGATTTCTCCCACGGTATCAAATGGTTTCTCAAGCCACAACAGCCACTGGTAGGATACACTGGGTATGATATGCGTCCATATTTGGAGATAGAGAACCATATCATCCCCTAGTTCTAGGGATGAACCAAACTCATGTAATGGCACAGGGTGCTTCTTAGGACAAGCCCATCCTCGGCCATCAGGTGAGGTGGAGATGAGCTGCAAAATGGGGCGTTCCACCAGGGGGCACTGCACAGCTACTTCTGGAAGCCTTGTATGCAAGGGCATCAGGAAGGAATTATCACAGGTCAACTCTGAGGCTGTACTTGCAGAACATCTGTCCTTTGGTCTCCCAAAGATACTCAAACTTAAGACATATAAATAAAACTCATGGTTGGCACTGTGTACCCAGGCCAGAGCAACAACAACAAACCTAGTCCTCCCCTTCTGGTAGTTCTGTCTCAATGAAACCACTATTTATCCAGGTATGCTGGATAGAAGACTAGCGGTCATCCCCGATCTTCCCTCTCCCCAAACTAAATCTGATTAACACCATCATAAATGTTATCCCTAGACAGCTTAGGAATTAGCCACTTCTCTTTATCTCCCCCATTACTACGATGCTCTTAAATACTACCATCTCTTGCCTCGACTTCCACAGCAACTCATTAGCTGGTCTTCTCATGCTTCTCATGCTCTTCTCCCCAGTCTGTTCACCACGCAGCCACCAGAGTGATTTTTTTCAAATCAGAATTCTGTGTCACTCTCCTCCACTTAGAACCATACAATACTTTCTTTTAAGTTTTAACATGACCTTCGAGACCTTACAGGATCTGACCCCATCTGTCTCTCCTGCCTTGCCCCTAAATTTTCCCCTTACTCTCTGCACCCTAACACACTGGTCTCTTGGTTCCTTGGCTCTTCATTACTCTTTTTACCACAGGGCCTTTATACATGCTATGTCTCCTTTAGTTTCCAGCCTTCACATGTCAGTACTGGATTCACTTCCACAAAGAAGCCTTTCAGATTCCCCAGTGTAGGGCACTGCTCTACAATAAACTCTCATGGGTAAGTATGTGTTTCCTTGGGAGGACTTGCATGAGTTTACAATTATACGTTCATGAGTGTATTATGTGATAAATATCTGTCTCCTCACCCACCAATCTGTTCTCAGTTGTCTGCAAACTCTAGGAGAACAGGTCCGTGTCCTCTTCCACTCACCTTTTTATCCTCGGTGTCTAATCAGCAACTGACACAAAGTAGACACCCAACAAATATAGATTGATGAACTGAATGAATGAATGGGCGAGGGCCTGGGGTTTAAGCTTATGCCACTGTCTACCAGTATAACAATCATTTGTGCTGTCAGGCATGTATGAGAGTCAGGCATTCTGGGATTTCTGAGAAAAAATAGCTCCTTAGCTATATGAGTGATTCATAAAGCTCATCATCATATTTCTTCTGCAAAATGTCCCATTTTGGGGAGAGGTGTATATCATAAGGCCCAAGCCAAGTCATCTGTCTGGGTCAGACATCACTGCCATGGCTTCATATATGCTGTCATCTCAGACTGATTCTCCCGCCCACATATCAGCCTCATAATTTGAGGCAGAGGTGCCAAGTACATGGACACCCAAATTAGTCTCAGGTATGGGATAATGATGAATCTGAGAACTGTCAGCAAAAGAACATACCAGAGGGCAGATTCTAGTGCTCTGGTATTTATGAGAGACAATGGAAGGTCAATAGAGAACACAAAGTTCTCCTGCTCTGTACCATTGTCTTGAAGCAGTTTCTAACATCCAAAGCTAATAATTAACTATACTGAACAACCCACATATTTTTGAGGTATGCCACTGCCAAGTGGACCAAACAAAGTGTGTTTTAGAGAGCTGAAACACAATATATGGTGGTGTTTGCTCATACGTTCATGTGGGTACATGTAGACACTCTCTCTCCCAACCCCTTACCCTCATGCTCTCTCTCTCTCTCTCTCCTCATTTGCCAGAGAACTCTAATGTTGAGCAATGAACTAAATTCAAATCATACAAAATTACTTTGCTTTTGCTGAGTGAACATCTAGTGATTTGTTCCTGCAACAACAGAATCCTGAAACTGAAATTAACCTTCAGAATGCACTGAGCCCACAGGACAGCTTCCTAAGTTATGTCTTGATTAGAACAGTTCCCTTATTTGGAAAACACTGAAGCATCTCAATCAAATCCTCAGCAAAGCAGCCTTCAACCTCACCTCCAACATATACCCTCACTTGGAATGGGAGCTACCATTGACATGGTGACACTTGTTTATTAGGAAAAATATGAAAAGGAATCGGGTGTCCTGTTTGCAGTTCCTGACAACCAGACCCACGGCTGTCAATACCTCTGACACATACCTGTATCTTATAGGAAAAGTCATGTTGGTGCCCTTCAGGCCCTAAGAGAGGAAGACCGCTTCCAGTGGCTTCTACTTTACAACTGGAGGCTATTTTAGTCCCCGGGGATGTTCTGGATTCTAGTCAGTCACGACTAGCTCCTTGACTTTACGGTTTAATGTACCTATTACGTGCATACTGAAGAGGACATACAGGTACATCTACGTGGCCTGATGCATCAAGGAACACGGGCCTCCTTTTACTCTAGCTCCCAGATCTATTGCTTTTCCTCAAAGATCTTTGCTTTCTTTCTTATGGAATATGTTTGTTCTAGTTTTGATTTTCCCTTTTTCTGAAACGATGACATTCCTTGTTTTTTTCTTGGCTCCTTTCCTGTTCTCCCCAGGACTTCCACCTCCTCCTTGCCCTTCCCAAATAACTGTGGTTTCCTCTAGAGTGCTAGTGCTACATCCTGGCCGCGTGTTGGAGTCATTTGCAGATGTGAAAATATACACACACGTGCACGCGCCTATGTCTATGCACCATACCAGAACAACTAGGTCAGAGCTCTGGGGAATGCAGTGTGGTCGCTGATAATTTTTTAGGCCCTTCAGTTATTCCATTGTTTACTCAGGGGTGAAAACCACTATCTTAAAATTTGTTTACGTAATAGTACCTTTTAACTTTCATTTACACATTTGGAATTAATTTATTGATATTTTTAATGTATTGAACATTTCATATGCACCATTTCGTTGGACCCTGAGAATGACATAGATATATCCCTCTTTTATGTTGATATTCTGAATATTTCTGTCCTCAGCCTCCATGTTTTTCTTTCTCCCTACTCATGCCCCCAGAGAGGTCTCTGCCTCTATCATGCTGCCAACTGCCTTCTACTTCCTGAGAGCCCCCAAGTCTAAATATTCAGCCCAGACATTCACCCTGATATTGAGACTAGGGTATCTAACTACCTATTGGACATGTTGATTTGAGTGACCCATGAACAAGTCAAATTAACATGTCAAGAAAATGTTTTGACTTTCCACTGAATTCACTCCTTCTTCTGCATTCTCTTAGTTGGGGGCCCCATCATCCATCTGGTCACCCAAATTTCAAACCTGGGAGTCTCGCATCCTCCCCCCTTTCCTGCACTTCTACCCCTCATCTAACTTTGGTGTTATTGTCTCCAAAACATTGTGTCCATCCACACTGTCATTGCCTAATGCCCTAATTCAGGCTACTGATGGGTCACCCTGACTATATTTTGCTGGATACAATCCCATCTTCAGCAGAATCACCAGAGTAAACTGTCTAAAGCGAAAACTGACTCATGCCACTAGTTTCCCATTGCTCAGAAGTAAAACATAAGGTCCTTAACCTGGCATACAATGCTCTCCAAGATCTGACTCTATGTAACTCTCCAGCCTCAACCAGCATGGATTACTAACCCACAATCAAGGCTACCACAACACAAAATGGCTTATGACTTCACTTTAAAACCAGCTAGGATCTTTCTCACTCCCACCACCATGATTTTGTTCAGTCATTTCTGTATAGAAAACTCAGCACCACCCCCATACACACACTCTGTTTAATTATATTGCCCGGATACTAAGTGCATATCTCAAGCAATACACCATTAAAAAGAAGGTATAATAACCTGTTTTTGTTTTTGTCTTCCCTCTTAGATGATGAACTACCTAAAAACAGTAACCACAACTGTATTGTCATTGTTTCTGTTGTTTTTTCTTTATATTTTCAGCATCTAGCACAATGCCTGGTACATCTCAATTATTCAGTAGCTACTTATGAAATGAATGAAAACTTCCTACCCTTAAGAAGTTTAAAATTTATATATATATATATATATCTTTTATGTTCATTTATCAAAGTTCAGACATAGCTTCTTTGGTCTCAAACTAAAAATGCACCCCGAAGACCCATTACCCTCAAATACAAACAAGACAATTTAAATCAAGTTCACTATAAATTTCCAGGAATATAGAGGGATTGTGCATACTACTGAATCATAAGACTGATATAAAATGACACTCTTAGGAAGCAACAGAGCCTAAAACTGAGCTTGTTTCTTCTCATAATCTGAATGTTTTTCAGAAAATGTTTCCAGCAAAGAACAGAGTCAAGAGTCATCTCAGTACAGAAACCAAGTCACACAACCAGACAAATATTGAGGCTGGTCTGCCGAATAGAGAACTATTGACTGACCTGGTCCCACAGTCAAATGAACCAGCTCTTCTTGGAAACTAGACTTTTAGATGTCATACCAGAGATGTGAATGAGTGGAACAGAGCTTTCCAAAGGGGGAATTACACAGTACGCTTACTTTATTAGAGATTTGAGCCATTGAGTAGTAAACTCAGTCTGACCCTGTCAAAATCCTACATCTAGCAGCATTTTGAGGACTTGTTGGTTCCATTACTTCGTTCCAAGTTGTTTGCAGTTTAGTTGAGCACACGAAAGCTTTCAGTTATCAAAAATGTGCTTATATATGCACATTATTTCACATTTATCTGCACCTGCCTAGCACTCGTCACCAGAGGCCCTAGGAATATTCAGGGAACCACTGAATTGTGAGCAATAGTTAATAAAAAAATTCCTGCAGTTTTAATTACAAACAAAAACCAAGCATGTTTCAACTCCATAAAATGGATCTGGAATACCCAGGGAACTGCTGCTGTTTATAACCACGCATAAATTACGTTCATCTTTCACATCGAGTTACTGCAGCATCACAGATGGATACATAAAGTTGGCAGGTTCCAATATTCATAAAAACATTAGTTCTACCACCTGTTGCAGGAATTCTCTGTCATCTAGACTTCAAAACCAATAGAAATTAATAGACAACTTTACTCATCCTTCCCATTACAAGGATCTTTTTTTTTTTTTTTTAAGTCATCTTCTTATCTATGAAGCTTAAACAAAGGACTATTAAGGACAACTTTGGTGCTATAAATACTGAGAAGGAAAATTGCTGTGATTTGTCCAAAGATCATTAGGGGTAGAAAGAAGTCAAGAAGCAAACCAAACATGAGAGCTTATGAGCCCTGATGACCTTTTGAGCCCTGATGACCAAGAAACATGGTGAAAGACGGTGTACGAGATTATCAGGGCTCTTGGCCTCCATTTGCTTATTCCTTCACTCAGCACCTATTTGTGACCTGGCCTGTACTGGGCACTCAGCACGTAAAGACAAGTTAGAAAGAGCTCTGCCTTCTTTGCAGAGATGCTTTCTGTATAATCAGTGATTCACATAAGCAATCACATAGTTGGGTAAATGTGAGGATGGCGACATCATCCTTCATTCACTCTTTCAATAAAAATATTTGTGCTTGACTTCAAGAGTCAGACACTGGGGGCACCTGGGTGGCTTAGTCAGTTGAGTATCTGACTCTTGGTTTCAACTCAGGTCGTGATTTCAGGATCCTGAGATTGAGCCTCAGGTCAGGTTCCACGCTCAGCAGAGAGTCTGCTTAAGATTCTCTCTCCCTCTGAGCCTCTCCCCACTTGTGCGCACTCTCTCTCTCTAAAATAAATAAATCTTAAAAGAAAAAAAAAGAAGTCAGACACTGTATTAGGCACTAGTAAACTAAATCCAGTTCTTGTCTTTGAACTGTTTATAGAAGGTGTTCAGAACAGTACATACACAATTCCAAAATAGTGAGATTGGGCTAAAGTAGGTCAGATGCACAATTAAATCTGCCAAGGTCCCCCAGTTCAGACATAGGAAACTCTCCGAGAAAACGGAGCATCCAAGACAAGAGCTAAGAATGAATATGCGTTAGTCCAATGAAGGAGGTGGGTGTGGGGATGGGGACCGCAGGCTGAGGGAACTGCCCGTCAAGGGAGCTGGATGCTAATAAGAGCATATACTCTAATGATTTAAAGACTAAAGTTGGAATTACATTATTTACCCCAAGGAGCTTTTGTATGGCATAAGGAACAAGAGATATTAGAATCCTTCTGTGTAAGCTTTGTAAATGATTATCCAAACCTTGCAAGTGGATCCAATTAATAAGAATGAAAGCTTCTTCACAGAAACCCTAGGTACCATTTTGGGGGAGGAACTTCAGGAAACATATAACAAAATTATATCATATAAGGGGAAAAGCAACTCAATTCATCAAAGAAGTCACCAGAAAGGCATAGGAGAAAGCAGACCAAAAAATTATGAATCTCAGCCTCAAAGGTAGGCCCAGGGAGAGAGGATCAAAGCTTTAAATCATATGTGAAAATGCCTAACCCAGGGTTTGGGACAGAAATATTTAAAAGGCAGATTTATTTACTGATCTTGAAATAATATAAGGCATCATTCCTACTATTCCTCTGAAATACTAAATGAAAGAAAGGAATACTTAGCAGTATGCTATTGGTATTGTTACTATTAGCTATGAGAGACCAGTTAATAATTTATATAGCACATTAGTTAGGCTAGGAAGGGCATGTCTTACTTCAGGAACAAACAGTTCAGACTAACATATTAAAGCTTTTTAAGGGGGTGATGAGGGCACCCAGACTGGGGTATGAGAGCTTGCCTGCCAAGGCCAGAAGCTCTGTCCTTCCAAGAGAGACAGATAGATTGGAGGAATTATGTAACTAATTACATCATCCATAAACTTCTATTCACAGAAACACCCTCCAATACTATGAGGAGAAGCCTTCTGCATAAATATATAATAGTAGCTGGAGCTGCAGAATTCCTTGAAAACAAAATACCCAAGCCTTGTTTGGGTCACAGCAGATAAGACCAAGTAAGCCTTTTGCATTGAATTGTATTGGTTACCATTTGGCCTAGTGGTTAACATGCAGGAGAGAGACTGACCATCTAGTAATTATTTAAGTTGTATGTATAAATATTTCAAAGAGATTTGTAGTTTTAGCAGGTTATTGTGTAGTCGTTTCTGTGAGTTTCCAGGGAAAGAATCCTGTTTTCAACCAAACAGCCTCTCTTTTCCTTAAGGCCCAAACTGCCACATATATAACAAAGATTAATTATCCCCCTACTCGACACACCATTTTCCTAAGTCCATCTGCCCTGCTCACATCTTCTTTCTCTTTCACCTTTCCCATTCATTGCCTATGAGTGTATCATCGAGGAACAACTGAATCCCCAGGACACACAAAATCCAGTGGATCTGGCCAGCAAAGTTGGCAAGCTGAGGAAGGTCATAAACATTCAAGTTGGAGTTTAATCAAGGTACATCAAGCTCAATGAACTCTGTCTATTCCAATAAAAGGTAGAAATGAAATTAGTAAGCATAAAGCAAAACTCCAGCTAAATGAATAATAGCGTTGTAAGGGCTTTTCTCAATTTTGCCTGGCTTTCTGTTTATCCGGCCTCAGCTCTCCCAGCTGAGCTGAGTTGAACTGGTGTTCAACCAAATTGGAATGTTTTATCCCAGGTTGATGCTTTCCTTTTCACAAACCCACAGTGGTCCCCATATGCTTCTCATATCATACTCATACACCCAGCATGGGTTTCGGGATATTTATCCTTGGTTTCCAACCATCTGAGTTAAGACACAGTGTATTATTTTGCTAGGGTGGCAGGACCAAAGTACCACAAAATAGCAGCTTAAAGAATAGAAATTTACTTTCTCACAGTTTTGGAGGTCAGAAGTCTGAGACCAAGGTGTGGGCAGGGTTGGTTCCCTCTGAGAGCTGTGAGGGAGACTCTGTTCCAGGTGTTTCCCCCAGTTTCCAGTGGTTTGCTGACATCTTCAACGTTTCTTGGCCTGTAGATACACACCCTGTCTCTGCCTTTATCTTCACATGGTATCCTCCCTGTGTGTGTCTGTCCAAATTCCTCCCTTTTATAAGGACACCACTCATACTGGATGAGGGCCCATCCTAATGGCCTCATTTTTTTAATGATTTCTTTATATGAGAGAGAGAGAAGGGAAGAGGAGGTGGAGCAGAGAGAGAGAAAGGGAGAGAGTCTTAAGCAGACTCTGTGATGAGTCTGGTGACCAACATGGGGCTCAATCCCCAGGACCTTGAGATTATGACTGGAGCTGAAATCAAGAATTAGACACTTAACCAACTGTGACACCCAGGCGCCCTCCTAATGACCTCATTTTAAATTGACTACTTGTGTAGGGGTTCCTGGGTGGCTCAGTCGTTAAGCGTCTGCCTTCAGCTCAGGTCATGATTCCAGGTTCCTGGGATTGAGCACCTTGTCGGGCTCCCTGCTCAGCAGGGAGCCTGTTTTTCACTCTCCTGGTCCCCCTGCTTGTGCTCTCTCTCTCTCTCCCTCTGTCAAATAAATAAATAAAATCTTAAAAAAAAAATAAACTGACTACCTGTGTAAAGACACTGTTTCCACACATGGTCACATTCTGAAGTACTGGGGGTAAGAACTTCAATGTAATAATAGAAGTAAATAGAAATTATTTTAAATAATATGAATTTTTAGAGGATACAATTCAATCCATAACACACAGTAATTTCTTTACCATTATTATTATTATTCAGCTGAGTCTATGGAACAGCAATTATAATAGGAAAGACACAGGCTTGTAGTTAAATGGACTTACATTGAGACTTTGCTCTGTCATATTCTCTTAGCTTCCCTACTCCATGAGACAGAGAGAAAATCCTTATCATGCAAGAATGATGTGAGGACAAAACAGGGAAATCATCTTCTGTAAACAACTAATGACAAACCTTACACACTGCACATCACTGACTTTATACCCAGCTAGAATAACCTGTCTGGTCAGACCTCTCTTCTAATAAAATAAATATAATACAACAAAATCAAACCTATTTCTTTCTTTCCTTGTTTCCAAAATGAAACCTCTTAAAAATATTTTTTTTAAAAAACTCTCTCAAATATCTTTGTTTACCTCTGAGACTCCAAATACCCTCTTCTTTTTCTCATGGTAAATAAAGGTTTTTATTTATGGCTGTTGTTTACCCAACTCTATAGAAAGCAATTTAAAAAAATCCTTTCTGTTTGCCTTTTTATAATTGAGTATTTCTGATCATTTGATTGCAAACTCTTGGAATGGAAGAACAGTGTATTCAATGATATCTGAAAATACATTCCAAGACCTTGGGTCTGAAAGATCAAGAGCCACAGGTGCAGAACATGCTCTCTCCTCTTCCACTTCTGCCCCAGGGTAACCCCTAGACTCACTATAATGCATCTCCAATGAGGGTACAGCACCCTCCCCCCATGAAGAAAGGCTGCCAAAACATGAAGGTTCAGGTACAAGCAGCCCCCACGAGAGACCACCCCACTATACCTCACAGCTCCTTGAAGCCCCGAGAGACCCAATAATATCCATTTTGAAAACAACCTTGGGGCCAGTTTTCCCTCTTGGAACCTGCCAGCTATCCCACCTTGGCAGTATACTTTAGCTTTAATAAACTGCTTTGCACTTGCTACATCTTTCTCACGGTCTTTATTCTGAGCATGGATCCCCACGTAAATCTTCTTGTGGGGAATCCAAGGACCGAGACCTCCATTCACACAACACAGACTCTCCCACTAGTAACACCTCTATTATTTACTTTATTATCAAAATTTGCTAACAGAAAAACCACTGATGCATTTTTCAGGGTTAAGTAATAACGTTCTTGGGGCTGCTGGGTGATACTAGGCAGGTTGTAGACTGCCCAAGAATGCCCCAACATAACCACTGAAAACTTTTATATTTATTATGACAATTTTCTAGCAGATAGTTGCAAACTCTTGTTCTACTATGAATGTGGACGTTATAAAAGTTTTCTAATCTGTACAAGAAAGGATGCTTTTTAAAATTTGCATGAGGCAATGCATGGGCTAACATTGACCTTGCCACTGGTAATGCTTATGTAACTCTTTTAAGAGATTTTCAGGCAAGGAGATCAAAGCCAAAGCAAAAGAGTGCTGTGCCATCTCTAGCACCCATCATGTGAGGACCTGAATTGGAGAGAATCTCCTGAAAAGTCCTGTATCAGTGTCAGCTCATGGAGGAAAATTTTAGTTAGGACGGGTTCCTGGGTGAGTGGTGATTCTGCCAGCCCTTGATGGGGCTCACCAGAGAGATGGAGGAGCTGAAGTATGAATCCACTTTTGGCAAACACTCCACCTTCTGATTCCGACATAGGAACAGAGACCTGATCCCTGGGGAACTGACAACCATGTCTTCTTTATCTGCATCACAGTTGAATTTTCTGGGAAAAAAGACATAAAGTAACATCTGGTAGAAACCTAGCATAAAGACCTTGACTTGGTGCCTTTTAATACATCAAAAGGAGAGTTTTTTATTGTATCAGTACAACATAGCAATCTGACCAATAAGGCCAATCAATGGAATCAGTCTACACCATATTTTTTAAAACCTAATGAGCACAAGAAGTAGAAGAAAATGTGTTTGTTTTAAACAAATGCATATTCTGGGTGGGGAGTATAAAAAAAATCACAATAAATTTGCAGGGGTGGGGGGACAAAATCATCTGATACATCAACACTGATGCTCTTGGAGAAAAATGCATGTGGTAATGGAGAGCAAAGCCCAGTGGGTGAGGTTTGTGAAAAGCAGAATGGAGAGGGAAGCAGCTCAAGTTTAACAACCTCGGAAGCAGGAGAGGGGCACAGAACCATGTGGCAGATGGCACAGAACACTTTTGGGGGGGGGATTGAACAAGTTTTGAAGACCTGATTTGTAGTCAACCAATCAGAAGCATCAGGAGGCACAGTACGAGAATATAGGTGAACATATATAGCATGGAGTTGGACAGGGAACTGCCATCGCAGGTAATGGTGTCAAATCCAGAAGCGGCTGCAGAGGCCACTATTCAACGTGTAATGAAGAAAAAGAAAAATTTGAGAAAGGTGGAGCCAAGTAGAGATAAAGAAACAGACATAGAAGATCAGAGATGTATCAAGAAAGAGACCACCTTTCAGCTCACTGAGGACTTCCCGAATCCCAGGTTCAATTCCTGCCAAGCATACTTCCTTCCGGAGGGAGCCCCAGAGCCTGGCAACAAGATGCCCTCACTCTTTATTTGAGCGAGCCTCCATGAGCTTATGGTCCTTAC
Organism: Ursus maritimus; assembly: GCF_017311325.1. Taxonomy (NCBI): domain Eukaryota; kingdom Metazoa; phylum Chordata; class Mammalia; order Carnivora; family Ursidae; genus Ursus; species Ursus maritimus. The sequence goes on along the minus strand of NW_024423343.1, from coordinate 92,766,457 downwards.
AATCACAGCTTTGTAACAAGAACTTCAGGATTGCCAGGCACAGGAGGAGAAAATCTAAGGACCAGTGAAGGGCTTGAGGCAGTTCAAGGGGAGATGTCCGTGGGGGAGAAGGACAGAATCAGGTTATGGTTTCAGCAGCCCGATAAGGCCCAGGGCTTTTATTGCACAGATAAAGAATGACTCATTGGACCTAAGATTAAAAGACCAGCTATCACTATGGAGCTGGGGGTGGGGGGACAATAGGAGCAGGGAGAGCTCTCTTAAGATTCTGTACATATTGACAGGCAAGAATTCAAATTGGGGAAGCCTACTTCAGGATTTTTTTTTTAAAGCATTTTATATGAGATTTTAATCACCGCCCCCCACCAATGTTTCCACTGATGAGAAATCGCCTTGAATAAGAACACTTTTTGCAGGGGCGCCTGGGTGGCGCAGTCGTTAAGCGTCTGCCTTCAGCTCAGGGTGTGATCCCGGCGTTATGGGATCCAGCCCCACATCAGGCTCCTCTGCTGTGAGCCTGCTTCTTCCTCTCCCACTCCCCCTGCTTGTGTTTCCTCTCTCGCTGGCTGTCTCTATCTCTGTTAAATAAAAAAATAAAATCTTTAAAAAAAAAAAAAAAGAACACTTTTTGCAGATTATTAAAAGGGACAGTGTGAAACCTTCACTGATATTTAGAAATACATGTAAGAGAATGAACTTGATTCCTTCATCACATTTTCAAGGAACTGCTGTGAGCTCCATTTCTGACCATATCACACACTACAGATAGACTTTTGTGTATCAAAATCAATGAAAAAAGCAGGGATTTAGAGATCTTAGTAGTTCTCCCAATTTAAATACGCTTAAGTAACTGTGAAAACCGGTCAGTTTACACATAAAGTCATGCCAATTTAAAACAGAAAAGTTCCATTGATATTGACCACATTTTTGGCTCCTATTAAATTGCTACATAAATATATAAAGCAGGTCTGTAATACTATAGGTTTGCAAAAACATATTTTTGGCAAATAAAAGTCTTTCCATTTTTAATTTCAATCTTCCTTACTCAGTATTCTTAAATATTTTAAAATTACTTTTGGTTTTAAGTATCTTATCTGCCCTCCACTCCCCCACCCCATCAACCTTTTCCCATCTTGAATTTATTCATTCTTTTCTTTTACAACATCATGTATAAAATAGTTCGGGATTAATGCAGATTTCAATTTCCAGTCTCTGAAAATCCAGCTTCCAGCTGTCAATGGACCAACATCTGAAGTTTAATGTTATCGAGTGAGCGATGATTATAGTGGGTTGAATTGTGGTCCCCCAAAAGATATACCCATATCCAAACCCCTAGAATCTGTGAATGTGATCTTTGGAAAAATGGTCTTTGTGGATATATTTAAGTTAAGGATCTCCATCTGTGATCATCTTGTATTATCTGGTGGGCTCCAACTCTAATGGCAAGTGTCTTTATAAGACATACTAAGAGAATAGATACAGAGAGAAGAGAAGGGAGAAGAAGACCATATGAAGAAGGAGGCAGAGACAAGAGGGACAAAACCACCAGCCAAAGAATGAGCAGAGCCATGAGAAGCTGAAGAGGCAAGGAAGAAGTCTTCCTGCAGCCTTCAGAGAGAGAGAAGAGCCCTGCCTGATTTCGGCTGCCTGGCTTCCAGAATTGTGAGACAAAAATTTCTGTTGTTTTAAGCCATGTTTATGGTTACTTGTTACAGCAGCCCTAGGAAACGAATACAATGATTATATGGGATCTCTTTATTGTTTATTTGCTTTTCAGTAAAGTAGTGAATCACATAAAATGCTGATTTTTTTGCCAATATAATCTCTAACATTATTAAAAAATAAGTATATTGGAACAAAACATTAATAAAATTAGAAGCCAAGATAAAGTTTATTTTTGAGTGCTCTTTATTAAAAAAATTACTAAACAGTTTTAACTGGCAATGGTATTTAAATATTTATGTACTTTCTGGTTTAATGTTGTCAACTACCACAACAATTGAATGAAATCTATAACCCATAAGAAAAGATCACAACTCTAGCTTTAACGTACCACAAGATATATTCTGCAAGGTAGGAGTGGAATGAAGCCAGTAGAAAGCAGAACATACAATGAGATCCATTATAAAATGGTATCAGAATTCAGACATGGTTCAATCCCAATCTATTGAATTCCCAGTATGTGTCAGGCACTGCACTGGGCATAGAAAGGTCCCATCCCTCTATCAAAGCGCATTTACTCTACTGTGGGGATAAGTATATAAATAAATTGGTGAAATTCTAAATTAATGAAATTCAGAATACAATGTCTGGGAGATTTAGAAGATACCTTACCTTTAGTGCATTACCTAGTGATTCTGAGTCATTTTGTATTTTGAAACTAAAAATTAAACTCAAAATAACTAGGTTAAACTTAAAATGTACTGACAAAATCTGTGAAACATACCCATAGATTAAAAAACTGATGTCTTAAAATTGGGTAACCATGGCAGAATGCTGCATATATATTTAAAATATATATTTGAAATTATTTTTGGGTTGCTGGGCCAATAACAATCCTATTACCTGCGGACTATGAATGCATCCTTTGGCAATACAATTAGCAGTTGTAGGTAAAAAGCAGCTCTCTTCAAATTTAGGAGATTTAAATGTCCATGGAGAACATCTAACTATATTATAGCATATACTGCAGTTGTTGAAAATAATGTCTATGAATATATTTTAATCACAGAAAATAATTATGAAATAAGGTTAAGTGATAGAATCAGGATACCTAGCTACATTATGATCTCAACTATATAAAAATATGCATAGTAATTATCTCTGGGAATTATATCATATGTGGTCCTGGTAGTACTGAAAATAATGCTGGACAGGTTGTTACATAGTATTACATAATCAATTGTTGTTGAATATCTATTCATCATTTCCACAATAATGATTTTAGCATTTTTATAAATATCTATGCCCCCAACAGGGGAGCAGCTAGACACACAAGCCAACTCTTAACCAGAATAAAGAGACATATAGATAATAATACGTTAATAGTAGGGGACCTCAACACTCCACTATCAGCAATAGACAGATCACCTAAGCAGAAAATCAACAAAGAAACAAGAGCTTTGAATGACATGCTAGACCAGATGGACCTCATAGATATATACAGAAAACTACACCCCAGAACAACAGAATACTCATTCTTTTTGAATGCACATGGAACTTTCTCCAGAATAGCCCATATACTGGGTCACAAAACAGGTCTCAACCGATACCAAAAGACTGAAATTATTCCCTGCATATTCTCAGACCACAATGCTTTGAAATTGGAACTCAATCACAAGGAAAAATTTGGAAGAAACTCAAGCACTTGGAAACTAAGAACCATCCTGCTCAAGAATGATTGGGTAAACCAGGAAACTAAAAATCAATTTAAACAATTTATGGAGACCAACGAGAATGAAACACAATGGTCCAAAACCTATGGGACACTGCAAAGGCAGTCCTAAGGGGAAAATACATAGCCATCCAAGCCTCACTCAAAAGAATAGAAAAATCTAAACTGCAGTTTTTATATTCTCACCTCAAGAAGCTGGAGCTGGAACAGAAGAACAGGCCTAACCCACGCACGAGAAAGCAGTTGATCAAGATTAGAGCAGAGATCAATGAATTAGAAACCAGGAGCACAGTAGAGATAGATCAACAGAACTAGAAGCTGGTTCTTTGAAAGAATAAATAAGATCGATAAGCCACTGGCCAGACTTATTCAAAAGAATAGAGAAAAGACCCAAATTAATAAAATTATGAATGAAAGGGGAGAGATCACAACCAACACCAATGAAATAGGAAGGATCATTAGAAACTTTTATCAACAGCTTTATGCCAATAAATTAAACAACCTGGAAGAAATGGATGCCTTCCTGGAAACGTATAAACTACCAAGACTGAAACAGGAAGAAATTGATTATTTAAACAGACCAATTAATTATGAAGAGATTGAAGCAGTGATCAAAAACCTCCCCCAAAACAAGAGTCCAGGGCCTGACGGATTCCCCGGGGAATTCTACCAAACATTCAAAGAAGAAATAATACCTATTCTCCTGAAGCTGTTTCAAAAAATAGAAACAGAAGGAAAACTACCAAACTCATTCTATGAGGCCAGTATTACCTTGATCCCCAAATCAGGCAAAGACCCCATCAAAAAGGAGAATTACAGACCGATATCCCTCATGAATATGGATGCCAAAATTCTCAACAAGATCCTAGCTAATAGGATCCAACAGTACATTAAAAGGATTATCCGTCATAAAAAGAAATAGTTCTATCCTAATTTTAACTAATAGGGCCATGTTCTCAAGGGAACCTAAAAAAATTGAATTTATAAATTCCCCAAATCTCTATCACAAATAAGGCTAAACACCAGACCCATGCACACTACCATGTTCGTGAATGCATGATCTGTCACTATTAGAGTTACAATTCATTGTCTCTAAGTAAAATGCAAATGTCAGCAGGAAGATCTCTGATCTGGAAGGTGATGGCCTTGGCCTGCTGCATCCCACAAAGTAGACTTCCAGCTGGTTGGTCCAGGCACATCTCAAACTTTGGTGTGTTGTGAATTAATATTGATGTCTGCTCACACAGCTGCCTAATGGGATGGTAGGCACTTAGTGTGGGTGTGTCCATGGGGCACTTCGTAAGATAAATGAATGGGAAACCAAAGGAATTTGGGATGTGAGCTAAGGGCAGTTGTAGGGCAGGAATAAGTTCCAGACTTTTTACTGGAGGAGATAGGCCAGAATGAGGAGAATTTAGAATTAGGGAGTAAGACAAGCATATAGGAGAACAGGAAAATTTTTACTAGTAAGTCTCAGTTGAAATTGGGTTGGGTTACTAAGTGGTAAAGGTATTAGCCAGACCAAGTGAGAGCTAAGAGCAGGCATTTCTTGGAGAAGAGATAGGGAAGCTCTGAAGGTTTGGGTCAGCGTTTCTTTGGGAGTAGAGACTCAGGATAACTGGTGTGTTCCCTCCACTCTGGTTTTCAAGTCCGGGTTCCACCTGGGCTCTTATGAAAACCTCTTCCTTGCCTCTCACCTTCATTGGCTTCCATTGCCCACAGGGAAAACTATATTCAACTCTACAGCATTGCAAGGAAGGCCTCACTCTTACTTACCTCCCCAAGCTCCTCTCTTCCTGCAGCCTTCTCTCAGACCAACTGCACTAATCCACTCATGGCTTCCAAACCTGTCTTCCATGATCTCTCAAGTCAGCTCAAGGAAGGAGACTGTGAAATCCAGTAAGCCTTCCTGGGGGGCCAAGCTACCAGCCTTCACTGTGGCCCACACTGTTTCTTCAGGGATGCTTCAAAGCTTTGTGTCTTTCAAATTAATAATCTGGAGCATTTTAGTCAAGATTCAATCCAGAGGGTGACTTTTGGTGGATGGATAGAGGAAAAGGCAGAAACCCTGGGTGTTCAGGAGGCCCCAGGTACTAAAAAAGAGGGACTCAACTTTCGGTTTTGTCCAAAACTTGTACCATGCGCACTCAAGCCTTCTGGTGATATTGAAGGCAGATCCACCCAGAAAGGCGTCCTGAGAATTAGGCCCCGAGTAACTGGTCATCCCAGAGGTGGGGAGGAGATGAGAAGGGAGCTTGAAAGGAAAGTGGGTGCTTGGATTAGGATGCTGGATTTGGTAACTGATGAGAAGACTGATTTCCCTTTAGGTTGTAGAGATAGGGCTGTTGCAAGATGAGAAAAGAGCTGGAGGTCACCCAGGACAAATTACAGCAATGTAGAATATAAGACACAGCTCTTGGGGCACCTGGGTAGCTCAGTCGGTTAGGTGACTACCTTTGGCTCAGGTCATGATCTCAGGGTCCTGGGATGGAGCTCTGCATCGGGCTCCCTACTCAGTGGAGAGCCTGCTTCTTGCTCTCCCTCTGCCCCTCTCCCCAGCTCATGCTCTCTCTCCCTTTCTCTTTCTCAAATAAATAAATACAATCTTAAAAAAAAAAAAAAAAGAAGAAGAAAAAGACACAGCTCTTTGGTGGCGAAACCTCCTTATTTACTCACCTGGCCATATTTCTCTAAGAATATCTAGTGAGTTGTAAGGAACAGAAAGATTATTTTAGTTGTGGAAGTAACTGACCAGAGTCACATTGTACGTGCCAATGGAGGACGATTTCCAAGCCCAAAGTGGTATACCACTTATCTTTGAATAACTGTGAACATAAAATCATATGACAAAAACCACGCAATTATGTGATTTGTTGATTATGCTTTGGAGAGCTAAGAAAGTCCTAGGCTTTGAATAATAAAAGTGGTTCTGCAAAAATTCATTTCTAAAACAAATAATGTAAGACTAAGTTCATTAGGATTGAGCCATTTGTTTGGTAAAGAAAATGAGTAATGGATAATTAAAATGCCATGCATCACTGATTATTAGTGACAACTGGTATTTTCACAGTATTCAAAAAATACAGAAATTGATTTAATTAAATTTACTTTAGCCAATACCCCATAAGAATAAAGTAAATGGCCTGTGGCAGACAAGTATGACCACATGGCGCTATTTATTTCTTGCATGCGTCACTAAAAGTATTTCGTCTAGTCGCCAATGTTTTATTGAGTTTTTAAAAATCTGAACGTCTAGCATTTAACACAAGACTCTTGGTTCAAAAACGACTCTATTTCACATCCATGTGAAATGTATTAGATTTTCAGGAAAGTCCATATATTGACGTAATTCTAAGAACCCCAGAACTCCAGGCTGACGTTAGCTTGAACGGTGGGTACTGCAAACTGTTTTTGTCAGTGTGGCCCTTCCCGACGCCCTCTTGGCGACATGCTGCCCTCTCAAGCATCCCCACTCTGGACACATTCCCTATGATCCTCCAAGGTCTCTTCTACTTCACCTCCCCTCAAATTCCTCTCTGAATGAAATGGATCGAAGAGGGCTCGTGTCATTTCAGTTCATCTTTGTGTCACCTTTCAGAGGGTAAAAAAATGAAAGTGTTTAACCAACGTGTTCAGTCCCTGGGCTCCCACAGGGGCCCTGCAACTGGGCCAGCAGTGTGTGTGGAGACAGGAGCTCCCCGTGGCAGACCTGGCTTCAGGCTGTCCTCAACTGGGCCTCCGCCTAAGGCCTCCTTGTTCTGCACACCCCAGTGGCCTGAGCCCTGCTTGATCCGCCTTACCTCGAGTGTTTTAAAAATGAATGAGTTAAGAGACTGACTTCAGTTTTGTCAACATTTTGACCGTGACAGGGAGGAAAATGGACATTTCGGCTCCCTGTTTTATTGAACTGTTGAAAAAGAGCCCCAAATTGAGCAAGTGTTAGCAAAAGCACAGTAACATGAAAGCAATATTAGGAATTGAAACTTTGTTGCAGTTTTCATTTTATAAGCAGAAAAACTACCTCTTTGCATGCTTACATTATGTCAAGGGAGGTTTGTCGATTGTTCTGTCTTGCAAATGACTGTCCTTTTCTATTGGCTTTTGGGATATTCATATATCCTTTCTTTTAATAAATGATATTAATAGGGGCAGCTTCGTGGCTCAGTCAGTTAAGCGTCTGATTCTTGATTTCGGCTCAGGTCATGATCTTGGGGTTGTGAGATTGAGCCCCGTATTGGGCTCTGTGCTCAGCGGGGAGTCTGCTTGAGATGCTCTCTCCTGCCCCTCCCTGCTTGTGCTCTCTCTCTTGAAATAAATAAAATTTTTAAACAAATAAAATAAAGGATATTAATAGCAGATGATCCCTTGCCTTTTTCTTTCCAGCCATCATTTTTCCTCCCAGATTACAGAACTTTCAACTTGACTCTTTTCCATCAATTCTCTGGCAGCATTTAAATGCCAAGTTAGATTATGCAAATGAGGTCATTAGGGGGATCAACACCAATGCTTAGGCTTCCCACTGTAGTCAGAACTAGATTCGAACTCTCTAGTATGATTTACAGGGCCAGATACAAACTGATCTCTGTCTATATTTCTTGCTTCATCTCCTACCAATATTCCTTTTTTAAAAATGTTTTATTTATTTATTTGGGGGGGGGGAAGAGAGCAAGAGAGAGAGAGCAAGAAGGAGAGGGAGAGAAAATCTGAAGCCAACTCCACGACGTAGGCACAACCCGAGTCGGGGTTTGATCCCACCATCAGGAGATTGTGATTTGAGCCAAAACCAAGAGTAGGATGCTTAACCAACTGAGCCAGCCAGGCACCCCACCTACCAATATTCCTGGTTGTTACACTCCAGCTACACTTACCTCTATGTTTCTTAGCCATGCCAACTTCGTTCCTACCTCAGGGCCTTTGTACTTGCTGTTTCCTCTTCCTGGATCATACCTCTCCCAGATCTTTGAAGTCCTGTCTCCTTAATATATTGGTATCTTAATTGTCATACAGGTCTTAACTGCCCCCCCACCCCCAAACAAACCACCAAATACCCCCGGGTCCCATCTGATCTTATCCTTCTGCTTAATTTCCTTTTTACCACCTGCCTCTCTCTGGTGTTCCTATACTGCTGCTGTCTCCTCTTTTAGAGGTATAGCTCCCTGGGAGCAGGGGCTTGTCTCTCTTCTTTAACACTGTATCCTGGTATCTACAACAGACCATAACATAGTAGGTGCTCAATACATCTTTACTGAGCTGATTAATTAATGACAATTGTTTTCATAACTTGTCCTTTTTTGTAAAATAGAAAAAAGGCCACCCTGTGATAGGATCCAAACTTTGGAGGATTAATTTGCAAGTCTATCAAATCCCTAATTTGAAGATCCACTGCCTGTACAAAGCACCCTCTACAAAGCTCCGGCCTATTGTCTTTTCTCCTCATGTTGGGATTTTATTTAATCACACATGTCATCAATAAATCAACAGCAGCATCTCAAATTAGAAGCCATGCTGAACTGCTGAGGGAAGAGGGGATTTTAAGCAGTTTTACCTCAGTATTGATACAGTGATTCTCTTCTCTCCCAGATAAACGAATACAATTTCCCTTCACTTAGCTCAATTGATTTACACTAAAAGAATGAATCATTCTGATGTGTCCTGGTGAGTGGTTCTGGAGAAAGACCACTTGTGGGGGAAGATAAGGAGAAGCTGACTAGCAGGGAAATGGGTTTTGGGTTGTGTGGGGAGCAGGAATCCAGCAGGAAAGCACTGGACTCCTGGGTCAGAAGGGACAAGCCGTGACGGGGAAGGAGAGGGAGCTGGAAGGGCTTTGCAAAGAACCTCCCCATTTCACCCTTTTATTCAAGGCCAGGTCTGCCTTGTGCTCTTTTGGTAGGATACCAGTCTGTTCAACAAACACAACAACAAAAACTCTTAATAAAGAGGGAAGGAACAAAGGGACAGAGGAAGGGAGGGAGGTGAGGGGGAGAGAGAGAGACTGAAAAACAGGAAAAAGTTCAATGAGAAAAGAAGTTTAATGATTAATTAGGTTAACAAAAGATCAAAGTTAGGAATCTATTTGTGACAGGAATGCAGGCAGGGCTTTCTGCTGAGTAAACTCAATGCATGCAGAGTCTTGGGCAGACACACAGAGGTCACTGGAGCATTCCCAGAGACACTGACCCAAGCCCCAGTGCAGCTCCTTAACCTCCAAGCAAAGAAGCAAAGCCCATTTCAAGACCCACCTGGCCCTGACTTCCAGGAGGCCTGGCACTGTTCTTATCAACCTGGCTCTTTTCTCTACCACCGCGGGTAGGGTGTCTTTAATCTTTAGCACTATTTTTAATATGAATCCAACCTTTCTGACAACTCTCTCGAGCTCCCCTGTGTCAGATCCAACACAAAGAGCACTCATAGAGTATTCTTCCCATAAAAGAAAATGGGGGCATTTCTGGGTCCCAAGTTCATACTCGACTGTAGCCACTCTTGTTCTGCCAAGGAAGTCAACTCATAGGAGGGCATCTGCAAAGTGCAGGAGCCTGAGTCCTACGATAAGGAATGCTTATCTGCCTAGTATTAGAGATGAACTAGGGCTCCAGGAATTTCGCCTTAACTTGCAAGGAAGGAGATGCTATTGTTCAGGTACGGAGCAGGGTAGCTTTTCAAGGTTTCTTAGAAGCATGGGTGTTTGTTCTCAGGATAACTACGTTGTCTTCCTTTAGGGCTTGTCTGCACACTATAAAAACAGAGAAACCAGACTAATCCTGGTCCCCCTTGTTGGCTTCTTTTAAAACCTGGAGTGGTTTGTAGTCTAAACCAGATTTGCCCAGTTTCCATGGAAGAAAAATCCATTTACCACAGCATTCAAAACAATTTACCAAGCCTAGGAAGAAGACTGGCAAGGGGTGGCACTGGGGGCTGGGACTGGGGCTGGGTGGGTGGGGGTGTGGGTGAGAGGGAGGGGAGGCAACCAGTCACACTCTCTACACTCCAGCACACAGCAAGGTGACTCAGGCCGTCCACTTAACAAGCTGAGCCTGGGGCTTCTTTGGAAGAGCCCAATGCCATGACTGAGTGTCCCCGCAGCTCCTGAGCTGACTGCTGTGAAACATTCAGCAAACTGTGACTGGCCTGAGACACGATAGCCCGTTAGTGCCATCCTGGACAGTGCAACACACAGAACACCCTACGACTGAAAAGGCAGCCATTTCTTAAACTTCAAATCACGTGACAATAAAACCGAAGTTTGCTGTTAGACAATAAATTAAAATACACATGCGCACACACACACACACACACCCTTTCGCAGACACAAGGGAGCCTGATTTGATAGTGGTATTTGGGAAGGGGAAGAATACAGGGTCTCAGGACTAGCCAGCATTAGGATAGGTGGGAATTCTTAGCTGCCCTAATAGGAGGGCATCTAGGCCAAAGGGAACCCAAAGGCAGATCGTACCCCAGCTATCTATCTGGGGGCCACAGATTTCATGAGCTATAGCCCTACAGGTCCCATTTTATGAGTGAAAAATCCAAGAGCCTAGAAAACTAAAGTAGTTTGCTTAGAGGGGCCCTGCCCATGGGGGAGCTAGGACCTGGGTCTGGCCCTCCAGGGTACTTTCCTGTCTTCTTCTCACTGCTTAGTGGGGGCAAAACATTGGAATGGAGGTGTGACTACAAAGAGGGAGTCATGGAACTGTTGGTCTCTCCCCTCCTGGAGGTGGTGCTACCCCAGAACCACCGTGGGCCTACTATTCCTACTACCATTCCTACTTGTCCAATGGATTTGGGGATGGCACAGACTCTGGGTTCTCTTCATGTGTTGTATGTGTATTTTTTCAACTCAGTCTGAACGCTGCTCCATGGTAAACCTATATGCTCTCTGAGGCAGAAATCATTTCTCCTCTGGGAGACTGACAGCTCCTCAAGGCCAAGGCTTAGGCTTTCCACATTTCTGATTCACTCCCATCTTGCAAATGAATGGCAATTAACACCTACTTGGTAATGCCTAAGGAACTGACTGGACTTGACATCCCATCGGTGACTAAGGAGATAAAGAAAGGCCTTATGACTTACCTTGGAGGGTGACAGAATGTACTATCTGTTCACAATTCTCCTTTTCCTCCCGCTCCTGCTGGGAGACGTGTAAAGCCCCTCCCACTGCCAGTGACTTTGGGATTTGCCATGGAACTGGCTTTGAGCAGTAAAGTGTGGGCAGAAGTCACCATGTGCCAGTTCTAAGCAGAGCCCTTTTGCCTGCCCCTCTAGTGTTTCTGCCTCCCCCATGTGGACAACATGCCCTTGAATAGCCGTAGGGCTGCAAAAGGAGTCTGGGCTCTGGGGTAATAAGACAGGAGGGGCAGGTGCATAGTACAGGGTGGAGTCGAGCCTCGCCAAGCCTGGCCAGGACCCAGCAGAGCCAGAGCAGAGCCAGAGCAGAGCCAGAGCAGACCCGGAGAGCCATGAACACTAAATGAATGTTGCTTGTTGTACCCACTACATTTTTCTGGGTTGTCACCACAGCAAAAACTATTATATGGAGTCTGTCTTGAAAATAAATCTGCCGTAGAGCTGGAATGCTCTGAACTGTCCTCAGGCAATTTGGTCACACAAAGCACGGATGTCATTTTTGGTAGATAATGACATCTACCAAAGAAGTATGACCTTGCTACTCAGTTATAATGAAAGCAAACCTAGATCAGATGTTCCTACACATATGTAAATATTTATTCAATAAACATGGATTAGCCAACAGGCATGAAAATGGTCCTTGGAACCTGTTGGGCAAGTTCAAGGAAGCCCCAGATCTTGGTCCTGTTTATGCTCCTTTTACCACCTGTCATGAAAGATTTTCTAGAGGCAGACACCAAACATCCCAGAGGTGGCATGCTTTTATCCTTTTAGTGGACGTTGGGCAATTGTAACTCTTTGTAACAAGGCCTGGGCAAAAGACTTATAGGAAACAACATTCAAGCACCATCTCCAAAGGAGCAAGCCACAGGCCTTACTAGTCTTCAACCCTGTTTATGCCTCAGTGGTGAATCAAACACTCAACCAACCAATCTCTCTCCCTCTCTCTCCCTCTCTCTCCCCCTCCCTCCCACCTCCCCTCCTCCTCCTCCTCTTCTTCCTCCTCCTCTCTCTCAATAGATAGATAGATAGCTATAACTTACCAAATACACACATATACTATAACTAATATATATACATACAACTAATCTACATAAATCAAATATTGATACCAACGAGATCATGTCTAACACTGTCAAGCTAATTAGTAATTCACTAATTTCACAAATAAAAGCAAATTCTGACATTCACAAAACCTCAGGTATTAACAGGTAGCTGGCTGAAATGCTTGTAGAAGCTGCCCCTGGAGTATGACTGACCATCCCTGGAATGAGAATTCTCAGGAAATCTGCTTGTTCCTTCAGTTGAAGTTTAAATTCGTTAGCACGTATATAAAATCCCACTGGTCTAAAGAATTTTAAAGTAAATTATGGACATCATAACATGGAGATTACTCTCCCTGCTTTATCCCCCAAAGATATCCAGACTTCTGTGCCCAGGGTTGGGATGTTCCCTGCCTGTGCCAAGTTGACCACAGAAACCAGCTCAGGGACTCATACCTCAAGCCAAGATTACAGCAAACAACATGAAATAAAGAGAAGAAATAGTAGGAGGCAGCTTTGATGACCTCAGCCTGAATAGTAAGTGTTCATGGCCCTAAATCAAGCAGAGGAAACCTAAGGGAAGGAGTCAGAGAAGACAGACCTAATACATTAACACTGTGCTATAGTCTGACTCAGACAGAAGACTTCCTCTACTCCTCCTGCCGGGCAGCCAACAGAGGTCCTGGGGTACCTTGTCACACTGTAATGTCCCGACACACTGTTACAAACACAGCATCTATGTCACAATAATTACAAGTGCTCCAACACATTTCCTACTTCATCAGTCTCAATAGAAATCATTCATTCTCTGACATTGACTGAGTACCTTCCTAGCCAGACAGTGCACACAATACCACAGATCCAAGTTCAGACAGTCACAGACCTTATTACAGAATTGGGCAGGGGTTCTTAATCTGGGGCCCATGACTAGGATCCATGGATGGGCTACAGTGGTCTATGAATGCTCTGAAAAGCAAGGCCCTCTGTGTGTTTGTGTGTGTACTAGTCTAGGGACGTCTATGTTGTTCATCAGATTCATAAAGGAGCCCATGACTCAAGAAGGATGAAGAAATGTGTGTCCAGGGGGAAGCTTGGAAGAGATGACTTTGTAATACATGCATTTACTCTAACTTCGCTATGGAAGATCAACCTATATGGCTGACCATATAAAACTAGACTCTGTATTAAAATGCCCAAAAACCCCTTAGACATAATAACTGAAATAAGGTAAGAGCTTATTTAGGAAATGTCCTCCTAACAGAACTAATGACTAATAAAAGTGGTGCTAGAGATGATCTCATAAGGGCAACTCCATCTTCTCCATTATTAAAGTCAGTCACAGACTCAGTGAAGTGAGGGCTCAAGGTTGCTTTGAAATGCGACGATATCCACAGGGTAATATAATGACTTTCAGGCCTCATTTTACTCTCCATTGGCCTCTTCATGTCAAGTATGAAGTAGAATGGGCAGAATTTATAGCCATGATTTGACAATCTACTGCACCATGTTGGCTCCACTGGCCTAGAATATACATCAAAGTTAAGATAATCAATGCACAGGTAACAGGGACATTTCCCTCTCGAACTGTTCGAGCCTGTTCAGCAAAGAGTATGGCTGATGCCTATGAAATTCATGGCCCAGGAAGTTATGTGATATTCATCGTGTGGTTTCCATAATCCCTGCAACATCCCCATATAGCCCAGTGTGAGAAGCACAGGTTTAGGCTCTGTGAAGTTCCCTTGCCCCCACGTATTACATGGAAATAATAATACCTAAATCAAAAGTTGCTTGGGAAGATGAACTGTCCTCTATTGGCTAAAACATAGAACGCAATCCATCTGCCTGATACTTAGCCGGTGCTCAGTAAATATTAAAGATCTACCTGCACCCAAACTTCCATCCAGGTATGTGCAAAGCTGTGGTCCCCAACCCTGATGAGTGGCAACAGTCTCCCTGGGAACTGGTTAGAAATACAAATTCTCACGCCCACCCCAGACTTACAGACTCTGAAACTCCAGGGCTGGAGCCCAGTGAGAGTGTATGACCAAGCCCTCCACCCAACTCTGATGCTTAACTGAAGAACCGCTGATGCGGAGAAGTAATCTCCATCACGGCTGTATATTACAATCACCTGGATGCTTTTTCAAACTACCGATACTCACATCTACCCCAGACTAAGTCAGAATCCTGGCCACCCATCATTAGTAAAAGGTCCCCCAGGGGTTTAAGTGATGTACTTTAAAGTACTAGGGGAGATCCCCTTCTCTCCCCTCCTGCAGGCTGTAATGGGCACTGGAAATCCCGCCAGTATCCTCCCCTTGTGGATACAGAGCTGCCACACCTGGGAGGCCTTGGACAAGTTTCCCCCATGTCTGTGAGTCTCAGTTTCTTCACCCACGAAACAGAGATAGTAATAATCCCTACTGCATATCGCTGTTTGCGGATGCAAGAACTGAAGTCCGAAGCCTCTGACACTTGCCATGTCACGCGCAGGAGGAACAGGAAGAACGGGACCCAGCTTTCGCCATGTCCTCTCTGCTGCGGAGGCAGGTATAGATGTGAGGGGAGGAGACATCCCCGGGGTCATGGGGTGGGCTTCGGGAAACTTTATAGTACTTTTGGTTTAAGTACTGAAAGGCAGGGCTGCCCGGTAATGGCTGGAGAATGGGCCATCTGGAAAGGTGAAGGCAGCGCTGGTGGGACTCAGGGGCAGGCATGACGGGCAAGGAGAAGGATCATCAGAGGGAAGAAGAATGACTATTGTGTGTGTCCGTGGATGGATTTGCCACTCATTTCCAC
The DNA here is from genome assembly GCF_017311325.1 of Ursus maritimus. NCBI lineage: Eukaryota > Metazoa > Chordata > Mammalia > Carnivora > Ursidae > Ursus > Ursus maritimus. The sequence goes on along the minus strand of NW_024423343.1, from coordinate 92,751,100 downwards.
CAGGGCTGGGGGGAGAGGCAGGTGGCACTGGCTAGGACCCAGGGAGACTCCGACTTCAGAGTCAAATTGAGGACAGGGCTTGACGGGATAAAACAGAACAGGGCGCATGCCTCTGTGCACTCTGGTCTCATTGCAAGGAAGGGAGGTGGGACCCAAGGACAATTTAGCTCATTTCCCCTAAAACTGATTTCTTTTCCATTAGTTCAACAGTGTGGGAGCCCCAAAATGAAGTACAGTTGACCCTTGAACAACATGAGTTTCAACTGCGTGGGTCCACTTAGATGTAGATTTTTTTTTTTTTTTTTTTTTGGATAAAGTAGAGTACTGTAAATGTATTTTCTCTTCCTTATGACTTTAACATTTTCTTTTCTCTAGCTTATTTTATTGTAAAATAGAGTATATTCTACATATAACATACAAAATACGTGTTAATCGACTGTTTATGTTCTCAGTAAGGTTTCTGGTCAACAGTAGGCTATTTGCAGTTAAGTTTTGGGGAGTCAAAAGTCATGAACAGATCTTTGATTGTGTGGGAGAGGTGGCACCCCTAATCCCCACTTGTTCAAGGACCAACTGTAGTTACTTCAGGGGAATTTTACTTTGAATCTGTTATTTGTATCCCTTTCTTCTTCCCCTGCTTCCTCTCCACGATATGCACACACTCCAGAATCACCAGCTCTGCTAGATGAGAATGGTTATTGTCATCTGAGAAGGAGCTTCGACCTAAGCTTCATGACTTCCACCTCCAACTACTGTTCACCCACGATATTGGGGGCTCAATCAATGGGGAGAAGGTAGCTGGTTCTGGACTGCAACACACCACAGGCCATAATGGTCACTGTGTGCTGAGAGGGCACTAGGCTGTGCCCCTCTTTTCTTCCCTGACATGTTCTTCCTGATTCTGAACCCCACATTCTGATCATGGCCCCGGTACTCAGAAGGCCCTGGTCTCCCTTATTCGGCTTTCCTCTCTAGTAATGCCTCTTCCCACCTCCTGTCACAGTGACCAGTAATGACCAGGAATGGCATGGGAACAATTTCTACACTTAGGCTGGAAAAGGTGCCAAGGTCAGTGAGAACAATCAAGAAACACTCAGGGCAGTCTCCATCTCTTTCCTGCGCTTACTACAAAATAGAAAGAAATCTAGAAGCAGATTGCAACCCCCAACATTCTGAGACTTTATTGGCATTTTTAAAAAATATCCTAGAGGTCTTAAAGCCATTTACAGTAAAAACTGGCTTTTTATGACAGATGTTATAAAAACAAAACAACCCCTTAGTTGTAATCCCCAAATCATGACTCACTTTATTTAAATAAATATTTGACATTTCAAAATTCCAGCACAAACACATACTTTGGGTTTCCACCACCTTGAAGTACTTGCCTTCAGTGTGTGTTGGGGGTGGCAGGGGGGAGGGGGAGAAGAAGGAGGTGGGAGGGAAATCAAAGAAAGCAAATATGAGATGCCTGTGAGCCCAGAGAGCCTGCAGGGACAGGCCTGCTGAAGGATCCATACAGAGCTGACGGAATCTAAGCGGAAGCTGAGGCCAGCATGTGGGATACACGGTGGGGAACAGAAGAGGCAAGTGTCAGAGACAGCCCAAGCTACAAACACGAATAGGCAGGGAGGGTGCAGAATGCAGACTGGAAGATTGAGAAAACATTCAGGCAGGAGGAACTAAGACAGGGTCACCTTCTAGCAAAGCTCTAAACGGCTTTTCTACCTTCAGCAGTGAGGACCCAAAGGTGTGGGCTGGTCTCCTAAATGCAGCAAGATTGTAATTCACAGAAGCTGCAAGCAGAAGTAGTAAGATGGGGCGGACTCTGTCCCTCACGCATGCTGTGATTGGTCTGCACAGAGCTTAAAAAGAATGAACCAACGGGGTTAGTGTACTGTGTCAATGTCAATTTCCGGGTTGTGCTATATGCTTCCAGAGCACCCGCGGTGTTACAACCAGAGGAAATACGAGGAAAGGTGTAAGGGATGTCTCTGTATTATTTCTCACACCTGCATGTAAATCTATAACTACCTCAAAACAAAAAGTTTTTTTTAATAAACTAACCTTTATAAATCAGATGATTTTATATAAAAATCTTATTGCCTAGCTGCTCTTGAAGAGTGGGAAGATCTGGCAACACCAGGCGCACACCATGTTCCTGCAGTAACACCTTAGCCTATCGTAACTATCAGAGGAAGCCGAGTGGCATCAGATTCCCCAAGATGGGTGCTAAAATCTACCCCATTCTGCCCCATTCTGCCCCATTCTGCCCCCAGCCTGCTTCACTTCCTTATGTTACTTGCCCAATCCTAATGGATGCTAGATTTTTCCCACTCTTCTATAAAGAGTGATGGAGTTGAAAGCTCGGTCGTTCAAAAGGTCATCCGAGTTTGTACAATTTGTCTGGAGTCTAGCACTGCATCATGAATGAGAATACAAGGACACCTCACTATCCTGCTTCCCTTGGGGCTGTGCACATAATAGGTATCATTACAGTATACTTCTCTAGTTGCAGAACTACTTATGATGGGTTCCAAGAAAAATCAATGCTGTACTAAATGTCATGCTATTGCAATTTCTGTCGTAAGTCAGGAGCCATATAAAATATAGTGAGTTCTTAAAGCCACAAATGCTCTGAAATTATTTATGAAATAAGAATTAGGTAAGGCCTAATTTACCAAAATTGAGACTATCCGGACACACGGTTTAATTGGATCTTATCACACATGCGCACTGTGATTCAGACAGGGTGTCATTCCAAACCGAGTCTGCCTTTTGGTTTTCTGAGGTTAAAACGCTTTCCACATTAAAAACCTGTCCTCTTTGGTTTTCACATAGTAAATTGCTCAACTGGAATCATTTACCCCAAAGGCAGTGCAGTGCTCCCATTATCACTAAGCGGCAAAGGGCAAAAGAGCCAGTGGGTAAAGTTGGGAAGGATAAATTGAGGTCATTCCTTGCTGCATTAAAAAAAAAAAAAAAGAAAAGGCATGAAATTGATTCATATTTAGGTCCACCTTTGTGTTTATTAAAAGATACTTTGTACAAATCCTTAATCTGCTCAACATAAGGCCCATCCCTCTACCGCCGTCCCCGTACCATGCACATCATGCTCAACTGTCATAGTTTTTCCTGACTAGGCCATTCTAATACTGATGCTGTCACAGTTTTAGCTATAAAAATCCGATTTCCGCTGGAAGGAGTCTGTTAGGGCTGGAATATGATGGCACACCAACTAGTCATGGGGACAGAGCTTGATATTTTTACATATTCTTTAACATGAGTTAACTTATCAAGAGAGTTAAATTGCATTTAAAATTCAGGGGCAGATGGACGTCCTGGCTAATGGTCCCTCAAGTGGCCTGTTGTGTCAAGATTCACTGATAGGTTTCTCTCATTCCTCTCTGGTGTTGAACTTTGACCCACAATATGCTCCCTTTATGCTTAGCTGTTTCCCACATCAGTAGATATTCAGACCAAGCTGCTTCTGTCCACTATGCCCTCCGATTTATTCAGTCTAGTGACACAGGGTAATTCCACCCGGAAGTCCCCACTGATGCTGCCTCGGCTCCTCCTGGCAGAAGCGGGTAATTAATGTTGCCATTTGCACCGTGTCACAGCCAAAGAGGCCGTATATCTGGAATTCCCTGCAAAATGCCACAAGTCTGGGCGTGTTGGCGGTGGCCAGTGGCTGTGGATCTGACCACACTCATGCATTTGGAAAATTAAATTATAAACATGGAGTGTTCACTCTGCAAGACGGAAAGTATCGGCGATCATGTGCAAATCCGGGCATTTTCTGTGAAATATGGAATTGGTTTGCACTGTGTGAGGCATCGACTGATCCCTGCCATAAGGCATCTGGTGAGGCCATGGGTCCCCTCCAAGTTCTGCTGCGTCCATGGGACAGCCAGCTGGCAGAGCAGCTGCGGGCCCAGCTCATATCGGAGCCAGCTGACCATCACTCCCTCAGACAGTACACGGAAAGGTCAAAGGGGCTTTGGCTCTTACTTTGAACAAGTGTGTTTGGTCACCAGGGGCTCCACTGACCACGGGGCAGCAGAACATGCAAATAATTTGCAGCTTCCTTAATTAAGGGAAACTCTAATTCCCTAAATAGAGCTCCACCTCAAAAATGGTATTATTTCTTATTCGAATATTTTGGTGCAGGCTACACATCCTTCTCTGTACGCACAGACTTTCTTTTTGAGGCTTTTGAAGAAAAAAAAATCCTATTTTTCTTTTTTCTATTTTTGAAGTTATGCACTTACTATGAATGGATATGTAGTAAGAGAGGTATAGGTAGCAATCGGATATGGTTTTGATTTCCAGAGATGAGTTTATCTAAGCAAAAGAAAGACATTACTGTGAACCATAGCGGTACATGGTAAACCACATGGTTTAATTTGGGGGATGAGTTACACCAATTGTCATAGTGAATACAATATTTCTATTTTTCATTTAGTGCCGGCCCTCTCTGCTACTAAGCGATTGCAGGTTTCAGTGTGCTTGGGATAAACCTCAGGTCTCCCCTATCTCTTCATGACGTGACAGGTTATTATGCATTAAACAAATAACTGGGGGCCACCTCGTCTGTGCCAGGGGCCATGTGGGACTCTGGGTCCAGTGGGGAATGGGAGAGGTGAGGTCCCTTGTCTCATAGAATGAAACCAGTGAACATTTCATTCAGATCTCCCTCTCCTAGCAAACACATGTATTCTGTTTTCCAAATTCCAAACAGGCTCAGTAGAGACACCTTTCGGATTTGTTGATCAGAAATCATCGATCAGCCTATAGAGAAAAAATGTGTACTCTGGAACAACTTTTTCATATTTGAGAAAGTCTCAGGACTTCTGAGAATGTGGCACCTTTAGAAGGGAAGAGAAGCTGTCCTCTGTGCTGTCTGGATGAGAAGGATCATAGAAATGGTCACCGCGGGCTTTGTGAGAGTGCCTGGACTTTGTCTGAAAGATGTGAGCTCCCCTCTACTGTTCAATTGGATTTGCAGGGGAAAGGTCTAGTGCCCAACTTGGCATTGGAAAGATTCCGTTTTGGTATTATCCAAACAGGTTAGTTTGGTATATTAAGACAGCCGCATTCTGCAGGATGTTGATAGGCTGGTTTTTGTTTTTGTTTTCTGTTTTTCTCACTCAATAGGATTTCGGCTCAGTGAAGACTAGCCATTCTATGCTTTGTGTGAGTAGCAGATCAAAGGGGTTTATCCTGGAGAAGAAAACCACTTTCAAAGCACATGCAACTTCTCGAGTTTAAGAAAACAGGCTTCCAAGTGCAGCATCTTTTTATTTTACAAAACCCTTCTCCCTGCCAAATATTTGGGTTTGCATACATCTAAGGGTGGGGCAATGCTTAGAATTAGAGTAAGAAACACAAGTTTCAATGAAAGGGTTGCCAGATACTCTGCTTGAAAAATGTTGCTTAAAATGAAAAACACTTTTCTTCTTACTCTTTAATGTGAATAATGAAAATATCTTTCTTTTTGCCCCAGTGAGTATATTTAAATTTTTTTTCAAAAACGTATTCTTTTGTGTGTTTTGTTTCTTTTAAGGACCACATTCTCTTCCATTTGACTCATCTGGTTTTTCCAATTATTGGCCCCCAATGGTTGGCACTTTGCTCACATCAGTCCCGGAGGAGCCAAAAGGGTCAGGTCGCCCAGCATCTCATGATTTGTGACAACCCCAAATGGTGATTTCCCATTAACCCCCCATTGCCTTCCCCCCTCCACCCTCCCCCCCGCAAGGCACACACTTCTATCCCATAAGGTGAGCCTGAGGCACTCCTAAAGATGTCACAGCATGGAATCAGCCTCTGACCCACTTTCTCAGGTTGATTTTGTGAGCTCAGGAGGTCAGTCTGCCAACCAGACGGCAAAGTGCCTGACCAGTGGCAGGTGCTCCAGAGGAGAGCTAACGTCTCTGCGCACGATGTGGGAAACATGCTAATCCGAAGGGTTGGGATGGGAGCCCCAGGCTTTGTGACCTCCCATTTGAGAGGCCTCAGTGCACTTTTTACAAGATGGAGCCATTGTCCTCCACGCCTTCAATGCGAGGATTCAGAGGACCACTATGTAGATCAAAAGAGAGCAGAATAGGACCTGGGAGCAAAGGCTAAATAGTCTCGGTATTATTTTGCCTGGAGAAGAGAAGGCCGGGATGGAATGGGTCGAATAGACCAGCACGGCAGAGGGCTATTATGTTGTCAATGTGGCCAGCTGTTCGGCATTTTCAGTGAGAAGAAAAGGACTAGGAGAAAATAAATATAAACTGCCATGTGAGAAATTTGTTTGAAATTTGTAAAAAGAAAAAAAAAATTCAAACAGCGAGGGCTGTTATCATAAACACTAAACTTGGTGATGGGGAAATATACCTTTTTACTTTAAAACTAAGACTTTTCAATCAAGAGTTTCAAAGGCAAACCAGCCTCAATGCGAGGAGCAGACAGCAAGACACTGTGAGGCCCACTTTGCTTATATACAGGCAACAGATGATGTGGGCCTTCAAGAACCGCTCCTTACAAGTGATGTTCTCTCAGAGGACAGTGTTGGAAACTACTACACGGGACTTCTTAGCCCTTGCTTTAACGACTTATTTAGCGGAGGCAGAAATCATCTGTGTGGCCAAGTGACTGACAAGTATATCGGGGGATGGGCAGCCTCATTTCAGTTCTGCAACTCATCAGCTCGGACTTTGAACAAGGACTGTACCTCAGTTTCCTAAATGGTCAAGTGCGGACAAGAGCTCCGTCCTACCTCACGGGATTGCTTGGAGGAGTGAATTATACAAGGAATGAAAAGTCCACTGAACTTACGTAAGTGGTAATTAGACTGTTCAGACCTCAGGGCTACTCCCAAAGAGAAAAATAGGTGGCTCTCCTAGTCTTGTTTTATGTTACTCCCACACCAGCCTCTGTGTGAGAGAAACGAAGAATCCTGAGAGCAAACAGAGAACTCAAGGGCACAGCTCAAGCTGGTATCCAGGCTGTGATTTCATCCTTGCTTTCCTGGGTCTGCAGCCCAACATCAAGGCATAACTGGGTGGTGTTCGCCAGGGCAAGGCAAACACACAGTGCTTTCATTACTGGGGCTATGGGCTCTGCCACATTTGGACGTTGTGACTGGAAATATTTCGCCATGAAATCCGCAAATATCCAAACTAGAGACCTCCATTGCCCTTGGTACTGGTAATAGGTAGGTTTTATAGAAGTGTTTGACACAATAATAAGGTGATGGATTTTTTTTTTTTCTTACCCCTGTGAATTTGGGTTGAGGACATGTTCGGTCAGAATGGAATAAATAAATCTTGTCCACCTAGAATTCTATTTATGGAGGAAATACCCTTTCAGAATGAAGGCAAAATAAAGGGCCTTTTCAGCCAAAAGCTGGGAGATCTTGTCAAAGCAGACCCACACTATATGAGGGGTAAAGGAGACTGTTTAGAGCGCCCCCTTGCCTTTTCAGTCTGTCATCAGTTGGAAGGCTGTGTTTCTGTCATAATGTGTTCCACATAATCTGTCAGAGACAGAACCCTGAATGGGGGCTGTCCTTATGCCAGCCTAGAACATAAGAGGTGAAAAGACCATCTGAGCACATGTCATCAAACCCCCCTTATCTTCCAAATAGGTAACACAGGGTCAGAGAAATGGGGGATAAACCAAGAATAATACAATTAGTGGGGGGACAATACTGGAATTAACCCTCAAATATTATGGTCACCAAGTAATATGACTTACCCCACTTAAAAGCCCACCAACAGATCCCCAGTGGGGTAAATGTCATCCACAGGCATGTTACATTTGGGCCACAAAGTAGATTAAAAAAATCAAAATTAATTACTTTGAAAAAATTAGAAAACATTATCAAATAAGCTCATGTACCTACATGAACACAATCAGCTGGAGTTCCAGTGATTTCTGCCCGTTCTAGACAAGATACATGCTCTCTGGTTTGCCATAGTCACCCCCACTCCCTAATGTCTCCACAACGGTGAGGCCATGGGTGACTTAGAATGAATCATCATGCTCCCATAATTGCTTATCTCAACCATGCATTTCATTCATTTATCTCATTTCCCTGGGCCATTCGAACACTTGATTTTGCAACCTCTTCCTTTCCATATGCTGCTTCTATTGTCATAAGCAGCAAAACCATTCATGATTTCTTTCTACAAACAAAAGATGTGTTTGCATGCATGCATGGCACACACTTGATCCTATAGTGATTATGTATATAGAACTCAAGACAATATAAGGTCACATAAGCTAGTTCAGGAAGCTGATTTATTTCATTCACTTTTGCATAAGACTTTAAACAGTACCGAAGACCCATTCCTTGTAGCACAATATTGTGAAGGAGAGAGATGAGCATTTTGCCATTTTCCTCAACTTCTACAGGTGAAAATGTAGCCTACCCCAGCATGTTTTTTTTTTTCTTTTTTCTTTTAAGAGAGAGAGAAGGAGGGAGGTTTGGGAGGGGCAGAGGGAGAGGGAGAGAGAACGCCCAGCCCAGAGCCTGATGAGGGGTTGATCTCACAACCCTGATATCATGACCTGAGCCAACATCAAGAGTTGGACGCTAACCAACAGAGCCACCCAGGCACCACATACACCAGTATTTTCTATTGCCCTCACAATTTCTGAGGAGGATGGAGTGGAAGAACCTAGTTTTATAACTATGTTAAAAAGACTGACACATTTGGGGCACCTCATGATCTTGTGGTTGTGGGATCAAGTCCCATGTCAAGCTCTGTACTTAGCACAGGGATTCTCTTTCCCTCCCTTGTGCTCCTCCCTCTCTGCTCCTCATCCTGCCCCCTGTGCTCACACATGTGTGCTCTCTTTCTAAAATAAACAAAATCTTAAAAAAAAAAAAAGACACGTTTGTCCACACAAAATCTTCTACGTGAGTTTCACAGTGGTACTATTCATAATAGCCCCCAAATAGAAATAATCTAAATTTGCATCAAGTGAGAAATGGATAAATAAAATGTTGTATATCCACACAATGGAATATTACTTGGCAAGTAAAAAAAAAATGAAATACAGATACATGCTACTGAATGGATGAACTTTGAAAATATTATGGTGAGTCAAAGAAGGTAGTCACAAAAGATAACATACTGTATAATTCCATTTATATGAAATGTCCAGAACAGGCAAAATCTATAGATACAGAAAGGAGATTGCTGTTGCCTATGACTGGGGACGCTGGGAGGAAATGGGGAGTGACCACAAGTGGGTATGAGGGTTCTTTTTGTGATGAGAGAATATTCCAAAATTGGTAGTGGTGATGGTTGCACAACTCTGTGAATAACCTAGAAACTACTGAATAGTACACTTTTAATGAGTGCGTATTATGGTATGTGATATATATCTCAGTAAAGCTGTTATTCAGAAAGAGATAAAAGAAAATAAGCCTTTGGAACTTGGGAGAGGGGAGCAAATATTTTGGAGGGCACAGCTTCAGACCAGGCCGACTCCAGGGTGCTTTTATATGTCTTATTTTATTCAAGCCTTGCAACAACCTGCCAGGAGGCTTCATTCTGCCCATTTCGCAGGTGAAGAAATAGAGACACAGACATTAAGCTGCCTTAATCGCGAAGCTGAGATTTGAACCCATGTTGGACACCCAGCATATTCTCTTTCTCTAAAAGACAAGGAACCAAATAGAGACTACTTGCCTTGGCTGTTTCTTATTGGTGCACCTGACTATTTAACTATGAGCAGGACACCTGCTTTTCTCTCCTTAAAAACGAACCTGAGACATGCCAGTTGATTAAACAGTCTTTCTCAAATCAGATGTTTGTTTGTTTTTTTTCTCAAGGTGACCTGTATCCCTTTCTAAAGGCAGTGCTAGACCTGCTTAAACCATTACTCTGCCTGCTGTCTGTTGGCATTTTCCCACTTACCCGATATTGTCCTTGAACTCACCTCTGCTTGCTCCCTTAGTTGATAGGAGAGCTAAAAATATTGCCTCCTGTACGTTTCCCTCCCCGCCCCACCCTGCATATACAAAGTGGCACCCAGGTAGCACTGAACATGTTCATGACCTCCTAATCCTTTTGCTATGCATGTCTCTAATCGTTAGCATCAAAGAGCACTTACGAATGAATTCATATGGACAAAGTCCTCAACTATGCATTCCAAACGCCTGCACCAGCATCCAACCCCAATCACTTTAAGAGGTTGTATTGAAGCACAAATCATTTGGGAGTGTGGTAAGGTGGGGTGAGAGGAGACAGACTCAAAGAGAACTCATGTTCCTTGCCTTAAATGAGGATCAGCCTGAGCTGTACAAGAATGGGCAGCCAGCAGACAGCGTCTGGGATGCCAGCCATCCCCAAGCCACAGGCACGGAGTCTGCATTTACTCCCATCACAACCCATTATCTTCCCAGCCAGGCTCCAAACCTTACCTCTGCTGAAGCAGAAGCCAAGTGCACCCGCGAGTGACCTTCCTGGGTCATCAGGACACTGCAGCCGGTAGGTTTGGCTCCTTACGGCCTCAGCTCTCTGATCTGACAGCCCCGGTCAAACCTTTCTTCCCTCTTTCTGAACATTCCCAGTATGCTTCCTCCTGCCTGTCAATATTTAACTACCCTGTCAAGTTACATTACATCACCTGCGCTAAATCCTACCCCAGCGATAGCTAGAGGGTGTGCCTGCTCTATTCAATTCAACTCAACGATTCTTTATCAAGAGCCTTCCATTCATTCATTTCTCTCAACATGTGTTGAGCACCTACTGCATTTGACACTGGACGTACAAAAATGAAAGATTGGATCCCTAGAGTCTAGTTGGAGAGACAGATATGTGCCATGATGCCGAACCTCAGAGCGCAGGAGGGTCTGCCCTTACAGGCTGGCTGCTGAGAGAGGCAGTGACTAGGACCAGAGAGTTCCCAGACATGGCAGCACTCAGGGTGCCATCTCTGATGGGCCAAGCTAAAGCTGAGAAGACACAAGGATGATGGATACCTGGCCTCGGTCCTCAAGGTGCTTAAACTCAACACAGGGAGATCTGTCATTCTACAGCCTGGCAGTTATGTACATAAGTGCCACAGGAAGGTGCAGAATATCAAACCAAATGGGACAGCCACTTCCCATAAGGTGTCGATGAGTCTGATCATCAGCCATTTCTAAGACTAAACACTTGAACAAAGATGTGTCAACAGGAGGCACGGACTCCAGCCTGCAGATCCCTTAGTGCTACAAATAGGGGTGATCTCCTCAGATCTCTGGAACAGCAGATAAACCTAGTGAGTACAGGACATTGCCTGGGACCCATTTTTAAGACCAGGGAAAGAAGAATTCGGGTAACAGAGTAGTAACATTCTTCCCTGGTCAAAGGAATTAATCTGGGACAAAATGGCTTGGTCACAGGTGAACTACATACCTTTCTAATGTCTCCATGACTTTTTCCAACACAAAATTTCCTGACATTTAATGAAAGGTTGATGTCTTTTACATAATGTAGACAGACTTGAAGGGCCACTGAGTAATACTAAACTGTGGTCTTTAGCACCATCTGGGATCAGAAGCCTCAAAAGTTACTCACCTCGGGATTTTTTCAAAGTTTGAGTCTACCATCAAAGCACAGCTCTCAAATATGCCCCACGCGGTCTGTTTTCTATCTAATCTTACTGCGATTTCATACTCCGGAGAACAAAGCCCCCTACATATGTGTGAACATTCAAAGGACCCCACCATGGGGGAGCCTAGGAGGCTGCTGTGGAAAGGGCTGGAATATTTGAATTGCAAAACACAGCTCAGCGATCTCTATACATCTAATTTGGGGTAAGTTCCAAGCTCAAGAGCATCTCTGCATGGAAGCAGTTCTATTAGTCAGTTTCTCAGGCGATTTTCCAGTTCCACATGTCCACTTCTCCAAGAGTTTCTAAGGTGCACATTTACGGTCTGTGGCAATGCTTTCCTACAAGGTACTTAGGGTTTTGACAAATACTAACTGACACTGCCACCATTCCAATGAAAACTGATGACCCATGTCTAATGCCTACTACTTCGGTGCAGCTGAAGACATTTTTTAGTCAGTTAGTGATTTTAAGCAGAACACTGCTCCAGACCCCTCTTTCACATTCTGGAAGCACGGTTTGATTTCAGGCTTTAATAAATTCACATCACATATCGAATCATCACAAAACTGAAGTTTTGCCACACTCAAGCTTGCTTTTTTTTAAACCAAGACTTTTTCAGAGACTTTTTCCTTTAATAACACACAACACACTTGGCATTAGGAATATTATACATTATTAATGGAACAATTGTTACTACTAATTGCCAAATGCCCAGGGATTTCTGGATCCAATTAGAATGGATTTGTGTCATTTATCTCAAAATCCCCCTAGAAAGATGAGATACTGTATGACCTTTGTTTGCTTTTACAGGCAATTTTAGTAAATTTTAACAAATGTGAGATAAATTTTTCAAACAATATCATTAATATCATGGCTGGTAAAATAACTACCATTCCACAGAAAACAACAAGCAAATGTGACTAACATTTCCAGATGTAAACTGTGAAGAAATCCAGTTTTCAAAAGACAGAATATTTAAAATATTTAAAATATTCTGTTTATCTCTTGCGTATGCAGCTTTACAAAATAGAAGAGAGGGTTTTGGGTGTTCGTTGGTTTTTAATAAGTTATCTTAATGAGAAGTTCAAAAATAAAACTAATTGCCCCAAACCCAATTTAATAAATAATCACCTAGTTTAGAGAGCGAGGGGCATTTTGTACTCAACATGAGCATAGATAAAGAACTTGAAACCTAGGTCAATGTTATGGGACCCCAGGCAAGGCACTCCAACCCTGTATTAAGGCTCTAAGCCTGCTTACCTCTTAGGAGGAGTAATTAAGGAACAGTGATTTGTTGTTTGAGGTGTACATCAATGTTCATGCATGTCAGGGAGTACTGTACCTTTTAAACAGTCACTCTAGGAGCACAGGACATGTTCTAGATCACAGAAGAGTCCTCCTCATGCTGCTATTAACTGTCTCAGTTTGCCCAGGACTTGGGCATTTCCCAGGAAGCATCACTCGGAGTGCTAAAACCAGGAAAGTCTTGGGCAGGCCGTGCCATGAGTTGGCCACCCAATCTGCTACTATTCAGATCGTATTAGAACTTCGTCTGGGGAACTGACTTCATGTTATATGATATATTGTTTTGCCTCTTGTTTGAGCCAACAGATTCTGATTCTTTAGAATTCAGTTGACTTTTGAAATAAATATTTATAGCCAGGTCTAATAAATAACATGGATTTTCAAGCTGCTTGAAAATTTTTAGATAAAAAATGAAATGTGTCTATCGCAGAGTTTTTTTTTTTTTTTTTTTTTTTTGAGGGGCTCAGGAACTAAATCCAAAAACAAACTCAAAAAAGCATCCAAAAGGACTTCATACGCTTGCTCCACAAATTGTGGTCTGCAAGATTAGCAATACTGGCAGCACAAAAGCTTGTTAGAAATGTATAAACCTGCCCTCCTCCTAGACCTCCTGAGTCAGAATCTGCATTTCTATAAAATCCCTGGGTGGTTCTGAGGCACAAGACAGTTTGTGAAGCCCTCTTTTAGAATTTGTGTAAGCCTCGGGTAAAAAGAAGCAAACCTCCATAAATAAATAAATAAATAAATAAATAAATAAATAAATAAATAAATTTGATAGAGTTGTAAAAATGAAAACATTCCTGCAACTCAAAGCATTTTGACCAAGAAAATAAAAGGTGTTATTGTAATTAATGCTTTCTGGGTCTTGTGAATTTTAACTTCATAGTCCAGAGCCATAAAATGTAGCTAAACTCTAAATGAAGCCAATGATTAAATGATTTTCCTACAAGGAAGCCTTTAGGATGCAAGGCTCCAATTCAAAGGGTAGAGACAGGGTGCATGGGGACCCTCTGTGTGCACAGGTCTGTCCTCACCATCCTCTGCCCCTAGCAGTTCCCTTGAGTAGGGAATCAAACCCGAGATGACTCCTGGTTGTAGGTTTACAACTGAAATTTCAGCGGGCAAAAGAATGCATCAAGAGCAAGTTTCTAATGTACAGGCTGAGAGGTCTATTTTGGAACCAAAGGCCTGAGGGGTCTAAAACTCACCTGGATAGAGACCAGGTTGTTATTTGGACCTACTGGTCTAGGGCAAAGCAAGTTACAAAACAGTAAGTATATGACCCATCTTTGTAAAATACTGTGGGGGGCTGTCGGCAGAGGGACTGTATCAGATAATTAGGGGATAAGGGCTTTTACTGAAGAGAGTATTTCAGGCCTAGAGGTCAGTGGAACTTCATGTCCTGTGGCTAGAGGGAAAAAGAGGGCAAGGCAAAATGAAAGTGATATGCAAAGAATAACTAAAAGTTAAAGTGAAATCTAAAGAGATAACAACAGCCATAGTGAACTGCAATAATATAAAGGGTAAAAAGCTTTCTGTTTTGAAAGAGAAGATGTATATTATAATGGCCAGTACATAAGATTCTAAAACCTAAATTCTAAATATTTCAAATGGGGAGCCAGGAAAAGATCAAGTACAAAATTTTTATTTTGTGTATATAAGTGGGTAATTTGTAAAATATAAACAGAAAATGTAGTCTTTTTTTATGCCTTTGGGATGTAAGTTTACAGAAAGTGATTATGTATGTGGCCACAAAGCAAACACTAAAATTCCTTGAAGCAAATGAGGAAAAAAACATAAAAAACCTCACAAAAATCAAAGTGCATCTAACTTAAAAAATAGTCTTCTAAATAATCCAAGAATCACAAAATGCAATAAAAGCACAAAGTACAAGTTATATGATGTGAATACAAGAATCGAGACTGGGTTGCAGCTAAACTCAGAAGAAAAGCTATAGCTTCAAATGTTTTTATTTAAGAAAGAAAGGCTGGAAATAAATGAATTAAACGTTCAACTTAAGGAGTTAACCTCAAGAAAACAAAATAAACTGGAACAAAAGAGCACAGAAAAAAATTAAAATAAATTGGCTAGTAATAATTTATACATTAAATTGACAAACATCCATTGAACAGCAACTAGGAGGTTTTGTTTTTGTTGTTGTTGTTGTGTTTTGCTACTCTTTGAGATTCAGGGATATGGCAGTGACTGCTGATAATTAATAGATGAACAAAAAATTAATGGTTAAATAATTTATGTAGATGTTTCACACTCGGTGAAAAGCAACATAACTCCCTACACTTTTTAATAAAACATAGATAGATAGATTGATTTTTGAAAGAAAGAGAGAGAGAGCAGGAGCAGGGGGAGGAGCAGAGGGAAAGAGAGAGAATCCTCAAGCAGACTTCCCACCGAGCACGAAACCCCATGTGGGGCTTGATCCCAGGACTCTGAGACCATGACCTGAGCAGAAATCAAGAGTTGGCCACTTAACCGAGCCACCCAGCACTCCTCCCTACACTTTTAATACAATATGGGCAGGATGGAAAAGAATAATTTCATCATTCGAGAAACCTGACAAACACTACTTCAGCCAGGATATCAAAATCAACATCATCTGTGATAGATTCTCGTAATAGTATGTACCCTTGATAGAAAGTGATGAAAACGGCTCTTTACCTCTGTGGACTTCATCCCCAAACCCATAACCCCCCATATAATCATGAAAAAAAACCAAACCAAAACAAAACCAGACAAGTTTCAATCAAGAGGCATCCTACAAATTACCTGACCAATATTCCTTAAAACTGTCAAAATCCTCAAAAACAAGAGAAGACTAAGAAATTGTGGTAGTCCAGAAGAACCTAAGGAGTCATGACAACACAATGTGAATATATTCTAGATGGAAGCTTGGAACAGGAAAAGAACATTAGGTAAAAGTAAGGAAATCTGAATAAAGTACAATCTTAATAAATAACAATGTGTCATTAATTGTGACCAATGCCCCATACTGATGTAAGACGTCATCACAGAGGGAAACTAGGTGTAAAATACATGGTACCTAGACTACCTTCTCATTTTTTCTGTGAATTGAAAATGATTGTAACAAATAAAATCTAATTGAAAATCTAAAAAAATAAAGTGGATAATTTCAGATAGTGATACAAATTGTAAATAGAGAACATAAAATAGGGTAATGCAATAGGATGGCCTAGGATGGGAGGGTGGCCATGAAATGTCATCAGCAAAGTTTCCCCACAGACATCTGAGCTGAGACTTTCAAAATGAGGTAAAGAGAAGGATACGAAAATCTCAGGGAACCTGTTCCAGATAGAAAGACAACATCAAAACAAAAAAATCAAGCGAGCAAACAAAGGATAAATTAAACTGAAAGCTGATTATTTGAAAAGACAAAACAAGCAACATTTGGCATCCTGATTAAAAAAAAAAAGAAAAGAAGATAAAAGCACATAGCACAAAGACTAAGCAATAACGTTTACTGTCAGCATGTCTTAACACAAAAGTATGATAAAACTGGCATAAAAGAAGAAACTCGAATTTCACTTATAAAGTTAAACGTGTTTTAAATGGAATGTTAGCAAATTATAAAAATCTCAGAAGTCTTCCTGTTTTTTGAGAGAGAGAGAGAGAGAATCTATTTTGCCAAGGTGCCCAAGGGTCAATGAGACACATATGAAACAAACTGGTACTACATTTGAGAGAGCCTCAGAATTTGCAGTCATAATTCATCGACAGAACTTGGCTTTTCCATCAAGTGGGTCAGTCCTACTCTCCACATTTCCTATGTTTCAATGGGTCGTTTCAAGTTGTCTCCAAATGTGTCATCTACTTCCAGCATAGAATTAATTACTCTATTTTTATTTTATTTTATTTTTTATTTTTTAAGAATAAATCTTTATGAGTCTGCAGTCCTACAGAGAGTGATTTGGCTTCCTGGACTGGTTGTTACAAGTTGTGGGTCAGAGTTCAATTGTTGTTTTGTTTTGTTTATAATATTTTTTTATTATATTATGTTAGTCACCATACAGTACATCCCTGGTTTTTGATGTAAAGTTTGATGATTCATTAGTTGCGTATAACACCCAGTGCACCATGCAGTACATGCCCTCCTTACTACCCATCACCAGCCTATCCCATTCCCTCCCCACCTCCCCTCTGAAGCCCTCAGTTACTCTATGTTGATGCAACATTTGAACCACCACCTGCTCCCACTCTGGCCTCTTAGAGGCAGGAGAGGAGAGATCCGTGTCCAAGGTACACAGCTCGGAAGCCCTGAAGGCTGCCTCTTTGATGTGGCCTTTTTGTTTCACTGACTCATTCCTGGAGAAAACATGCTGAAGTTGTTGAAAGATCAGTTGAGGTCTCTTCATCGTAAGTAATACTATGCTGCTTTACGATGCCTGCATATAGAAGCACAGAGAAAACAGGGCGACCTGGCTAGTGAGTGGTCTTTTCGATAGCAGGTTCGTAATCTGGGTATAGATGAGAGGATTATTTTATTTTGTTTTGTTTTTAGCAATCAGTAGCAAATGCTTCTTCATGCTACTGTTATCGAACAGGGTGCTGGGGACGGAGGCGATGCTAATAAAGATGGAAAGGGAGAGGAGCCCTAGTCCTTTACCATCAAAATAAGAAACAAGGAATCCGTGTTCCATGTGAATGCAGAGAAGAATCAAATCCACTTATGTGAAAACAAAATTAAGAACTCCCAACCCAAGACTCAAAAGCGTGTTAGTGATTCGTAACTCTATAAAATCGTCCCATTTAAAAGAAATAAATGTGTTTCCCTCTGAAACATACACATTCACCATACACTAGGATCCGATAAATAGCCAAATCACGGAATCTATCGCTAGGTCATTCCTTAGTCTTTGCTTCAATATCTGCAAATGAGGTTGAAAAGTGAATTATCTTTAAGCGCCTACTGTTGTCCTTTGTCACAGCAAGAGCTCATTAAACTTTGAAAAGGGAACATGGCCATTTGCAGTGTAACCACAGGACTAATCCTACCGCATTATCTGTATCATGCAACAAACTTAGCATCATTATAGTTTCATGAGATACAATAAAAATTGCTCATCAATTATTCATAGTCTGCTTCCAGTACATAGAATAAATAAATAAATAAATAAATAAATAAATAAATAAATAAATAAATAAATACACGAGAGAAGCAGAAATGGTGTTATCCAAAACATTTAGATAGGTCAACAGAAGACTCAGGTGAGCTGGAAAACATCAGATTGCAGAGCTCCTAATAGCACTGATGGCTTGAGTGCCTTGAGAGTGCCAACCTCCTTCCCTACATGCTGTCAAATGTTCCTATTACCTATGGTCGCTCTTAAGCCCCAGAGAAACACAACATCAAGGTTATCCATCCTGTAGGCTGACTCAGCCCCAAACCCAAGTCTGTCAAGGAGCATGTTGAAGGCAAATCTTTAAACAATCAAACTGGCCTTCCTAAATATCTGGCCATGAAGGTGGCATATTATTTTCATTAACATCTAACTCCCCTACCAGACTCTAAGCTTCATGGGCTCAGGAGCAGATGGTATCATTCTGCTCATCACTGTAGTCTCCAAATCTGGAACAGCGCCTGGCACACAGAAGACAATAAATATTTATGTTGACTAGATCATAGAAAAAGAGTCTCTCCACTTTATGCACCTATAAAATGGGCATAATCCCTGTAACCATTTCTACATTGCTGGGCATTTAAGTGTCTTCTTACATTGTTGTATTTTAAACATTGTTGTGATGAATATTTTTATTCATGTGATTTCTTCATATTTTGGGTTCCCAAAAGGACAACTGATAGGTCAAAAAAATCAGAACATTTTTATGGTTCTTGGTATATAGTGCCAAATTATTTATGGATGAATCATATCACAAGTAAAACATGGAAGAACAAATTCTACCACTTGCTCATGAAGACTAGCCATTAAAATTTTTTTTTAAGTAGTAGATAACTTAAGGGAAAACTGGAATGCTCTCTAATATTTTGCTGTAATTTGAATATCATTAATTTGGCAAATTGAGTATTTTTCTCTGCTTATTTAAATAATTGTATTTTCTCTTTTGTGCATTTGCCAAGGAATGATTGGGTCATGGCTGTTCCTCTGTGGGTGGGAGCCTTTCTCAGGAACTAAAAGAAATTTCAGCACCATAACTTCTCTGCCAATTTCATTCTTTTTGCTTCAAATGCTCATTCTCAAGAATACAACAGGACTCTTGAAAGCTGGCGTTTAGGTGATACTTCTACTGGCCAGGGACCTCATTACCATATGGATTTATACGATAGACCAGGAGTCCCTTGGGGTCATCTCCTGGGTCCCTCATGGTCATCTAGATTACTTACATGTGTGCTGATAAACACCATTAGATGTTTTCACTCTGGAAGAATTAGTGAGCTATTTTACAGAGTCAGGCCAGTTTTACCGGCCAGTAAGTACTAGCCTAAGTAAGTCATAGTCAGGGACCAGCCTACACAAAGAAATCCTATACCTATAAAAGTTTCAGTGGTAATACAATTGAAAGCTGTCACCAAATCCTGTTATCTTTCTGGGTAGAAAAGTGCTCAACAAAACAGTGATAGCCCAGAAGGTGGAGAGCTGAATTAAGGCCAGCAAAAACCTTTGAGTGAATGGCAGATTCAAGATAATAGTTGAGTGATAAAATAAAACTTTCCCAGAAACCCAAGTCTTAATAAAATTGCTCTGAAAGTGCCTTGGGGCTACTGCTCTATTTAACTTCTTTGTGTTCCTAGGGCTCAAGGACGTTTGGTTTTGGTAGTAGGTACATTTATGGACATGTAGGCAATCGGGACAACTGGTAATGGGGCCCAAAGTGGAATCTGGTTTGTACAGCCTAGCAAAGGTCGCTATTCTTGAATAAATATTTACATATGACTTCTAAAACAAAGCAATCTGTCATTGTTCTAGACACCCATTGCTTAAACACTTGAAATGAAAGATTCCAAGAATACCTACAAAACTATTTTAGATTTCAGAGGTCAAAAATTCTCAAAGATAACCCAAGGTATGCATGATAAAGCTAAATGTTTACCTCTTCCTTTGTTTCTATTTGGCTGGACAATGCTTGATAAGAAGAGAAAGAACATTTATCTTAAAAGTGCTCCTTTTCAAGAATCATGTATATAAAGAGAGCTAAATGTCAACATTTACAGATAAACTGTAACCACATTCTACAAATAAGTTAATTTCAAGGGGGGGTTCCCTTCTGTCTCCCACTGGAGATCACAGTTGAACAAGGGAAGGAAGTAAAGTATAGTAGTGAAGAGCATAGATTGGAGACAGGCAGCCCCGGTATAATCCCAGTTCTGCCTTTCTTAACTGTATACTTGGGGACGTGCCATTTAATTCTATATTCCTGTTTCCTCATCTGCAAAATGAGGTTGATAATGACACTACCTCACAGTGTTCCTGTGAAGAGAAAGTGGGCTAAAAATGTAAAAACCCTTCAAAGCAGTGCCCAGGATACAGAACCATATATTTTCCAATATAAGATTATGAATATCTTAAGAGTAGAGTTTATGTAACTGTTCTCTAATACTCGGCATTACTGCAGCACATAGTAGGTGATCAATAAATAATGGCTGAATGAACAGCTGACTAAAAAGGATTTTCTACTAGAATTTCTTTAATAAAAGCACAACATTTCTTTGTACCATTAAAGCATGACAATTCAACACAGGACTGACAGACTGTTTTCACAAACAATTCCAGAGCACAGAGTACGTGCGCCTCTATGCACCAGCAGAATGAATAATGAGAGAGCAATGAACAGTATTAAATAAGAGACAAGTAAGAGTTTTAATGCAAATCTGAACTACTTTCTGTTAATGCAAGTACTATTTTCTTGGCATAGCACCGGTCTGCCCTTCTACTCTTTACTGATAAAGCCGTGACTATTACACCATCTGGAATAGGTCAAGACCAAGTGGAGATTCTGAGCTCATCCCTAATTACTCCTTTATTCAAGTGGGGGTTAAAGAGTGGGTGGGAAAGATTCAGGGAAAGATTTTCAAATGACACAGATTCAGTAATAAAATGCTCAGGAGCTGATTTAGGTCTATTTAATCTCCAAGACATCTGAAACAACACAACATCTGTAATGACTTCTTATCCTGGAAAATCCCAGAGCATTTTACTTTTTTTTTTTTTTTAATCCATGTATTTAGCAGTCACATCACTCATTACTGAGATGCAGTTCTTGTTTCTGGAGGAAGAGAGAGAAATGTTTTTAATAGCCACCGCAAGATAATGAGATGACTAGACACACAGCTCCCATCATTGAAAACGGAGACAGACCAGCTTTACTGAGTTGGAAGAGGGCCAGCTTCTAGAGCACTCACCATATTCTGGGTGTGGCATCACCAGCTTCCTCCTTGGACAGAAACGCAGTAAGAGGCTGGGTAAGTATATGAGTGAGGTAACGAGTGAATGATTAAACGAACAAATACAATACAGTTAGAGACGGTGTTGGCCTACAAAGAGTTTAGTAGAAGGAGGCAGGGCTGTCCCCACTAATCAAGTCTGCCAAAAAATGGATTCTATTTCAAACATTAATATTGGACAGTGAAGGCTAGATGAGGGGCCTTGGACATCTCTTTTCTTTTTCTGTCTACTTCATGGTGTTCTCTTCTCTCGCCTGCTTCTTACATATTGGGGTTCCTCTTTGCCCCCCCCCCACCCCCTCGCTTTGGTGACTAGGCACCCTTTCCTTGGCTGTCCTTGGGACACTTGATGTCCTGTACCACCGAAATCTAACTTTTCATCTTCCCAGGTAAAATAGCTACTCTTCATGACTTTGTTACTTCTGTTGCAGGCACTATCACCCACCCAGGCCCCCAAGCAGAGAACCCTTCTTGACAGCTCATCTCTCTTCCACCACCCCCATCAACGTGATTATAAGTTCTTGCTGTATTTATGTTTACCTTCCAATTATTTTTCAAATCCACCCTCTGCACCCCAATTACCATTGTACACTCCAAATGGTCATCTACTCTTTCCTGTATTTCAACTGACATTCTTCTAGCTCAGGAACTCAGTGTTGGCTGCACATTAGAATCATAAGGGGAGTTGAAAACATGACCAGTACCTGGATCCACCCCAAGAGATGTGGTTTTACTCAGGATGAGCTGGGGCCCAGGCACTGGTATTTTTCTACAGCTCCTCTTTGTGCAATCAGACTTGAGAATAATTCATCCTGCTCATCTCTCTGGCTCTAGCTTTGTCCTCCCTACTGCCACACCCTGGAGAACAGCTCCACACAGCCTAGAGCACCCACGCTGTTCTTTCTAGAATGTTCATCTAGAAAATGAAACCCAAATTCCTTAACTTTCCCTAGCCTTCCCACTTATGTCCTGACATTCTCAAACTCACAGAAGCAGAGAGTAGGATGGTGGTATCCAAGTACTGGCGGGGGGGGGGGGGGGGGGGGGGGGGAGGTCAGGTGTGGCACTAGAGATAGAAATTGGGGGATGTTGATTTGAAGTTTCAGTTATGCAGGATGAATAATTTCTGGAGCTCCAATGTACACATGGTGACTATAGGTAATAATAATGCACTGTATACTTGAACTTTGCTAAAAGAGTAAATCTTACATGTCCTTATTGTACACATGCACACAAATAACTACATGAGGGATAGTTAAATTAGCTTGATTGTGGTAATCATTCACAATGTATTTGTATATCAAAACATGTTGCATACCACAAATACATAAAATTTTTATTTGTCAATTATGGCTCAATAAATGTGGAAAAAAACAAAAGATCTGATAAAAAAAAAAACTAAACGAAAACAAATCATCACATATCCACTCCTTAAAAATATGATTTTAGAGATTAAACTTAGGTCTTCTTTCTCAGCTTCATATCACTTATTGTACTTTTTGTGTGTTCTCTGGGGATGTTGGCTGAGTTCCACATGTCAACAGGTGGGTGAGGACAAAAGTATAGATGATTCCTGGGGATGACCCCAGCCCATGTCTGTTCTCACAAGAACAGGCCTGGTTTCTGTGGCCAAAGGCTTGCGCTCTGGGGTCCATCTATCTGCGTTTGAATTGTGCTCTTCCGCATGACTTTGTGAGTTATGTAACTCTCCGAGCCAGCCTTAAAATGGAGGGTACTGGTGTGCCTACCTCATGCAGTCCTTTCGTGAATTCTGTAAGGAAAACTAAGCAAGGAGCTTACATGGTGCCTATCACAGAGAAAGCCCTTAATGAATAGTGGCCCCATATTACTTTATGTCTTTTCCTTGTTGGAGTTAACAATAATATTCATTAGAAGAAGGGATTTCCTGAATTTTAAAATACTTTGTGAGAGCACTGCTCTAGAATGTTGTGATTGTAGCGTGTCCAACCTAGTTCTCCCTTGGGATCTCTGTAATTCGAGTTGCTAATGGATCCAATGTAATTTCTTTATTTGGCAACCCAGAGACTGAAGTCCACACCTTGCCTGTTCACTAGAACCCGTCAGTGGAAAAGAAAACCCCAACCTGGGACTCACATTTCGATGTGAGCCACGGGTGTTGGTGGGTGCCAGCTTCTGGCCGCATGGCATAAAAAGAAATGAATGCTCTTGCCAATGTTGAGAATATGACTGCACTATGCCTATTACAAATATTTACCTTTTTAGCTGGAATACCAGGGGACACTAGGGTTTCTGTTTGAACAGTGCTTTGAGGCAGAACTCATTGAAACTACATGGAAAGCTTTGCATAAATAAACTCTTTTATGCTTATACTTGTAACACATCATACCATCAGACTGCAAAATTAAGCTTGGGGGGACAAAATAAACCCAGTTATTTACACAGAACTCAAGCTCCCAAAACAGATTTGTAGATAACTTTGCATAAAGTCTAATAGGAGATCTTCTATTCCTGGCAAAACGGGCCTATCAACTAGGGTTGAAAAAGCAGTATAATTTGGAGTTACAGTCTAGGGACTATAGTCAATGCCTGTGGAGTAAACAAACACAGGTTTGAGAAAAGTAAGGCACTCAGAGCATCTAGAACCTAAATAGATGCTGTAAATGTTAACTCTGATAATAATAGTAAAATCATCATTAATAATATTATTCTCTAGGGGTATTTGACATCATTTTACCAATCAAGTAATTAGGTTGCATTTTATTCTCTCACATTTTGGGTTTTACTGCTGCTATTCATTTGTAATTTTTGATCAACCCCAAAATACTCACACAGACTTAAAACCTGGCTTCAATCATTTCAATTTTCTCTGAGAAGTGAACACATCAACACTGAGCTATGGAAATGAGATTGAGGTGTCTGCATTTTCACAACCAGAAGGCATGATAACTTGTCCTAAAATTGTTTGATCTTGTTACCATTTCTACTGAATACTTTGAGTCATGCCAGAGTACAAAATGCCTTTTATTCAAAAGAGATTGCATCGACAGAAATTCAGAGCAAGCTGCTGAAAAGCTATATTAATCCCGATCCTGGGATATTACACTAAATATTTGACAGGAATCCAAATTTTCCTGAAACCTTCCACTAAGAAGATAATCTTTCATAGTTTTAACTGTGAAAGGGGAGGACTTGATCTTTTGAAATGGAAAAGGTGAGTCTAATTGAATTTCCTTCTTTGGTTTCTCATTAAAGATGGGTCCAGGTTGAATCATATTCAATTAATGATTGTACTTGGGATATATTGTTCTTTTCAGGAGTTGAAAATAAGATTAACAAAGCTAGAAAAAGATGTAGGGGGCAGTGGTGCCAACTCAACACGTAAAGGGCTAAGCATGTGCAGAAGCAAAGACCTATTTCAATGCCGTATGATTCTGAAGCAGGCCACTATTCTTGATCAATTCCAGGACCGAGTGGGAAGCTGTGTGATACTGAGCATCACTCATGAGGAAAAATAAACTTACCAATGATACAGACAATAATCAAGACATACCATGCAGGCCTGCCTCTTCTCCTGCCTATCGACCAAAAACACTATGATCTTGTCGTTGTCAACTCAGCACACATCTGTCAGGAGCTCACTGCAGACTACTTACCCAGTTCCCAGGCACCACAGCTCAGGTTTAAGACTGACAGGTAAATTAGCATAATTAGGCTAAATATTTTAAAACTGGGACTGTCCAGAAACACAGTTCCTGTAATTATAATCTCTCTAAAACTCTCCCTTCCATTAGCTTTTCTGGGGATATTTTTCTCCTATATCTTAAACACTGGCATTTTACCACAGCAGAACTTGCCACTATTTGCTAATTGTCTCATATCTCTATTTGTGTATTGCCTACATACTGATGGGGTAAGTGCTTCCAGGACAAACTAACCAGCTCTTCTATTCTTCAATGTCTACATAGTACAAAACACATTATAGGGGTTTAATTAGTACTTCTCTAAATAAAGCTGGCTTGTGAGGCTGGAGGGTGGGGGGAAGGAGGTGGTACAAATCTGAAGACAGCATCTAGAATTTCATTCTAGCTCTGACCCTTGACATGTGTGTGAGCCAGACTGAGTCCACATTTATAGAATTGGCATAATAATACACAACACCATGATAATATTATGCGACATTTGTGCAGTGCCTGGCATGTAGTAAGGGCTTAATCCATACACATTCTCTTGGTGAACAGAAACACTGACCTAAGAAAGGTTTTAAAGTGTGAGAGGGAATGGAATATAGTACTCATGAGCATGGACTCTAGAACCAAATTCAAACCCAATTCTAAACCTCCAGCCATGAGATTTGGGGTTAAATGCTTAACATCTCTGTGCCTCAGTTTCTCCACCTGTGAAATATGGATACTAATGATATCTACCTCTGCAGACTGTGAGGCTTAAATGAGTTAATGCTTTATATTCCTTATGAGTGCCTGACCCAAACAGGTGGCTTTAGTATTACTAAGGATCAGCCCACTCAATACATACAAATGAACTTGGTCAATTTTAAAGGTCTTTTAAAACTTTGGATGTACAGTTCTATGAAGAAAACATGTATACACACTCTCTCTCTCTCTCTCTCTCTTGCCTTTGAAGCCCCACATATAAGAGGAGGTAACATCCATACTGACACAGCCTCCACTGCCTACATGCACGCGCGCACACACACACACACACACACACACACACACACACAGAGGCATACATCAAAGTTATCAGAGTTTAACTTTTTTCCTTCCTCTCTTACAACCCACACATCTGCTACCTGGGTATCTGAGCCTAATCAATTTACGATCTGCCATAATGAGCTAGGAAGCTGAATGAGAAAAGGAAAGCTAAAGTCAAACCTGAAATTCAGTTTGAAAGACTATTTATTAGAATATCAGTCTTCTCAGGGTTTCTGGGTGGCTCATTCAGTTAATTGTCTGCCTTTGACTCAGGTCATGATCTCTAAGTCCTGGGATTGAGCCCAGCATTGGGCTTCCTGCTTAGCAGGGAGTCTGCTTCTCCCTCATCCTCTGCTCACCCCCCACTCATGCTAGTGCTCTCTCTTTCTCTCTCTCTCAAATAAATAAATAAAATTTTAAAAAGAACAAAAGAATATCAGTCTTCTCCAGAGATGGTCTGAAGGGAGAGCTGTAAGTGACTTGTCTAAGATAGATGGTCAAGGAGGAAAGGTCTGGACTCCATGCCTGGCACTAAACTGGACTTTCAAAGATCCTTCCAATCAAGATCATCAATGTCTAAAATTGAAGGTCCTTGCAGCAGAAGGGCTAGATCAGCACAAGGTTCATTACTTAGCTAGCCAGCAGTCTTCACAGGGCTGGGACACAAAACACTTTCCAAGAAAGACTAAGCACCACAAGAGACTTATTTTAGACCTACAGACACATGCAGATTGAAAGTGAAGGAATGGAAAAGCATCTATCATGCAAATAGAAATGAAAAGACAGCTAGAGAGCCATACTTACATCATACAAAATAGACTTTAAAGCAAAGACTTAAATAAGAGACAAAGAAGGACACCATATAATC
This sequence comes from Ursus maritimus, assembly GCF_017311325.1. Lineage (NCBI taxonomy): Eukaryota > Metazoa > Chordata > Mammalia > Carnivora > Ursidae > Ursus > Ursus maritimus. Next base: position 92,724,192 of record NW_024423343.1, on the reverse strand, counting down.
ATAAAGGGAACAATCTAACAAAAAGATATAACAATTGTAAATATTTATGCATCCAATATGGGAGCATCCAAATATATAAAGCAGAAAATAATCAATAGCAATACAATAGCCATAGGGGATTTTGATATCCCACTTACATCAATGGATATATCATCTAAATTGAAAATCAATAAGGAAACAGTGGCTTTGAATGACACCTTGGACCAGATGGATCTAACAGACATATTCAGAACATTCCACCCTAAAACAGATTACACATTTATTTCAAGTGCACATGGGATATTCTCCAGAAGAGATCACGTATTAGGCCACAAAATAAATCTCAACAAGTTCAGAAAGACTGAGGTCATACCATGCGTCTTTTCTGACCACAATGCTGTGAAACTAGAAATCAACAAGAAAATTCTGGGAAGAACACAAATACACAGATATTAAATAACATACTACTAAATAATGAATGGGTCAACCAAGATATCAAAGAGAAAATAAAAAAAATATATATGGAGACAAATGAAAATGAAAACACAACAATTCAAATCTTTGGGATGCAACAAAAGCTGTTCTAAGAGGGAAGTTTATAGCAATACAGACCCACCTCAAGAAGCAACAAAAATCTCAAATGAAGAACCTAACCCTACACCTGAAGGAGCTAGAAAAAGAAGAACAAATAAAACCCCGAACCATTAAACAGAAGGCAACAATAAAGATTAGAGTAGAAATAAATGAAATAGAAACTAGAATGAATGAATAAATGAATAAATCACTAAATGAATAAATGAAACAGAACAGATCAATGAAACCAGGAGCTGGTTCTTTGAAAATATCAACAAAGTTGATAAACTGTTAGCCCGACTCATTTAACAAAAAATGAGGACTCAAATAAGCAAAATCAGAAATGAAAGAGGAAAAATAACAACCAACACCGTAGAAATACAAAGAACTGTAAGAGAATATTATGAAAAATTCTCAACAAAATATTAGCCAACTAAAGCCAAAAATCCATTATAAAAAAACATTCATTGGGCAGCTGGGTAGCTCAGTAGGTTAAGTGTCTGACTCTTGATTTCAGCTCAGATCATGATTTCAGGGTCATGAGATCAAGCCCCAAGTTGGGACCACAATTAGTGTGGAGTCTGCTTCAGATTCTCTCTCTCCTTCTCCTCCTCCCCCTGCTCATGCTCTCTCTCTCAAATAAATAAATAAATAAAAATATCTAATAAAAAATATAATTCACCACAATCAAGTGGGATTTATTCCTGGGATGCAAGGGTGGTTCAATATTCACAAATCAATCAACATGATACATCACATCAACAAGAGAAAGGAGTAAAAACCATATGATCATTTCAATAAATGTAGAAAAAGCATTTGATGAAGTATAACATCTGTTCATGATTAAAAACCCTCAACAAAGTAGGTTTAGAGGGAACATACCTCAACGTAATAAAGGCCACATATGGAAAAATAACATTGAACATCATATTCAATTGTGAAAAACAGAGCTTTTCCCCTAAGGTCAGAACCAAGGCAAGGATGTCCATTCTCACCACTTTTATTCAACATAGTAGTGGAAGTTCTGGCCACAGCAAGCAAAAGAAAAAAAGGAAAAGAAAAAAAGGAAAAGGAGACGGAAAAGGAGGGAGGGAGGGAGGGAGGGAGGGAGGAAGGAAGGAAGGAAGGAAGGGGAAGAAAAGGGAAGAGAAAGAGAGAGGGAGGGAGGGGAAAGGAAGGGAAAGGAAGGGAGAGGAATGGAGGGAGAGAAGGAGGGAGGGAAGGAGGGAGAAAGGGAGGAAGGAAGGGAGAAAGAAAGAAAGATAGAAATGGAGAAAGGAAAGGGGGAAGGGGAAGGGGAAGGGGAAGGGAAAAGGAAAAGAAAGGAAAGGAAAGGAAAGGAAAGGAAAGGAAAGGAAAGGAAAGGAAAGGAAGAGTGAGGGACAGAGGGAGGAAAGAAGGGAGGAAGGAAGGAAGAGAAGGCATCTAAATTGATAAGGAAGAAATAAAACTTTCACTATTTGCAGATGACATGATACTATGTATAGAAAACCCTAAAGACTCCACCAAAGAACTACTAGACTAATAAATGAATCCCGTAAAGTTACAGGATACAAAATCAATGTACAGAAATCTATTGTATCATATACATTAATAATAAAGCAGCAGAAAGAGAAATTAAGAAAATAATCCCATTTATAATTACATCAAAAATAATAAAATACCTAGGAATAAATTTAACCAAGAAGTAAAAGACCTATACTCTGAAAACTACAAAACGCTGATGAAAGAAATTGAAGATGACACAGAGAAATGGAAAGACATTCCATCCTTGTGGATTGGAGGAACAAATATTGTCAAAATGTTTGTACTACTCAAAGTAATCTACACATTTAATGCAATCCCTATCAAAATACCAACAGCTTTTTTTCACAGAACCAAAACAAACAATTTTAAAATGTGTATGGAACCACAAAAGACCCAGAATAGCCAAAGCAATCTTGAAAAAGAAAAACAAAGCTAGAGGCATTATATTTCCGGATATAAAGTTACAAAGCTTTTGTAATAAAAACAGTATGGTACTGGAACAAAAATAGACACATAGATGAATAGAACAGAATAGAAAACCCAGAAATAAACCCACAATTATATGATTCATCTTTGACAAAGGAGGCAAAAATATGCAATGGGAAAGACAGCCTCTTCAACAAATGGTGTTAGGAAAACTGGACAGCAACATGCAAAAGAATGAAACTGGACTACTTTCTCTTACCCTCCACAAAAATAAACTCAAAATACTGTATGTTAACTAGAATTTAAATAAAATTTGGAAGGAAAAGAAAACCTCAAAGTGGATTAAGGACCTAAATATAAGACCTGTAGCCATAAAAGGCCTAGATGAGAACACAGGCAGTAATTCCTCTGACACTGGCCATAACAACATCTTTCTTGATATGTCTCTTGAGGCAAGGGAAACAAAAGCAAAAATAACCTATTGGGACTAATCAAAATAAAAAGTTTCTGCACAAAGAAGGAAAAAGTCAATAAAACTGAAAAACAATCTACTGAAAAAGAGAAGATATTTCCAAATGACATATCCGAGAAAGGGTTAGTATCTAACATATATAAAGAACTGATACAACTCAACCCCTGAAAACCAGTAATCCAATTAATAATTGGCAGAAGACATGAACAGACGTTTTTAGAAAATCATATAAAGATTAATTAAGTAGAAAAAGGGCAGGCACAATTTGCCTTTACAGTTGCACATTGGTAAATTTGCAGTTTGCAAAGTAATTTGAGGATTCCAAGAAGGTACACAGTAAGCTCACCATCAAAAGGAACAATGAACTAAGATAATAAACTAACTTTGTAACCCATTCCATATTGAAATTCTTGTAGACCTTACCTACTAATGACCATTCCACACAGTTTTCATGCTACTGGCTTTGCTGCCTCCCCTTCTCCTTCACCAGGCCTTTTAACTGTAATTTCACAGGATATGCCAGTTGCTTCAAGCATTTCCCATGACAACTCAGGGGAAATTAATACCATGTTCAAAATTTTTATTTATATATTTAAGAGTCTTCTCTGCATCAGTCTTGTTCTTTGAGTCTCTCTGTCATGAAAATTCTACTGGGTATCATTGTTTTTCTTACTTCCTAATATGACTCAAATGCACTTCAAATCAGGGAAACATGGAGAACTGTGCCCACATTGCTCTCAGAATGGAACAGAATATAACAACAAGAAAGATCTACTGAAGTAAAAGATGAAATGTGGTTTCATAGGAAAATCTGAGCCAAGCATGGAGGAACGCAGATTACCAGAAAGCTCTCTTCAACAACAGCAGGTAGAGGCCAAATGAAACGGCAGGTAGAATCCAAATCCACACAAAGGCAGCTATTTGGTGTTCTGTGAAGGCAGGTATTACTCCACACCTGAGCGTGTTCAGCGAAGGAGTAAAGTACATGAATAAGGCAGAAAGGAAGGGAAGGAGGTAGAGAGGAAATAAGATAGAACAAGTTGCAGTTATCGGACTGAATTAGTGACTTTAGAGCAATACAAATATGAAAAAGTGGGGAGCTATGACAAGGAGAACTCTGCCCTGGAAAGACTTCCAGCACTTCTTCGTACCTATCAAAACCTTCCCCATCTATCAGTCATTGCTGAGACCCAGTGTCCCTGTAACAAAGGCAAACCACCAATACCTCCCCTTTGACAACTAATGTCCTTCATGTTTGCATCAGTGTGTCTCAACCAGGGATGATTTAACCTGCAAGGGGACGTTGGAAATGTCTAGAGACATTTTTGGTTTTACAAGGCAGGGGGAGACTGGCATATAGTGGGTAGAAGACAGGAATGCTGCTAACATCTTATAATGCACAGGTCAGCACCACAGCAAAGAGCATCAGTCATGTTGTGGTTGAAGTCTCTGGTCTACATTCCTGTCATCTGGTCCCAAATCCTCTTGGCCTCGAACATTAGCTCCATGTTCTGCGTGTATGTCAGTCCAACTTATAAGTAGCTTTGAGGCACGGAGCACCTTTGCCTGTTCATGCTGTTGCCCAGCATTCTGGCTCAGAGCCTGCATGCAGTAGATAGAGAGTGTAATGAGTGGAGAAGGAAAAGTACAAGCTGTGTTCATTTTTCTGAGTCAGAGTTGAAGGAAGTTGCCTCTCAGCAGCGTCACTGCCAGACCTTGCCAGGCACAGAAAGGCAGGGCAGAAGCATCTTCCCCAATGGGCCAGGCATGAGCTGCTCGGGTGATGGAGACAGTCCGGGAAATAACTCAGCTAAGAATGAAGAGGTGGGGGTTAGGCTGCAGCATCACATCCAATAGTCAGTGAAAGAAAACTTTGAAAAATGGGCATTTCAACTTTTCAATGATGTTTCTAGACATAATTTAGAAAAAAGTCCAAATGCTGTAGAAACCAGGTAAAAAATGATCTGTATGCCTCACAGTGCTGCTGGGTCTCTGCTAGTCCTCTACCCAGAACTGACTCCAGAGGCACTTGGGATTTTTGAGGCTTTTGCTGAGCAGAAATAACCGGGAAAGCCTCTCTCTCTCTCTTTCTCTATCCCCTCCCTCTCTCTTTCCCCACCCTATCCTGCTCTCTCCCTCCCTTTCTCCCTGTCTCCTTTTCCCCTCTTCCTTTCCCTCTCCCTCTCCCTTTCTACACCCTTCCCTCCATTCTCATCAGTCTAGAAAAAGTACAATCACCTACACCACAAAGCTTCCAAAGGCCCATCCCCCTGCCACTGTCCTTGAATGTGGGTCTCACACTGTACCATTTTATAATTGATAGTTCCAGACCTGTTGTCCCGGTGGGCTGGGGGCCAGCTCCCTGGTGCCGAAACCACACATTATCATTTAGCCCACTAGCACCTAGTGGAGTCCTAGGCATATCCTAAATGCCTGATAAGCAGCAACTGCTGAACTGTTGACAGGGAAGAATTGTGCCTCTCTGACGAGAACCCATGCCTCTTTTAAAGGGCCAATTCCCAGCCAGCACGGCAGAGAAGTTGGGCAGCGTCGGGTCAGGACATCTCAGACGCTGCTCAAGTGACAAAGTCTGTAAGCTTGAAGGTATTCCCATCTATGAAAAACAAGCTGCCACAAATTTCCCATTCTAGGATGTCCCTCCCATTAACTGTGTGTAAATTTCTGAGCATTCATTTCTGATGAAGGTAAAAGGCATTTGAGGCTGCCCCTAGATGTTAGTTTTTTCCAAATGACATGAATTGCATAATTCCAAACATACATTTGCCACGATGGGGCTTTTCTTTTTCTACCTATCTTGTCCGAAGGCGAAAACAAAAACAAAATCTTGAACTAGTCACTCCAGCGTTTTCTCAGGCCAATTTCCTCAGGGATTCAAGTTTAAAGGACTGTCACCTTTAGCATGAAAATGCTCTCCGTTCTCTCCCTGCCTTGCCTGGCTGGGGTCACTGTGGACCTCACAAGTTCCTACAGGAAATGGGGGGACAGTGAGTCCGCTGCTTGGTCCTTCTCTCCCTCGGTTCAATGCTGGCCTTTGTTCTCGAAGTGCCTCTTCTCCTGTGGATTTGAGCAGAACAGTACTCTTCCAGTGATGGCCGCTGGCTGATCTGCAGAATCCCACAGCTCCGCTCAGGTGGCACAGCAGAGCACTGAGGCTCAGCCCAGGCCTGGCATGAACGCTCCTGCTTCATTCTGATGCTCCTCCATGGGATCAACCCTTCTCACCCGTGGGCCTTCTCTCTCCTCCAGCTCCATTCTGGACTCTGCACACAGAAACTGCCCGAGACCTTTGAGCTGGCTGCCGCCTCTGGGGCATGAATCATCCTGCTGCTGTTTCCGCTGTGCAGCAGAGCCCAGAGCATGTGCCCCAAAGCGGCTTCTGTTCCTGATAGACCGCACCCCTGGATAGTCACGCATTCGGCTCTGATCCCTAAGCTTCGAGCAGGCTTCCATCAGACGCTGCCCCAGCTTACCCCTGCGTCACTTGCCTCCACTTCAAACCTGCTCTTTCTTCTTCCTCCACAGAGCTATTTTCTCTGCTGTAAGAGGGGGCTGCAGAAAACAATGAGTATAGGGGCCTGTTGAATCTATTTGCATTCTCATGATGACCTTCTCCTGGATCTTGGTAGCTGACTTTTAAACCTAGAAGTCAAGATTCTGGCAAGCTTATTCAATGATATGTTTCAGACAATTTCATACCCCTGCCTACGGTAACTAGCTACTCCTAATTGTACATGAGTTTATTAATCAATGCACAAGAAAAACTCAGCAAGTATAGGATTTTGTGACATTCCAATTCATTTTAAGAGCTTAAATAAAGTTTTTTTTTTTTTAATGGCCAGTATTTGTTGTTTCTTTCTTTTCTTTTCTTTTTTCTTTTTTTAAGTCTCCTTCATTGTCCCAAATGTCCCCATTCTCATGTTTGACCTGCTTGAGGTCTTTACATAAAGTTAGCAGGTATCCAGGATTCGGACAGTTTGTCCCATTCTTCACATGGGGAAAGAGGAGATCAGACAGAACGAAGGACTAATGCCCTTAAGCTTTGGTAACAGGATCTAGAGAAGTACCTACAGCACTTGAGGGCCCTGTAAGCACAATGAAAGTGCTAACATGAGGACATAAGGGGGCCAGACACTGCCAGATTGTAAAGAACTTTTAAAGACAAAAACTAGAAGGATTTTTTTTTTTTTTGAGTTACGTATCTCTGGGTATTGCTTGAAAATACCTTCTTTATCTACTAGGGGGAAGTGGAGACCCCCCTCTCCTTCTCACTCTTTCCTGTCGAACAGGAGGATGACAAACCTTGCCCTCCTTTCCCCGGTGGGGTTTTAAAAGGATAAAGTGAGATCACGGATGTGAGACATCAAGCTAAAATCAGGAGATCAGAAGTCTCCCTGCAGACACTATCTCTGAGGATGGGCCAGGGTCCTGTGGTTCCCTTCCCTGCACTTCGATCCTTGCCTTTCCACTGACTTGGGCAGAACAAGAGTCAGGGTTCTCCCCTCACTGGCTTGCCAGCCCCTCTGAATCTGAGGCCTGACAGCGGGGCAGGAGGTGGTCCCATTGCTCCTTTGAATCCATCTGTTCTCTCAATGATCCCTCCTCGGCAGACATCTATGACCTTCACTCATCATGATTCTCCATGGGTTGTGCTGAGTGAAGAAATGTCTTAACTAATTCTTTGCCTTTTAGGATCTCAAGGGGCCAAAAGAGATGCCATATGGCCATAAGAAATAATCTCTTAGGTCATTTTATTATTTTTATATGAGGACACTAAACATTTCTTGTGACGGAGTGATTTATTTGGGAAAGGAAATAATTTATTAAAAGGCCATTCTCCTTATTCAAGAAAGCAAGTTGTAAAAATATCAGGTAATTTAACTTTCTCGTGTTTCACTGCCTTGAAATGGCTCCCAAACCCAGCTGGGCTTCCATTACTGTGAGAGATGGGTTTTTGAAAAGAAGGAAGTCATGGTAAGAATGTTTTACATGTTGAATCTTATGGAATCATTCACAACTAATTTATTCGACACCAAATCTGAAAAGCCTACATTATGTAAATTGTTGTGGGGATATAAAGATATTAAGAAGAAAATGCAAAGCAGCTAGTTTTAAATAAAACATTTTTAAGTGATAGTTTTAAAACACTTTTCATATGTATCTTACTTAATTCTCATAAAAATCTGTGATATACGTATTGTTATTGCTATTTTATAAATGAGAAAATGGAGGCTCACTTTGATAGACCCTGAACTAAAATCCCAGTTCCTGTAACTTCAAAGTCCAAATCCTTCTTGCTACACAGCACTCAGTTTTTGATCTGCAGTAAGTAAGTGTCCCTCTGAGAAGTAAATGCAAAGTTTATTTGGTTCTTCCAGCAAGCAATCAGTTTTCACTGGAGCGATCCAAGAAGGCTTAATAGCATGTGTTGTCATTCCAGTTGGTCCCAGAGGAAAGATAGGACCTTGACAGCCCTGGGAGAGCGAGGAGGGTATCGTTCAGGGAGAGGGGAGGAGGTAAAAGGAAGCTAAGTAATTTCAGGGAATAACAATTAGAGCAGGTTGCTATAATATGGAGTCCCTGGAGGAAACAACAAAGGAGAGGAAGTGAAAAAGAGAGGTTCCACAGGACCTTTCAACTGGCTTGAAGGATTTAAATATCATTCAATGTCCAGGGTGTGTGTATTTGTGGCAGGGTGGTGATAGTTTCAGATGAAGATGACATGATTCAGCTTGTGTTTCGGGGAAATCAACCTTGTAATAATGCAAGATAAACCTGCAAAGAAAGGAAGTGAAGAATGAACAACTGCGGGAGACCAAGTAGGGAGGTTTCCTACGGGATCAAGGAAGAATTAACGTAGTGATCATAGGAGAGGGGAAGAAAAAGGCAGAGAAACAAGACACATAGTCATTAGAAAATCTAAAAGGCTGAATAACTTATAGAAGGCTGATGGTGAGAGAAGAATGCAAGTCCTATGATTCAAGTTGGGCCACTGGAAAATTGATTGATGTCACAAATATATATGATCTTAAAGAAGAGAGTCTTTCAGAAGCCTTAAGTTTTCTAAGGATAAAAGAAAATAAAAACAGCTAACATGCCCTTGCACACTTACTACGTACCAGGTATCTCTAAGCTCCTCACGTGAAATAACTCATTCAATTCTCAGAACTGTTTGAAGTAGGTAGTATTATTACACCTATTTTCATGATGAAGATACTGAGGCAAAGAGAGTTAAAATAACTTGCACCAAGATCATCCAGCTAGTAAGTGAGGGAGGCAGGTGGGAGGTGGACCCGGGCAGCCTGGCCCCAGAATCTATGCTCTTGATCACTGTGTTCTGCTACCCTTCTAAGAAGAGCTTGGTTCTGAATATGCTCGCTTTCCAGTGCCCTGGAGATGAAGACGCCTAAGAAGGTCAAAGTCAAGCTCAGAAGAGTACTTGGAAATTAAAGGTGCACATCTGGAAGGCATGTGTATGGAGGTGACATCTGGATCTGTGGAGGGGGTAAGGATAACCAGGGGAGGGGGGTACAGGGAGGGGCAGCAAGAAGTGAAGGGTGAGGAGGAGGAGGGATGGGAGAGAAGATAGAGAACACAAGCTGGAAATGTATATACGGAGTGGGTGAGAAAGAAGAGGAAGCAAGGAAAGAGAACAAAAGTGTGCTGTCAATGAAGGAAGATCTTCAGGTGAGTTTCAAGCATAATCCCAATAACATGAAGTGTGGAAGACCAGTTAGGCAAGGAGCCAAGCAAGCAAGGGCTATTGGGAAAGAAAGCTGAGTGGGTGATTCTACATGGACGGGGGTGGGTGAAGTCACAGCTCCCTGATGAGAAGCCAACATGAATGACACACATCCAACTGCACCTGTCACGCACTCACTGTCCTCCCCCCAACCAACCATTGGTGGCACGGAACCAATCACATAGATCCAAGAGAGGGTCAACGTTTACGAGTAAATCCCATGTGCAACTTTTACTGAGCTATGTGAGAATTCAGCGATAAATGGCAAGATCCGTGAACTCACACTATTAGTAAAGTAGTCTTCTTATGTAAATAATCAGGTTCATCTGATTAACAACTTACTCTCAAAGTCTATTTCTTTGCTTTAAATAGAGGAAAATTCAGTTTCAAGACAGTGTCATCTTGCATCTCTCTCTGTGGCCCTCAGCTTGGTACCCTGAAGGGTAGCCAGTCTGTGTCCAGCCTGCTGAGACGGGGTTCCACATATAGTACTTCCAATGACCCTATCCACACATAAGGGCCACTTGTCTTACTCAGCTCTAAATGCACTGCTGAGAAAACTCATAAGACTAAAACAAATGCATCCATTAAACATACTATTTCATAAATAGGTGTACACAAAGCAGCAGACATAGTAATAGAATTAAGGCAGACATGCGCTGGCAGATCAATGTCCTAAGCCCATATACCTAAAATATATACTTCTGATTTATTCTTCCCACAGTAGCTTATCTTAACTTCTGAAATGAAAGCAAGTATCATTCTCCTGTTGAGTTGATTCTCCTCTTTGTCATAAGAACTTTGATATTATTCTAGGGGGAAAAAGTCACCATTTTAAGCTTCCAGAAACTCTTTGCCACAAATCAAACCTTTGAATCATCCCAACATGGGGAAGTTCAGGCATTCAATCGACTTGGGATGAAGAACAAGCACAAATTTAGCTAATCCATCCTGTATGGAGTCGTGTTAAGTAATCCAGTTGTTTATCCTGAGCAGTCAAGGGGAAAGACTTGTTAAATCTAAAGCAAAAATAGCTCGTGTAAGTGCTTGATTTGGTTTTCTTCAAGATTTGTCCAAAAGGCTACACATTGAACTATGCCTAGAAGTGCATCTTTGGGCAGCTTTTCCTTAAGTATTTCCCATCCTTTAAAAAAGCCTAATGGTAAGAGAAAAACCCACATTTCTATGTTTACATAGATTTTACGTAAGATGTACACATGAGCAAAGACAGAGGCTACTCTTCGTGGCCTTTTTTCCCCCTGTGATGTGATGTGCTTTGACACTTCCATGCATGGTGTATATGACAGAGCTCCTATCAGACTGGGTAACATTTCTCTTTGGTAGGCTGGAAGTGCAAGACCAAGGACGGTTTCTGACCCATTCCACGTTCCCCTCGTCTATCACGGAATAGCTGCTCTGTAAGTCTTTGGTTGATCAATGAATGAATAAATGAAAGAATGTTCCCAAAACTGCTGTTAGCTGTCACGCATATTAGAAACTGAATTTCTGCCTCAGGCTTTTGTTCCTCTTTTTCTTCAACTTTAGCTTGAAGATTCAGTGCTCTTGTGCCTGAGGCAAAAGTGATTGAAAGTAATCGATTTTATACTCAGAATATTTAAAGGAATTTTATAACATATCAGAAAAATGGGAAATTATCAAAAAGGGTGAATGGAATTTTATAGATCACAGGGAATAAATGCTCTCCTGAAGACAGAAATACTAAATCCATATATCTCTGAAATTTGAAATAGGTGGACTTTTAGGTCCCTTCCAACCTTAAGAATTCTCTGAACAAGGAAATAGTAGTTTCCTAAGGCACAGTAGTTCCTTTTAATAATACGTCTCTCCAACTTTCAAACTGTTCTCTCTTCACTACAGGCCAATCTGAAGTGGATTTCATGTCAAGGTTGAGATCAGAGATTGTATCATCTTGACTTTACCACCTTTTCTCTGTTATATGCCATATTGATTTGAACTATAAAGGGAGGTTAAAATACATAATGAACATCATTATGCCTCATCCAAATCTCACAGAGTTTTACAGTATTTTCTTTCAAAAGAAGTTATAAAAGTCAGAGGCATGAGGACTCTCAGAAGCCAAATAGCACAATTTCCATCAATTGTCTGAGCTGCTCTGACAACTTTCTGTAAGGGCTATGTGTCTGTGCTTTGAGCACCTCAAATTCACCATCTCTCAGGCAATCCATGGATCTCTGGAAAGAGGTCCTGTGACAAGGTATCAAAGATATATCCAGAAATATCCATTGATTTGTCAAAATGTAGCCTCTTGGGGCAATTCAAGCTAAAGTTGAGTCCTTTCAAATAAACATGCACACAAATTACCTTTGAGGATTTAAAAGAAAGCTCACTTTTTTTCAGTCTGATTCTTCCCATTTGTACTTCAAGCCAACATTCTAAGTTCCATCCATCCCTCACGTAATGTCATCTTGAGTCATTTACGCTCATGGCCATTTTTTTCTGAATACATTCCAAAACATCCAACAAATCTCACTAGTATTTGGTAACCACCACTGAATATAATTATTTTCAGTATAATTTGAAAAGTCCAAAGTAGAGGAAGATGATGATCTTCTTTATTCCATTAATGGAGCCTCTGGTTTACATATTACTTTTTTAGGAGCCACTCATACTGAGATTACCACTGACTATTTAAATATTGTTACTAAGTCAATAACCCTCTGACACTCTAATGTACACTTGATTTTAGAACCATGCCAAACTTTACACTTATTTCTATTAAATACACTTTTCATCTTTTTTTTTTTCTTAACTTTTAACAAATGTCTTTGGCTAAAACTTGAAAAAATTCCATGATGTGCTATTCTCAGATGGGATATATATAACTTCTAGTATCTTTATCCACATCACTGACCAAAAACTTGAACTGTCCCAGGGTCATGAAAAAAATGTGTAACGTGCCACAAAAACCTTCTTCTGGTTGACATCAGTCTCCCTTTGGGGGCAATAATTCAACCAAGATCTAATCTACCACATAGTATTAGCATCCAGACCACATTTCTCCACTTTTTCCACAAGGGAAAAAGAGAAACTTTGTGAAAGGTTTCCACATGCTGAAACTAAAAGAATGTTTTGCCAAAAAACAAAATAGAGAAAAATTTATTATTGTATTACTCACCGTGTGTGTACTGAGTTAAATATTCATGTCCACCCGGAACCTGGAATGTGACCTTATTTGGAGATGGGTCTTTGCACATGTAATCAAGTTAAGATGAGGTCATATTGGGCTCTATACAATGACTGGTACTTTTACAAGCAGACAGAGATTTGGACACAGACACAGAAGGAAGACAGCCATGTGAACATGAATGCAGAGAACAGAATTATGCTGCCACAAGCCAAAAATTGCTGGCAACCACCAGAAGACAGAAGAGGCAAAGAAGGAACCCTCCCTAGAGGCTGCAGCAGGAATGCAGCCAGGCTGACCTTGGATTTATATTCTACCCTCCAGAACTCTGAGAGAATAAATTTCTGTTTTTCCAAGCCACATAGTTTGTAGTAATTTGTTACAGCAGCCCCAGGAAACTAATACATTGTGTATCATATGGAGAATGCTCACTTTCTCCCTCCTACCTGCCCAAATCCTATAGGCACATTAAGTATACCCCCTGCCTCCGTCTACTTCAAGTCCATATACATGTCTCCTTTCTTTTCACTGTTCAGTCATTAAAATGAGGACTACACAACTTGGCAGCTAGTAATATACTCATTGTTCTGTTTGACAATTATTTCTTGAGGAGTACCCTTATACTTCCAATTAGATTATAATCTTATTGAGGGTAGGACTAATACTTTGTCTTTTTGTATAGCTTACAGCATCAAAACCCCATTCTGCCCAGTGTTGGTAAACATGACACCACACACACACACACACACACAACAACAACAACAACAACAACAACAACAACAACAAATGACCATGAGAAAACAGGCCTGGAAAACAAAGAATTCAGTTAAGACAAAGTTGGAATAGTTTATTCTGATAAACAGCATTAGCAAGAAACTATAGCCCCTTAAAAGAATATGTTATATGTTAATAGGGAGAAAACGTTACATATTTTAAGGAATTTTCACTAAGGTAAATTTTAAAATGAATCTCTTCATTTATTAGAGAGAATATTCTTCATAGTATGTAATTTTTCTTCTTTCCTCTTTCTTGGTCTTTTGTGTGTCCCCAGTCTTAGCTATTTCTTTAGCCATCCTAAAAGTGATCTGTAATATAAATATGCTTTCCATAGATCGCTCAGTATCAACGGGGCTACTCACTAGGCAAGCAGGAATCTTGTGATCTAGAGGGCCGACGCAGGGATACTTAAGTGGACCCAGAAGCCATCCTCTACTCCAGTGTTAAGTTCATGGATCTCACTACATCCTTCTCATCAGCAGCAATCATGAAATGCAAAGCAAGTTCACTGAGAACCAGCTTTCATCTCACCCTTCTCCACATTTCACATTACAAAGAAATTCAAGGCCCACATTTCAGTGAGCTGGGCCAGGACCTATTCATGTGCGGATATCAGAAAGCTTATACCCCAGTTTCAATGAGTATCCTTCCCGGTAATCAATTTCATCAGTGAAAGCCAAGTCGTTTGCTGCTGAAAAGTGAGCTGTGCTATCTTGTCTGTCTTCTAATGGATCTTTTCCATGGAATGCCACACACAGCCATATAACAATCACTCAAAGGTACAGCCTCTTTTTTTTTTTTTTTTCCTGCCAAGGTAACACATCTACCTAAGAACACACTGATTTTTTTTTTTTTTTAGCTAAATGTTCTCTTTCCATAGCAAGGCGGAGAGGGTGACCATATCAGTATCTATGAACCAGACGACCTGAATCCCTAATGCTATCTGATGCCAGGTAACTCCATAATCTCAGACACCCCAGCCTGCAAATGAATTATGACTTTTGACTTCTTCTAGGCTAAGGCACCTGTATGGCTCTGCCACTTGGTACCTGACCAATAGGTACTACTGAGGACAAGTGTTCTTAACCCAAAGGAGTGATGCAAACTTCAAATATTTCCCTTCTAAAATAGAACTGTATGTGGTCTCCCACACAAGCATATGCACATACGTTCGCTGAGCAATGGGGGGTGGTGGGTACAAGTGCGCTGCAAAGGAAATTGGAGAAGAAACTTCATAGAAAGAAAAGTATTCCATATAGCATTCTTTAGGACAGGTGATCTAGCAAATGAGTCCTCTGAAACAGCCACCCAGCTCAGTCCACCACATTAATATTTCAATGCTACAAGATGGAGAAGAAAACAACCAACTGGCCAAAAATAACAATGCTTGGCTCAAAAACAAAATTGTGCCACACGCAACCACCCCTCCTGGAGAAAACTGTTTGCCATTCATGCAAGTTCAGGGCACACTGAAGGGCATCCCTGTTCCCAAGACAAGGGACCATTTGAAGAACCAAAGCATGAAATACAGCCTATGGGGAGAGCCTCGGTGGCTTGGAAAACAACCAGCAGTTCTGCGGGCGGTCTGTGTGAAGGAGAATATGGGATCAGGGAAAGCCCTGATTAAAAGGAATATGTGTCCAAGAAGGAAATCCACTGATGGAGAATAATACACATGCTATAAATTTAGACCTACGGCTGCCACTAATGGAATGAGGAAACTTTCACTAGGAAAAGTCATTCACAACCAGGCATCTAAGTGGCAGAGGTGAGGAGGAGGGGCTGGGAGCCCCGCTGATGCATTCGCTGCCTGGATACCTGTCCCCCAATTGGCCCTTGTTAAGCAATTTCTGAAATGTAAGAGGTGAGACGACAGAAGGCTATTAGAGGAAGCAATGTGAAATCAATCTGTCAATTCATTCAGAATAACATCGCAGCATCAGGAGTTAGCCTGTGACACATGCAGAAAAAGTAATCGAAGTGAGGCACAGTTTTATCCGCCCTTACTGTATCATCCCAGCACCAAGCCCTGCCTTTACAAGTGAACGGGAGGCACCTGTGTTACTGTTCCCTGTGTTGCTACATTTCAACTGACCACAATTCAGCATAACATATTTCTTCATATCACTAGATACTGAGCTCCTTGAGGGATCCTCTCTCCTTCATATTTTTCCTCCTGTACTTACCATTGCTACATAAATAAATTCACTGTTGAGTCAGTAAATTTATACACAAAAAGCAGGAGGGATCTAAAATCTCCAAATAAGTCATCCAGTAATGAATCAAAACGTAGCTACAATTTCACAGAAAAACAATAGAACTTTATCATCTTTAGCACTTGACTCTAAAGGAAGAGCAGCAGTCAGTTAAACAATCTATGATGATTCGCCCTAGTCATCAGCAATCAGCGGACGTGATAACTAGAACATCCTAGAAGCAAAGATTACCAAAGTGAATGCATCATCTACCTAGTTCAAGATTTATAGAACTACAGGATAAAGAACACTGTAATCCTCTCTTTAAACAAATCAATAATTTTAAGCTGCAATAATTTCAGTAGATGAAAATCTCACCTGCTCCAAATTTAAAGGATTTGAAGAAACATATTCTGTACAGCATTGATCAAATAACTCTGCTTCTAATAAAATTTCCTAAGACATTTGGAATAGATATGGACAAATCCTTTGGACAAAGATGTTCACTGCTTTTTATGATAGGAAAGAAAGAAAGAAAGAAAGAAAGAAAGAAAGAAAGAAAGAAAGAAAGAAAGAANGAAAGAAAGAAAGAAAGGAAGGAATAAAAGAAAGAAAGAAAGAAAGAAAGAAAGAAAGAAAGAAAGAAAGAAAGAAAGAAAAGGAAAGAAAGAATAGAAAGCAAAGCAAAGAAAAAAGAAAGGGAGGGAGGGAAGGAGGAAGAGAGAAAATTCCATTGGAAATTGACATTCATCCAATGGAACATAATTTAGTTGGTAAAAATAATATTAATTCAAATGTTAAAAATCCACTGGAAAGCATGGATGAAATAGTGCTCATCAAAACAGGAAACGGAAGATTAAACACCTGATGTGATCCCTAATAAATGAATGGATGAACAGATAGACAGAGGGATGCCCCCAAAGAAGGAAGGAAGGCCAAAACATCAGGTGGGTTTTCTTTCTTTGAACATTTATAGATATATTTATAAGAAGCAAGCATTATTTTCATAATCAGAAACATATTAATGATAAACTGAAAAAAACAAAGTTGAAAATAAAAAAGTGACATAGGAGAGAGTTGGTTTTGAGAACCACCTCCAAATACTTTGAAACCCGTTATTTACATGTTAGAATCTATCATATATTTTTAATTTACCTTAATAATTATCTGAAAAACAGCAATCAGTTCTGTTAATTAAATTGCATTTTTGTTCGTCTACAGTTGCAAATCAGTGAAAGGGACAGTGTATGTTCATCTTCAGTAATAAAACTAAGAAAGTAGGCATCTATGAGTAGAAACTAAGAAATTAAGCTAATTATATTCAAATTTTTCTTTTAGGCTGCTATAAAAGAATTTCCCTTTGGGGGGGGCAGGGTATGTACATTGAGTAATATAATTTCAATGAAATTAGCACTCTGCATGTTGTAATTACTATATATAAAGCATTGCTGACTTCCTTCATAATCAGTATTTGGTACTGAATTATACTTCAACATACTACTGAAGATATTGATAAATATTATGTCTGTTGCCTGAATTAGGTCATCAGGGACAGGACTTCAGAAAATGGAGAAACACTTTGGAAACCTATTACAGTGCTCTAAACACCTGTGAGATGGGCCTATCATTAATACTCTTATCAAACCATGTGATATTTACTCAATATTCATTTGCATCAACATTTGACTACCAACATTGTAAATCAAAAAACATACTTGTAATCTCGAGCCCTTCTTTGCCCAAGAAAAGTCTGTTCAGCATTCCAGATTTCAGCTTCTGTAGGAAATGAAGTGCTTTTGACATGGCTGAGATTTTTCAAAATAATCACACCTCTCATACCAGTGAAGCCAAGGTAAGTGTAAACATTTGTACGTTCTATAGATGGTTCAAACTTTCAAGACTGTCTGGATAAACAGGTTAGGTGGACCTACATACTTTCAGAGATGTTTTTCTTTTCCCTAAATTTTGTTTAATAGGTCCAAATATTTTACCTAGAATTATAAAGACTTGTTTGCACAACCCAGCATATTCTTTCTATGCTGGTAACCAATCAAAAATGAAAACAGTGGGATGTTACCTATCATACAGACAAAACATCTGGAAGAATGGTCACATATTTTTATCCAAAAAGCCTGAATCGGGCAAAATATGTGGTGTGACACTTAGTTTTAGTGTATTATTTTCAGCTTGGGTGGAAACATTTTTTTAAACAGAGCAGATGCCTTCAGATTGTAAATGCAATTAAGTTTCCACTTGGATCTGACAGAAAGGCCAGATAGCAATTTCAAAGGAGCCCTTCTTGGGAGTTCAAAGGGAGAGGTGTAAATATATTTTCTCTGAGAAGTATAACTAACAAGATATTTGCATCCGTGGCACCGCACTGGGTCAGAAGACTGACTCCATGCAGAGCAATCCAAGGAGGCACAAAGGCCATGAGAACAATCCCAGCCCCACAGACGGACTGCACTCTCCAAGAGGTAGCAGTAGTTACCTGACAGTCAAGACATTTTGCAGATCAAATCAATCCAACTCCACAGCTCCGTTTTCAAAAACTATTCCATGCTCATTTGTGTCAGCCTTTGTTAAAATACTGTATGCAGCATAGCTTTCTGCTAGCCACAAAATTGTCATTAAGCCTGGATTTGTTTCAAGCAATAGCAAAAGAAAAGGGTATTCTTTAAAGAGATAGTCCAAAGAAAAAGGATCCAGAATTTTTCTTGGTATACTTATAATATCTTAAAGTCTTGACAATTAAGATATTTTTTATAAAGCCTAAAATGACACATGTCCACAACATCAACAAAATAAAAGAAAATGACACATGCCAATACAGTTCATGTTCATTTCATCCTTCTCTAAATTCAAGGTCAATTGTTCAAAATGTCTTTATGAATATTGAAATGATGGCTTCCATCCCTTCTAGGCTTTATTACAACCAACTGGCTTTAGTCATTTTCCTGGGACAAATTTTCCAATGTCTTTATTATTATTCAATGTCCACCATTGCATACTTTCACCACTGAGACCTATATATCACATCCACTGCTCAGGAAGATCTACCTAATGGAATAATTATGTCTAGAATGTCCTATAGCATGATCTTCTTCAATTTGGCCCAAATTACAATCTGTTTCTGTTTTTTCTTTTACAGATTTTTCTGCTTGGACAAATTGTGAACAGAAGCTAAGATGCCAAAAAAAAAGGGGGGGGGGGCGCCTGGGTGGCTCAGTCTTTAAGCATCTGCCTTCAGCCCAGGGTGTGATCCCAGGGTCCTGGGGTCCGGCCCTGCATCGGGCTCCCTGCTCCGCGAGGAGCCTGCTTCTTCCTCTCCCACTCCCCCTGCTTGTGTTCCCTCTCTTGCTGGCTGTCTGTCTCTCTGTCAAACAAATAAATAAAATCTTAAAAAAAAAAAAAAAAAAAAAAAGAAGCTAAGATGCCTTTATGCCCAAATGCTCTTTTCACCACCTCTGAAAAAAGAAAATATGAAATGAGAGCATGAAGAATCCTTAGAGAAAAAGTCCTTGTATTTAGAGAAATCAAGTTAATTTTTTTCCTTATGGAAAAGCAGAACATAAACCTCTTTTTAATGTTTGAAATCCTGACAATCAAAAAGCTGCTAAGTTAAGATTCACAAACATTAAGTCTTACATCAGCCATGGGTAGATGTAAATACATTCATGGCAAGAATCACTCAAGGCTAAAGCACATCATAACTTACTTCCCCAATCACAGGAGCTGAGAAGGAGCTACAATTCATTAAATCAAACAATATCCAAAAGAAAAAAACATCTGTATTCCGCATCTATTGAGTGATGGTGTACCGTATCTTGTTTGATTCTCTGAACACTCATTGTTTTATGAGCAATGAAATCATTGCTTTGTGATCCCACGTGAGGACCCACAACAAGCAAAAATAAAGAATGGAACCTGTAGCCAAGATGGGGGCTTTCCTGTGAAATTTCCATTATTCCTTTTATGTTTCACCAGCAATACCCCAATATTGCAAAGGTAGCAATGTATCCAGCTGTAAAAGAACATTCCCTGGAATCACCTGAGGATAGGGGTAGCAAATGACTTGTAAACTAAAAGCATTGCCATTGTACAGTACTTCCAGGAAAATTCTTTTAAGGTCTCTGAGTTGGCAGGCACCCTTTTGCCCTCCTCCCTTCCTCGTCTTCCTGCCTAGACTCTATAGTGTCACCTGAAGTGACATTGAAGTGACCTTGAGAATGGAAGCTCTGTGAAAAGAATGGTGGGAAAGAAGATAAAAGGAGTACAAGTCTCTGATAATATCCGGGAGTCACCAACATCAACAGGACTGCCTCCTCCAGAACTCATGTTACGTGGAAGCAAAGTAAATCCTTTCTTGGTTAAGCTACGGTAGTTTAGCTATCTTCCTTGTAGGTATAGACATCAATTACTAATGGAGGTAATGGCCTCATTATAAGTGAATTTGAAGAAGGTTGCTGACCCCTAATCAGTAATACATTAGTCTTAAGTTGTTTTTCCATTAGTGAGAATAGGTTGGATAAAGCAAACACAACTTTGTTCTAAACTGGCTTTTTTTTTTTAAGACAAGTACATATTTCCTAGATATTTTGAACTAACGTGGAGAAAAATTTACCAGCCAATGTTGGTGTCAACCCCACACACTTAACCACATTTCCCTCATCAGCCATATAAATGTGCTTGCTAAAATAATCGGGACAATTGGATATGCCATTAGTGTAACAAGATCTTTGTTTTACAATTCTTGTACTATCCCACCAGTTCCTTTCATTAACTACTCCAAAGCTCAATTTCCAAGAAGCTACACAAGTAGCAAAGAGACCCCAGGAAAGAGTGCAGGCTTAGTCAGGACAAGAATGCATCACATTTCATGCAAAAAAAGGGACTTGACTTCCCTAGAGAGGTATGTGATGAGAAGAGAGATCCCATCTGACAAAGCAGTTCCCAGGTGGCCTGGCTGGAGCCAGGGGAAATTGAATTAAATAGTTTCTGATGGTCTCATCCAGGATAAGATTTCAATGATCTTTATTAACTTCCATTAATCATGTAATCAGTTTTCCATTTTGTAACCGAATTTATATCATTTTAAGATAATGGTTTCTAGGGTCTGTAAAACCAAAGCTACAATATGACCTCAAAGACTCATTCTTCTCCCTGGTTGGGTATCAAATGCTGCCAGTGAAAATTATTTTCCATTCTATGTGAAGGGAAAGCTGTTCACAGAAACACTTATGCCATGGCCAAGGCAGAATGGAAATGCAGCCTTTATCTTCATATTGCAAAATAGGATGCTTCCTAAATATTCCAGAGCTGGCTCAAGGACAAGTGCAAAATGTTTAAGATGGAAAGATAAATTTTAAAGTAATAATTCTTTAGATACCTTGAAAGAACAAAATCTTATGGAAATTATTTCATTCAGAACAAAGAATGATACACATCAAAAATAACATTCATGAGGAGCACCTGGGTGGCTCAGTGGGTTAAGCATCTGCCTTTGGCTCAGGTCATGATCCAAGGTTCCTGGGATCGAGCCCCGCATCAGGCACCCTTCTCAGAGGGGAGTCTGCTTCTCTGTCTGCCCCTCTTTCCTGTTCTGCTCTATCTCTCACTCTCTCTCTCTCTCTCAAATAAATAAAATCTTCTAAAAAATAATATTCATGAGTTGCTAAGTGGGAAGAGGTATAAGTCAATGCATTAAGTCCACTAAAGAGCATTCATCTGTGTAATTTGAAAAAAAAAATGCAAAAATCCATTCATGAAGGGCCATTTTCTCCCCTTTTCTTTTTTCTTTTTATCTTTTTAGTCTTTTTATTATTTATTTTTATCTTTTTATTATTTTTTAAGAAAATTCTTTTCCCAATTTTTTCACATCATACATAATAATTAGTTATAGAAAGAAAATGGTATTCCTTGAAATTTCTGACATTTCTGCTAAGACAAAAATGAAACATGATTTTCTCCTTTTCCTTTGCTTAAATGAGTGTGTGAGTGTGCCTGCCCTTTGTTCACCATTTCCTATGTTCAGTTTTCATGTCAGGCCTCTGTCCCCTCACAGTGCAGCCAATAAATCCGTTAAGAGCTTGGCTGGTATATGCAGCCGTGTTTGATGGCTATGTTACAAATGCTGAGTTCCATGAGTACCAACAAAAATTAGTTTAGTCGAAGCTAAACAGAGTTAAGGAGAAACTTGGTTGAGTTTAGAATGGGCCTGTCCGTGATCCCTGGATGAGGTATTGATGGGGTACTAGCTAGAGTCCCATTTACTGGATTAGTGAAAATTTACTGGTTTCCAAGGCAGAACGGGGCAGTATTAATCATGTAGTATTAATCACAATAAAAGCAATGTTCCTTCCTCACATGCAGTTTTCCATCTCTTCCTTTCCCCAATTTTAAAAGGCCATCCTAAGCATCAACAGCAATTAAAAAACATGAGCGACATGGTATAGTAGGCTTCTAGATGTTTCAGATCTAGAAGAGTTGGGGAAATTCTAAAGGGCCCCTGTGACATCCTGGCTGCCTTGGATCAAAGCAGATGAAGTATGGAATAGGAAGTGAGTCATTTCCCGTCCACACAGCACACATACCTTCTAAATCCACGGTGTGACACCAAGTCCTCTAGATTCTGAGTGTCACCATGATGAATCTACCATGGAGGAAAATAAACCCACACAAATCTGTGTTGTTGTTATTTACTCCTTTGTAAAATCTGTGAAGAAATCACTCTTGGGTATGACAGGACCACAAGAGGAGGGATTGAGGGGTGACAAGGAGGCTGATAAAGAATCTCTGGATTTCAGGGGTGCCTGGGTGGCTCAGTCATTAAGCGTCTGCCTTCGGCTCAGGGTGTGATCCCGGCGTTATGGGATCGAGCCCCACATCAGGCTCCTCTGCTGCGAGCCTGCTTCTTCCTCTCCCATTCCCCCTGCTTGTGTTCCCTCTCTTGCTGGCTGTCTCTCTCTGTCAAATAAATAAAATCTTAAAAAAAAAAAAAAAAGAATCTCTGGATTTCAGAACAGGTACAAACTATTTAAATGGTCAGTTCATCAATGCTGTTACAATGAAATGGGGAAATTATCAAGTCCTCGTCAATAGCATTTGAAATGGGGAAATTATCAAGTCCTTGTCAATAGCACTTGACATTTGGCTAAGGAAGGATTCTCTCAGTATTTCTCTTCACAGAACCAGACTTCATGTACATTTGTACATTTCTCCCAAACTGAGATGTGAGCTGAAGCAAAGCCCAAGGATTCATGGACTAACAATTTGTCTCTTTGGCTTATGTGAGTACAACATATCTATAGGGTTCCTCTGGGGTCTGTCATAGGAGGAGCTAGGGGCCAGGTAGACCAGGCCTCCAGCTCATCAATAGCTTCAAACAGACCTCTGATGCTATCTTCAAATGAAATCATACCCGTGGATGGAGAGATACACTAAGGATTGAAGGAATAGCACACAAATGTTTTAATTTGATGATAGTTGTTCAACGCAAACATTTTAAAAACAGCACAGTTTTCCTGTTTGGCATTTTCAAATTCTTTAATATAATAGCATCTGCAAAAAACTGAAATGGCCCAGACTCTGTTGGTTTCCTAAAGGCCTGTAGAGGTATACAAATATATAACTATGAATATCTAACATATATGGTCAGGAATGTGAAACTTACACTTACATTAGGAAGCACTCTTAAGTGAAATGTAACTCAAATGTGCGTAAATCCATAGAGAGTGAAAGCATTTTTGATTCAGATATCAAGTTCAGTGTTATACCTGTACGATCATTTAAAATGCTTATGAAATACATAAAGTATACAAAGTACATAAAATAAAAGTCTTACATGGAAAAGGAAAAAATCAGGAGATAGAAAAAGTGTGCTAAAAAATCAGGAGATAGAAAAAGTGTGCTAATGCTAATTAGCTAAAATTTTTAGCTAATGTTAAGTTTTATGAGTTTAGATTATATTCTGTCCCTATTGGATGAATAAACAAGACCCTGCTAACTACACTTTCCTCTTTTTACCCTTCCCAAACTAACAGGGAAATTAGCTTACACACATTTATCATTTAATATTATTTCATTCCTGGTTATCCACTTTGATATTCAGCAGAAGTTCTAAATTGCTCACTTACTGAGCTAATTCATGTGTAGGGCTGAAATAGATCCATTAATGAATTGTTATATTGCCGGAGGTCTACTCAGAGCTACCTGATTTTAGAATTAATGGCAGAATAAATTATAAGAGGAAGGCCAATATATTTTGATTTTATGCATCTTATGTATTTTAGCAACATATTCTCACAATGTTTTTGCTATAAATATCTTATTACTACTAAGTATCAAAGAGAGTTCAGAAATATCCACCAAAATACTTTAGATCACAACTTCAAATGAAATTGTAATTTAATTTACACTTTTTAGAATAGAATAATGGAAGCTCATTTACTAAAGTAACTTAATATGAGCAGATGCATATGATTATAAAAGCATGAAAGCAAAGCCATTTAACCAGAACTGTCATACATAAACTCTAAACTGTAACATAAAATAATCTTATTTTTTCCTTTAACCAACAGAAATGGCACCCAAATAAATCAATAATGGCTAAGAAGTTTAATCTTGAGAAAAGCAAGATTTACATTTAATTAAAAAAACCTGTCTTATAGATGTTTTCCTACTTAAAACATCTCCTTTACAAAATAGCTAATATTTAAAATCTCAATAAAATTTCAAAATAAAGCCAAAAAGAGAATTTACAATATTTAAGCTAAATTAGCACGTTATTTATAATTTTTAGAGAAAAAAGTTACCTCTTTCAATATAGTAAAACCTATGGAAACTATTTTTCCAAGTTGGATTTTTTTAAAAAGGTTACTTAGCAAGGGAATACAAGACACAGCATAGGAAATAGTAGTGAATGGTATTGCAACAGCACTGCATGGTGGCAGATGGTATCTATACCTGTGGTGAGCATGGCATAACCTGTAGAGAATTTGAATCACTTTGTTGTACACCTGAAACTAACGTAACATTGTAGGCTAACCACACTAAAGAAAATTTAAAAATTAAAAATAAATAAAATCTAAAAATTAAAAGACAGAACTTAAGTGACTCTTTTGATGGTCCAGAGAAAATCTAAAGGATGTTCTTTCTGGACAAGCAACACAAAGCACTAAATTTTACTGCAGCCAAATGGAAGTGGGATGGGGGCCAGTGAATGAAGAGTGGTAAGAGAAGGAGTCTGGTCTTTGGCAATCTTCATGCTGTGCACATTTGGAGGAAGAACCTCCGAATGTGAACATTAGTTATCTTTGGAAGGTGGAAATATAGAAAACTTTTCTCATTTACCTCCATTTCCTCGTATTTTATAAGTTGTCTACGTTGAATGGAAATTATCTTTTTTCCTAGATGTTCTATTTCATTCTTTTGGTCAAATCTCCTTGGTCTTTTTCATGGTTCTTTGGGTTTTGCTTATGTTTTCAAGCTTCTCTACTTTAAACAGATTATGTTAGGAAGGGTAAAGCTAGAGCTTCAATAATACAATACAAAGACTTGGAGAACTAGGAGGTTTATAGCTGGCTCATCTGGTGTGAACCTCGGTGTGAATGGTCCAGGTCTTTTTGTGCCCATTCAGAGACTCAGGTCTCATCCAAGCCTTTGCTTCTCCATCCCGTAGGACACTGTCAAGAAGTACCTGGTTAAAGCTGGGTTGTGGCACATCGGGGCTCCAGCCGAGACTGAGGGAACAGTGACACACATCACTTCCACTCACATTCTATTTGTAGGAACCCACATACAGGGCCACGCCTGTTAGCATGGTCAACTGAGAATGTAGTCAAGCAAGGCAGCCATATACCCTCTCTCTACTTCTATTACTATGAAATAGGTGACAATTGATTCTATGGATACTGGCCATCTCAGCCACAATATGAAACATAAAGATTTTATATTATGTAACTCATGCATCCAGTGTCAACGTCTCTACAGGTCTGATTCTGCTGTCTACTATTTCTTCTGTTTTTCACTTATCACGTTATAGTTCCCTTTGTATTTCGTGATTTTTGACTGTGAGTTCATGTTCTGTGGAACCTTATCTGTGGGAATGTTTTGAAGCCTGCGTTAAAGTTACATTCTTCCAGGGAAGGAATGTATTTGCTTTTGCTTACGAATCCTAATAATTTTTAACTAAATTATTTATTCAAGTTCTGGTTAGTCCTCGCAGGCAAGTTTCTTGTCAATTTCTCCTGGGAAGTGGACCTAATACTACAGTGCAGCTTTTTTGAGTCACAACTTGAGTGGGCCCTGTGCTTTCTCTGCTGGTCACATCAGACCATGAAGTCATTAGAGTGGAAGCCAATGGACTGTCCAACACCCTCAAATGTCGTGGTGCCCACTTACTTCCCAAATTCTAATTATTACTTAATTTTTGGCCTCTACCAATTCCTTGGTTTTGTGACAGCTTTGCAATACATTTAAAATTATGGGTATTTTCTTGTTTGTTTTACATTTTATTATTTTTTAAGATTTTATTTATTTATTAGACACAGAGAAAGAGAGAGAGTGAGAGCACAAGCAGGGTGAACAGCAGGCAAAGGGAGAGGGAGAAGTGTGCTCCCCACTGACCAGGGAGCCCAACACGGGGCTCGATCCCAGGACCCTGGGATCATGACCTGAGCCGAAGGCAGACACTTAACTGAGTGAGACACACCCAGATGCCCTTTTTTCTTTTTTTCTTTTCTTTCCTTTTCCTTTCTTTCCTTTTCTTTCTTTCTCTCTCTCTCTCTTGTGTGTGTGTGTGTGTTTTACATTTTAATCAGCATCTTAGTTTTATTTTGGGAAAGATTATTTGGTGTTTCCAGTCTAAGTTACCATCAGAGATAGAAGTACCAAATATCATTTTACATGACACACTTATATATATATCTCTACACACACAAACCTATTTATGTTTTAATATATTCTATTTATGTTTTATAGCAATATATATTTTATATTTCTATACATACATGACTTACAGATGATGTAAGGGAGATCATCAAAAGAACGTGAGAGCTGGAATCACAAGCCTAGAATCTCCCTTCTTAATCTTATCTGTTGTGCAATTTCTTTACACAAGATGAAGAGTAATAGCCCTCTTATCCATCTCTGTGAGATATGATGATCAGATGATAAAGAGTTTTGCAAATTCTCAAACAATATTGCCAGTTGGAATTAGGACCAAGAACCTCACAAGCTTAAAAACATCCATATGTCAATAGGTACAGAGGGGTTACAAAGCAATGATTTACTAAATCTTTTTCTTGATATCTTCCACAGTCTCTGCCCCTGCTGAGCTGGCCCTCTAGTTATTGGTTTCACCTGTGAACAGTTCACTGCCACTGCTGACTTCATCGAATATCTTCTTTGTACTTCCATCTGCATTTTATGTGAACTCTGGAGAGATTAGTTGCTAATATCAACAGTGGTGCACAGTCTAGGAACATTTATTGCTCCCCTGCTTGGCTTAATGCTTCTGACTTGGTACCATAATATTATTAATAGTCACAGGGCACAATAAAAGAAAATTAAGTGTTTATTTTGTTTAGGATTTAGCCACTTTACCTACAGCCTTTTTCCATTACATTTGCACATAAATGAGCATACACTACATTTTTTAGATGCAAATCAGGTTTTAACTTTGCTAATCATATAGTTTCCTTTCTGGGAGTCTTCCAGGCTAGCTTCAGTGTTACTCCTGATGCATGTAGATTGTAGCAAATGAAGAAATGGCCATGTGGTAGTTGTTTGCCCTTTTGTGATTCATTAATAGTTGTTTCTGCAGAGCAACTGTACTTTAAAATCCAATGGTACTCTACATATTCCTTTGCAATTCCAGGAGCATATCCTTTAAATTCCAGCCGGAAGTCAATTGTTCAATTGCAGATCATTTCCTAATAAATAGTTCGAAACAGTTGCCTTGAAATATGGAATCAAAGACATGAGAAGTACTTCAAGTAAAATATACTGGAACCAACTTTCAGCATTAAAGTGTCCTCACTTTTCAGCATGAGAAACAGGACAAAGACCTGAGATGTTTACCAGGGTGTCCAAGGTCAACAAAATGACTTTATTCCACATTTTCTGCTCTCCCCAGCACCTCCTACCTAGTGTTCTTCTAAATGAATTGTTTGTTCTGCCTTGAAAAGATAAATTAATATTTTACATGGCAAGAACTCTTTTATTTCTTGGTGGGATATTTCTAACTTGATTTATATGATGATGTTTAAATGTTTAAAAGCTTTTGTAAGGCAGGTTCTCAATCGATTACAGAATTTAGTTTCCCTTGAGGTTCCTGCATCAGGTATTTTTTCAGAAGGCTTGCTTCTAAAGAGTTACAATCCAATCTCTTCTTCCTGTTAACCATGTATTTCGGCGAGCATCCCGTTGGACCAAACGTGGGGATGTCGGCCCAGCGCTGTCACTTGAAGGGACTATAAACAGCACTGTCGAGCCTGCATTTCCCAATGTCCCATCAATGGGCTCTGGGTCATCCCAGACTTTGGCAATCTGTATGAGACCTCTGGGATTGATGGGAGTATCAACACAGAGGTTGGACACACAGATTATTCTAAGCAGAGAGGCAGAAGAATAATATTCTGAGAGAATCTGCATAAAATGTACTAATGTTAAATCCAAGGTAACTCTGAAAAATGTGAATAAACTTTTACATAATACTTTGCAGTTTAAAAGACATTTTTCTTCAATATTCTATTTCATTTTTACTACAAAGGCAGGTGTTATGATGATGGAGAATTTATTGGTGAAGAAAGAGAGTCACAGAGATGTGGGGGGATTCACCTTGGACACAGATTCAGGTCTACTCCATCCTGGCCCAGACTGTTCCTTCTTCACCATACTGCTTGGGCAGCTAACGACACCAGGCAAAGCTGGCTCCAAACTGCAGAGTGCAATGCACATTCAGTACCTTCCTCCGTGGCATCTTCCAGTCACACTTCAGTGCATCGAGGCTTACCCTTGTCTTACTGCCTTGGTTTTGGAATCCTATAAAAAAATAGCCACCTACAGCACCACCTCTGCCATCTCCTCTGCTAAAAGTGACCAAGGTCAACAAAACACAAAGTGTCTTTGAAGACTCTCTTTGGTAGGATCATTGATTTTACCCCAGTTTTACCTTGCAATCCAGTTGTGAAATCATATAACTCCCTTCTAACTAATCACTTGTATTCATGCTTTTGGTTTTATGCATTGTTTGCAATAGAAAGATATTTTCATTGCAGTGATCTTTTCTCAATTTCAGTGCATCTCTTTCCATTTGGCCAAAGGACTCTAAGTACTGTGATAGTTATAGTTATTAAGGTTTCCCAAAGCTTTGCATTCTCCCTAGCCAACAGTACTCTTCCTGCAAAGGGTAAGATAGCAAAAAGTTCTTTGGGAAATACCCGTCTACTTCACCAGCCTTACACCTTGCTACCTAACCCTCATCCCTAAAAAGAAAAAAAATGGCATTCCTCTCTAGTTACCTAGTTATTTCCAATTTTTTCTGCCTTTACAAGGAACCTCGTATTGGCCATCAGCAGGTTCTAAATCAGGGACAGTGAAAAACTGGGACAGAGGGGGAAGCAACCAGGCAGGGGGAGACTCTAGCTGTGGTTGTCCTTGGGTAAATATTCAGAAAGATGCCACCTCTGATGACCTTGATAGTGTTTTATCTGGACCAGTAATGTTTCAGTTGTACAAATAATGTGGTTTCCTCTAATGTTTTTCCATCATAGTAAGGTCTGGGTAGGACCAGAGAACTCACATTTCCGACCAGTTTCCAGGGGATGCTGATGATGTAAGTCTGAGGACACACTTTGAAAACTGCTGGTCTATGAGATAATATTTAAAGTTTCTAATTGCACATTTAAGAATCAGGGCTCAGTTTATTCTTCCAGCCTTACTTTGTAGAATTTGTCCAGTGACCTTCACTTTCTTGTCATGCTAAAAATTGCCAACTATGCTCAGTGCCTGCCTGTTTTCAGAACTTCCCCTCACTGTATATGGCTGACTAAATTGCCCTTATAGCCAAAGTTTCTTTTTCTATTGGCAAACAATTTTATATTTTATTTATTTACTTGGGGGAGCAAGAGAGCGTGCACGCACAAGCAGGGGAGGGGCAAAGGGAGAAGGAAAGGGAGAAGGAGACTCCCCACTTAATCCCAGGACCCTGAGGTCATGACCTGAGCTGAAGTCAGATGACTGAGCCACCCAGGCACCCCAAAGAGCATTCTTTTTAAAGGAGCAGCTTCGACCTAGCTCCTATCTATTATCCTCCTGAGGCTAACACCAAATCTTCGGATTTTTTTTGAAAAGAAGCCATAATTCTAGATTTTTAAGCCACATCTCCAGATTCTTAGATACCGACAATGGATTTAAAAGATTTTAAACCACGAAACCACATGCTGGCTGAATACAGCCCAAAGCCCATAGATTTACAACATATACTTGCAACTTGGTCTTCTCAAAACTAAGTCTGGCATGCGATCCTCAGTGCAACTTTCCTGATGTGCTCCCCCACACTCATTGTGAATACATCTACATATAGGCTTATTTGTACTGTCCTCTCTGCTCCTATGGCACTTGGCTAAAATTTATATGAAAGTATTTCTTTGGGGCACCTGGGTGGCTCAGTCGTTAAGCGTCTGCCTTTGGCTCAGGTCATGATCCCAGAGTCCTGGGATGGAACCCTGCATTGGGCTCCCTGCTCGGCGGGAAGCCTGCTTCTCCCTCTCCCACCCGGTGTTCCCTCTCTCTCTGTGTCTCTCTCTGTCCAATAAATTGAAAAAAAAAAAAAAGTATTTCTTTCTTTTCTTTTTTAAATTGAAGTACAGTCGGCATACAATGCTATATTAGTTTCAGGTGTGCAACACAGTGATTTGACGCCTCCATACATTAAGCAACACTCACCCCAAGTGCAGCCACCATACAACTCCATTACAGTATTATGGACTATGTTCCCCATGCAGCACCTTTCATCCTGTGACTTATCCATTCTACAAGCTTGTTCTTCTTAGTCCCCTTCACCCGTTTCGCCTCTCTCTCCAAAGATCCACTTCCCTCGCAACCACCAGTTTGTTCTCTGTATTTATGATTCTGTTTCTGTGTTTTGTTTGTTGTTAGATTGCACATACTGAAGCATTTATTTCAATTACACTATTTACCTAAGTGTTACCCCCACGACAAAGTAAAAAGTTCAGTGTCCAAAACTAGGTCCTGTACTTCTTTTATTCTTATTTCCAAATGTAGTGCCCCTGACAAATATTTGTTGAAGGACAGAAGGAAGACTGACCGAGTGAAGAAACAAAAGTAAACCCTCCTTTTATGACATGTCATAGAGTGTTTTTTTCCACATATCATAACTGCCCTTTGTTTGGACTTCCTCAGTGACATGCTATATTTCCCACAATGAAATGCCCCTATTTCAGCCATGCTTTCAACAGATGTACAGAAAATGTTGGTCCAAGTAATCTAGTATAAACACTGGAAGTATTTGGATCAAGCAGCATTATCTTGGCCTGTCTTTCAAGAGGGAAATGATGGGTGTGATTCATGACAATGACTAAAGGCATCAGTATTCCCTTATCATAACGCCAGGTAATCTTTCACATGCATGCAATTAATCTCAGCATTTAGAATTGGGAAGATTGATGACTCAACCCAAGAGCCAGCTGTCTCCCACCTATTTAACCCAAAACAAAAAAAATAAAAAACAAGAACAACAAAAAAACAATTCTGAGCTGTGTCTGACAGAGAGGAAGCTCAGCCAGAAATTCGCTATCTTCCATCCATGCCTTTCTTTTACTCCTGGAGTTGTCCAGACTCATAGGCCTGTGTGTGATTTGAAAGGTGTCAAATACAAAGCTAAAATTGAATTTAACCAGAGGGTTTCTTCAGCCCTAATAGTCTTTCCTAATAAGACAATGGTATCGTCAATGGTGCTCTTCGATTCAAATTTCAGTGTAAATAAAATTCCTTGCAGATTGGAATGTAAGGTCAGGTATCCCTTTCATCGTTTACTAAGCATTAAAGATAATTGTGATTTTCTTTATTTATAAAATGTAACTTCATAATTTGTAAGGCTTCTTATTAACCAAGGTTCATCAATTCTACTCAGGCTGCCCTCACATCAGAGAGGCTCAGGCTGATGTAATTAAGGCCGCCTATTCTGCTGACAGCATTCTTTAGGCTCCAGAGCCCTTATCAATGGTGGATAAGTCATCAAGCAGCATGTGATAGCCCTATATACTGCCTTCTGTGCCTTCACATTT
The DNA here is from genome assembly GCF_017311325.1 of Ursus maritimus. Classification (NCBI taxonomy): domain Eukaryota; kingdom Metazoa; phylum Chordata; class Mammalia; order Carnivora; family Ursidae; genus Ursus; species Ursus maritimus. The sequence goes on along the minus strand of NW_024423343.1, from coordinate 92,692,007 downwards.
TCCTGGAGTAGCTAATCTGCACACTTTTAATTTACTCCTCATACATTCTTCCCCTAAAGCCAATGATATTAATCCATGTAAGAGAAAAAAAAAAAGAAATTAACAGGTAAAATTATATTTTAAAATGTTTAAATGAAGTGATCCATCTTTAGTTGCCTTTTTCCGTTCATATTGAATATGTTTAATGCTCTTATATAGCACATTGATTTTTATATTATGAATTAATATTTTCTTTAGGAAAATACATCTGATTTCCCGTATCTTCCAATATAAAGTGCCTAAATCAATAAGGTAGTTGCTTATGGTGCTATTATAATTACCTCTTCTCCTTCTGAACACTTTCCCATCATGAGCTGGATGTGAGACTGGAATTCATGCCATGGTCCCCTATTTAAATTTGCCCAGGCTAACCACAAGAGAATCTGCCCAGTCTTGTCTGTGCAACCTTTCCTTCCTTCACTTCCTCTTTTGTGGGTGACCTTCAACACTCTTTTCCAAGGCATACTTTTAATCATGACTTCTCTTGAATGAAGAAAACCTAAAGTTGGTTTGAACTACACTGGACAGTCATTAAAGACTTTTCCAAGCTGTTGAGCAATATGACCATAATTTTACTTTCTTAGAAGAGAAAAATGGAGAGGAGAGCACTGACCTTGATTCCAGTATCCTGGCCTAGTGGCCTGACTAGCTGGCTACTCCTGCTGTAGGTTCAAGGTCAATGGACTCTGACCATTGCTTTTAGTATGCAGTTGGAAAGCTGTACCTTCTCCTTTTGATAAAATCTTGGCTAATTTATTTCAGCTTGGACATTCTGCTCTAGAAAGATCAGGCTGCTTTCGGTACCCTGTGACTTTTATACATCTCCCACTTAATAAGTGAGTTTTACATGGCATTTACATGGCAGTGTTTTCCATAAACACTCTCCTGTTATTCAAGTTCACAGGGATTCATAGTATATCTTTAAGAGACAGAAGACATGGACCTCTGCAAAAAAGAAACAAATCTTCACAATCTGGCTTCTAATTCACTTTCCCTTTCAGGTCTAGCACGGAGAATCCCCCCAGCTCCAATCATGCCAGCAAGCACCCTGTACAACATATATTCCCAATACATATTTCTGACCTGTTTCCTTTTATTTTTTTTTTCTGAAACCTTATTTAATAATGAACTCCTTAAGGGCAATGACCTCAGCTTTCTTTAAAATTTCCTTCAACAGACATAAGCACGACTTTAGATTTGGAGTCAGTAACTCCACCATTCGCTAGTACTGGCAACTTGAGCCTTTCTATCAATCTCTCAGAGGCTTGGTTTCTTATCATTAAATGGAGATAACCATGCCACTTGCCTTGTCACCTCAACAGGCAGGACTGTGGGTAAAGATCATATAAATGAGTGTGGCAGAGCACTTTATAAATGGCCAAGGCCATGCAGATGCTATAGCAATTATGCTGAATAAATACTGCTGACACATAAACCAGGAAATATTTAAAATAAGACACACAGAATAGTGATTTCACCACTATAAATATAAATACATGAACATGAACATAAATATAAATGTGGTTTCACTATAGCCACCTAAAATGCGTTCTAAGTTGTTATCTCTTTTCTATCCTTGTGAAGAAGCTGGAGTCCCAAACACAAATGTGCAAGATGAGGAGACACTAGAAACACATAAAGAAGACCCAGCATAATATTTTGATAAGGTGTGCTGAGGCCTGCAGCAAACTGGAGAGTCCATGTCTTGTCTCAGTGGGGAGCTGGCAGTGGGTTCAATTAATTGGATCATGCAGAAAGGTGAGCCAAGCATTTCAAGAGAAGTAGCAATCCTTATTTTTATAAGTGAAATATCTAGATTTTTAAATTGTTGGTTTTTAATTCAGCTCTTAAAATAAATATTCAATGGTCAAATGCAAATACATATCTATTAACGGACACACCCCATGGCTCACAAGAGTTTGCAACCTCTGGCGTGAGGTTTTCAACAACTGAGTTTGTATGAATAAACAACAAATGTTCCTGAGCCCTAGTGAGAACTAATTTTGAACCAAATTTTCTCTGAAATGTCTAAAAGAAGTATAAGGTGTTATCGAATCAGAGAAACTAATAATAATTAAGTGCCTAACATTTATTCAGTTACTTTGCATAAGCAATCATTTCACTTTAATGTCATCCTTATGAATTTACAAGGTGATTACTATCAGACCCATTTTACTGATGATGTAACCAAGGTACGAGGAATGACTTTCCCAAGAGAATATGGCACAACCAGCAAGCAATGGAATTACAATTTTAACTCAGTCCTGGCTGTTGTTAAAACTCATGCTTCCCTGCCATGGAAAGGAATGGAGTCAAACACTGAAGACCTAAAGAATAATTGAAGTTTGAGCTGGGTGGTGGGGACACTTTGATACAACTTCAGAGAAAAGAACACACTGGTGAAGAATATGTCACTCTGAAAGACTTGGTGGAGGATGTGGGCTTTGGGTTAGTTAGGATTTGGATAAATGGAGAAACAGAAGAAACAGCATGAATGAAAGCTTGTGTATGAGTGACTTACCAGTTCCTAATAAATTTCTCTCTCAAAAAAAAAAAAACAAAAACAAAAAACAAGCGAAAAAATACCCTCCAATTTCAGTTAAGGAATATCTATTAATTTTGCCTGCCTCAATATTCCCCCATCTTTTAGTAAGAGTACATTTTGCTGTCTTTCCAAAACAACTGTCCTGCCATTATTTTGTCTTAGAGCGTCACTAAGGCAGTCACTAGAGCCACTTGCACAAGAACATATTCAGACATGCCAAATCTGGAAGTGGAAGGGAATTAATCCCACAAAGGCAATACAGGACTAGTGGTGTCCCTTCAATTTGTTAGGGAGACACTTCTGTTCTTTAGAAGGTACCAGATCGACTGACCACCAGTTGCCCACAGCAGTGGCCAATTCAATATTTGCATGATCTTCCCCTCCTTCTCCAATTCACTCTTGCTTGTCCTCTCTTCTTGCTTCCTAGAATCACTTCCCAAATGTTCCAAGCCCTTGACTTATGGCTCTGCCTTGGGGGAAACCCAAGCTAAGACAGTTCTTCATAATGAGATCTCCAAACTGCTCTCTTTCTGAAGACAAGGTTATTTAGCTTTTATTTTGACACTAACCTATCTTCTACTCTCTTTTTTTTTTTTTTTTTTGAAAGGGAGGCAGGAAGGGACAGAGGGTGAGGGTGAGAGGGAGAGAGACAATTTTAAGCAGGCTCCATGCCCAGTGCAGAGCTCAACATGGGGTTCAATCTCGCAACCCTGAGATCATGACCTGAGCCAAAAATCAAGAGTCCCCCCAGAAGTTCAACCAACTGAGCCACCCAGGTGCCCCTATCCTCTACTCTTCTGATAACTTCCTTGATTCACATTTATCAGCCAGCATTCATTTCTGTTTCTTACCACCAAAGAACCCTAACTTATTTATAGCTTTATTTCAAGTGGATCCATATTATACCACTGGATAATAAAAGGAAGGTTATACACATATACAAATAGAGAAATCTTGCTGATAATCTGTGTGGTTGTTGCTTTAGATGGCATCTCTGAACATCAGACAATATTATTAAATGGTTCTTAAAAAGCTAACATTGCAGGTGGGCTGTACAGTCATCTGCCAATGAATCATGTTGTTTCTGTCAATGCCCACACCTGGCATGATGAAGTGTTGAAATCCAGCATTTCCTTGATAACTGCTGGGTCATTTAAAACTGAGACACCATAAGATTTTATACCTTTTCTATTAGTTCAGCTAGCATCTCTCTAAAATCATTACCTTTTGTTGTTTCTCACCTAAGCACCACTTCCGTGATAGAGTAATCCCTGAAGAAAAACACAAATTGTTTTCTACTTCTCCAGGTGAGGAACTAGAGAGCAGATGCAAGATTCAAACTCACATCTCTTGGTTTCCCAGGATACTGTTTACCCATCAAATTTCATAGCTCTCCATTGCTACTTCAAGTAAATGGGTTAGATTTCTACTAAGGCCAGTGTATCTATCGTCCATTCATCATCCATCTATCTACCTACCTACTTACCCACCTACCTACCTAGAATCTTTCTTCCTTCCTTAGTTTGTTCCTTCCTTCCTGTATCATCTATTGTTCGATCTAATTCCTAAGTGGCTCCAAATAAACAAGTATAGCCCTAAAGAATGGCCATTTTTCAAAAATCTGCATCTGAAATTGCAAAGAGAAAACCCACATTATTATAGTGCATCTGGTCCTTGTTAATTCTTAATCTGTTGTATCTTTTACTGTCATGATTTCTCCAGATGTGAGAGTCTATCTCATAAGTTAATATTTTACGTAAACTACACTAAAGAATTGTTGAAACAAAGTTGAAACTCCCTGGCCCCCAGCACTCTCTCTATACAGGAGCCATCTACATCTAGTTGACCAAATGCCAAGGAGATCATAAAAATCCACTGACTAAGAAACTTGAAAATGAGTCCAAGATTCCCCCGTACTTCATGGGATATGTGTGCTTTACACCCCGTTGTGTTTATAAAAGGAAAAAAAAAAGGCTAGGAAAAACCCAGCATTTTGCTAAAGATTAATAATTTTTTGAGAATTTTGCTAATATCTTACAAAGAAATGAGCCTTTTATCTCCTAAAATAGAATCCAGGACAATGGATTTGCTTTTGAACAATGAGTTCAAAAATACAACTTGCCATTTGGAAAGTTTCTTGAGATGTTCTGGAACAGTGGCTTCTAAATGTAGCCCATCATTAGACTCACCCATGGAGCTTTAATAAAAAAGATGATTCCAGGGTCCCACCCTAAAACTACTGAAGCAGAATATCTGGCAGGTAGGACCAAGTTTCCCCGGTGATTCTGACATTCAGCCAGGTTTGCAAACCATGGCTAGAGTCTAGAGTCTGAACATTAAATATTGCCTTAGCAGTTAAAATTTTAGTGCCCGTGATTATAATTTTATTACATTAATTTCCTTTGGATTTATATTTTGGAAGAAAAGCCTGGATGGGGAATCATTTGGCCATTATTTTGTTTAAATTCTCCATTTGGAAAGGCCCTTCGAAAAGTGTAAAGAGACCTTCAAATAGATTTGCCTGCCAGTATTTTTATTCTTTATTGCTGTAGTTCTGATTGTTCTTCTGTCAGAACTACACCTTGAAAGGCATGAGGACCAGACTGTAGGGAAGATGGGAAGTTATTTCCATCCTGGCTGAATCATCAGGATTGAGTCAGAAAGCTGGAAAGGACCAGAAGAGACCATCTGGCTTAGTCTCTGTCTTGATGTGGTTGTGATTTGCTTCTAGGAATTTCAAGGCTAGGAGAGTTCACTGCTGGTGTTTCAATATCCCGATAGTGAGTAAATCCTTCCTTTGGGCCACCTCATGCTGCTACCAAGCCAGCATGTCTTGATCCCTGATGCAGGGGATTTTCTATCCCTTCCCGATTTAATCCCTAGATCCAAAGAGGTGCACTTAAAATAACATGAAAGGATGGATTATAATCTCAATAGGAGCATGGTAAAATAAAGAGAACCATAGACTGAGTCAAGAAATTTAGATAGGAGTCCCATGTGGCCACTAATATAATTAGGCCAATCATTAATAATCTCATGTTTTAGTTTCTTTGTCTGCAAAATGAAAAAAATCAGACTGTTCCTGGCTTGTTGTTATGTGTGTCTATCATTCTACCATTCATTTATTTCCTCATGGATGTGTTCAGTTGCCTTCAATAAGTTTCAGCGAGCTGTGTTGGGTAAAAGTCAGGAATAAGACAAACATGTTCCCTGACCACAAATAACCTATGGTCATAAGAAAAACAGACAAACAAGGGACAAACAATAAATATGTAATTATACTGGTATCATTTCTGTGAAGGAAAAGAAAGATGTTGAAGCAGCCCAAGGGAACCACTTAGGCTGGAATCTTCCCTCCTGTAGACAGCACACCTGGCCATCTAAATCACTCAAGTGTGGAAAACAGATGGCTGGTCTGTTCCAAGAACTTTCCAAGTGGACTGGTTCACCAATTAGCATGGAACTGATCAATCTTATTAGATTTTGGCAGCTTCTAGATGACGATATTTATGAGGAAGTATCCATGTTTGCTTGCAGAACTATATGAAGAACTTCCAAGAAGGGTCTTGAAACTTTAGAGACTAAAGTGATGTGGCCCCAGCATCAGCATTATCACTTGGCTAGGAACTAGTGACAAGGTCAAAGTCATAAATTTGGCCCATTAGCTTTACTTAGAAAGAGCATCCCATGGCCACAAAATAAACTATTAACATTGGCTCTCTTCCCAATCATGAGCTGGATGTAAAGGAACCCAACAACATTTAGATAGCTTGGTCAAGTTTATCACCAGTAATGGAAAACATCTTTTGTGGTATCCTCTTTGCTGAATATTGGGTGGGGGCTTAGCTTACTATCGATAAATTCCATTAATAGGCTACTACTACTTTATACTGGGGCAGCTTGTAATGTAACTTTCCAGGATGCTTTCAGGTCAGTTGGCACAAATGATATAGCTAACAAACAAGTCTCTAAGGCAGATGGGACGATGCAAGATATAACCTGCCCATTTGGAAGAAGAAAACTATGGGTAGAAGGAATCAATTCCAAATCATGTAGCTAGCTGGAAAACATGCACACATGTATATGTGTATGCATATGCATACATGTGCGTGTACACACACAGACCACAAAACTGTGTCTATACCAAAAGACAGCTATGTGGACACCAGTAGTCACAAAGTCACAAAAAGAACAGAGTACCTAGGAGAGAATACACCGCTAGATTACAGTGAAGAGAATGGAGTACAACTAGTCCCCTTAGTCCTATAAAAGTCCACTGCACGCTTTCTCAGAAGCCTACTTGCCAGTGAATATAGTGGGAATCCCAAAGTAGGTAAATATCACAGGCCTTGTTTGCATGTTTATTTTTAAAGAAAAAAGATTTTAAATAAGACACCTCTGAAATCTTTCACTATTATTGTTGTCAGAAGCATCACCCTTATTTTTATTATTTTATTTTATTAATTAATTAATTAATTTTTTAAAAAAGATTTTATTTATTTATTCGACAGAGATAGAGACAGCCAGCGAGAGAGGGAACACAAGCAGGGAGAGTGGGAGAGGAAGAAGCAGGCTCATAGCGGAGGAGCCTGATGTGGGGCTCGATCGCATAACACCGGGATCACGCCCTGAGCCGAAGGCAAACGCTTAACCGCTGTGCCACCCAGGCGCCCCTATTAATTTATTTTCAAGTAGGCTCTACACCCAGTGTGGAGGCCAACACGGGGCTGTAACTCTCGACCCCAAGATCAAGACCTGAGCTGAGACCGAGAGCCAGACATTTAACTGACTGATCCACCCAGGTGCTCCCATTATTCTTTTGAGATGGAAGCTCAAATGCCAACAATGTGAAGTTGACCATGTAACCACAATGACACACACTTATTCTGTCACCTGAGGTACCATTCTTAACAATTCCTTGCATGTTTACTTGCTACCTAATGCATGAAAACTCTGGGGCACCTGGGTGGCTCAGTCAGTTAATGTCTGCCTTTGGCTCAGGTCATGATCTTAGGGTCCTGGGATCAAGTCCTGTGTCGGGTTCCCTGCTCAGCAGGGAGTCTGCTTCTCCCTCTCCCTCTCTCTCTGCTCCTCCTTTTTCTTTCTCTCTCTCTCAAATAAATAAATAAAATCTTTAAAGTAGGAAAGCTCCTCAACATACAGTTTGAAACAGAACTGGAGATTGCTGGTGGGTCAGCATTCGATACATGGGAATAATAGAGCTGATTCAGGCAGCTGAATTGACCTCATTAGCTTATCAGAATTTTTGACTCTATGACAGATTGAGTAGTGAACTTTTTTTAAAAAAAAATTATTTATTTATTTGAAAGACAGAGAGCACAAGTAGGGGGGAGGAGCGAGAAGCAGACTCCCCACTGAGGAGGGAGCCCAATGTGGGGCTCGATCCCAGGACCTGGGATCATAACCTGACCCCAAGGCAGAGGCTTAACTGACTGAGCCACCCAGTCACCCCCGTAGTGAACTTTTAAATATATCTTTTCCTTGCAGCAATTATGCAAAAATCCAATGGTGTGATATAGCTAAATAGGGTTAGGCATTATGAACAGCTTCTTTCTGTTTTAGTTCTGATAAAAACAATTAAGAATCTATTCCCAAGAATCACTGATGGACATCAGCTCATTCAACAGGTCACGGCACTTCCTGCCATCCAGTCTTCCCACACTTCTGCCCGAAGGTGGCCATTGGCTAGGGCCCTCTTTGGGGGAGAGGAACCCTTGAAGAAACAATAACTACAGCTTTTCTGAACTGCACCCTGGAAAACACAGTCCAGCCATGCTGCAGGGGTAAAAGCCTGCGCCCAGTCCTGCAGCTCTGAAAGCCAGGCTTAAAAATAGCCTGGAGTACTTTCCTGTTTGGAGGACTCAGTAACAGCTGTTCATAGCCCGAATTTCTTTCATACTTCCCTCCCCAACACAAAGAAAATACAAAGTAGCACTGGCTATAGGAATGGACACTATTCAACATTAATGTGCCCTCAACAATAGCACAGGAAGAGTCATAGACACAATGAAGGGAAAATGGGGAAAACTTCGCAGGAGCAGAGAGCTCAGGGAAGAGATACTCTTAAACAATGAGAACTTTAAAATAAGCAGGAAGGCAAGAAAGAAAGGACAGGATTTGAAAGGTTGCTTCTGAGAAGTGATAACGGTGGTGTGAAAAGGGATTGTGGTAGGAATTGTAAAAATCAAAGTGTTTGTTAGCACTGCAGCTAATTAGCCATGCTTTCTTGGGCATGCCCCTAAATATCTCCAGGCCTCTTTCCTAAAATGGGCAGAGGGTGAAGGAAATAGAGCTAGTCATACTCTAAAAATCCCCTCTAATTCTGAAAATGGTATATGGTATGAATGTGGGCTACCAGACAGCAGACGGGATGGGAGAAACGGGACTTAACCCTGCAAAGATTAAAATTCTAGTCCCCTGCAGAAGGGCATTAAGGAGTCTGAAGATGAAGCCAACTGAAGCATACCCAGGTTCATAGCCACCCCTTCCGCCCCTCCTAGGAGGCTGCTTAAGGGGCAGTGACAAAGTGGTCCACACCCACCCCCATGCCACAGCAGCAGCACCCAGGGAGCCACACAGTCCGATTCTCGGAGATCCACAAGCACGAAATTTTCTCCCGTCTTCCATGGGGCCTCGAAGGTTCCTTCCCAAGGCTCACAAAGTCAAGATGGCAGACTGCACGGCCTCTGACCAGAAGCCATATAATAGGTACTGAGCAGGCAGAGAGCAGGTGGAACAGAACAAGTAAAGAGAGCAGGTACTAGAGTCAGACAGACCTGCGTCCTCAGTTCTGCTGAGCGCAGATCCATGACCTTTGCGAAATCACTATCTTCCTGATTTTTAATCATTTTTTTTTCTTAATTTCTAAAACTGGAGACAGAAATGCAGTTATGAGTTTTAAATATGGTTAACAAAGTGCATAAAGCAAAGTAAGCACTCAATATACATTACCTGCTATTATATGTTAACATTATTTTTGTGGAGTGTTTGCTTACTTAGTTTGGAAAAATGTCCTTCGACCTTCTGAATCTCCCTATAGTCTTTGATGAAAACAAAACAAAGAACCTTCTAGCATGGGATGGTCAAGTAGCAGTGGATCATACATTGACTAAAGCTTTTCCAAGCAGGCAAAAATTAGTCCGTAAGTTCTTAATGTGAACTCCCTTGTAAGTAAATCTAAACACTTAAAAAATGGGAGTCCATGGGGGGTCTGGATGGTTCAGTTGGTTAAGCGTCTGCCTTCCACTCAGGTTGTGATCCCAGGGTCCTGGGATCGAGCCCTACGTAGGGCTGCCTGCTCAGCGGGGAGCCTGCTTCTCCCTCTCCCTCTGCCTTTTCCCCTGCTCATTCTTTCTCTCTCTCAGATAAATAAATAAAATCTTTAAAAAATGGGACTCCAATTGTATAGTTGGAGTTCCACAGGATAAAGTTCTACAACCAGCATAGATACACAGAGCATTTCCCTTACACTCACCCCCCACCCCACATCATCAAGAGAAAAGACACAGCGTGGCCCCATTTTGGCAATCTCACAAGATGGGACGTTTCCTCTGGTTCTGCTGTGGTTGGGCTATGCTGAGAGATCAACCAACAATAAATGCAAACTACAGGCCTATGTGTTTAGCTGAAGCTAAGACCCTAGCTATAATGTTAGCCTTTTCTGTAGACATAGGGTTAGAACGTCTGAAAAGACCCCCGCAGGACAGATCATCTGAACTGAGAGAACACCTCTCTGAGAAACTAGTTACTATTCACAGAGATAAAACTGAAAAATGGGTTACACAGGGGGATCTTTCTTGGCAGAACTGGGAGAATAGACAATCATCCATCCAGAAGGATTCACGAGAGCTCCCGTATGAAAGCAAGGCTTTGATCGAACTCTATTTCCTATTTATTTTTACTTCTAACACATTGATATGGACTTCTTACAGCAAAAGAGACTCATAGAATTTTAAAGCAGGAAGAAACTATATACGATGTTTACTTGAAACTCTTTATTTGCCCATGTAATTAGTTGTCTGTATTTTAAAGTAAATTGTTAATGACCTAAATATCTCTGCCCAATAAAATCACATTCAACACATGGCTTGCTTGCTTGATTGCTTTTTTTTTTTTTTTCTGGGCACTAAGTAAATCTGTCTAAATGTCTAGGTTCCTGGACACTGGAGACTTCAATTTGAAATGGACATGGTGGCAGTGATATGCTTAAGAGCCTTCCAAAGAAAACACAACACCCAGAAACCCAGAGATTCAATCTGATGGAAAGTGCCATAATCTACTCTTTATTTTTTTTTTAATGATTTTTTATTATATTATGTTAGTCACCATTCAGTACATCCCCGGTTTCCGATGTAAGGCTCGATGATTCATTAGTTGTGTATAACACCCAGTGCACCATGCAATACGTGCCCTCCTTACTACCCATCACCGGCCTATCCCATTCCCCCACCCCCCTCCCCTCTGAGGCCCTCAGTTTGTTTCTCATAGTCCATAGTCTCTCATGTTTCATTCCCCCTTCTGATTACCCCCCTTTCTTTATCCCTTTCTTCCCCTACCGATCATCCTAGTTCTTATGTTCCCTAGATGAGAGATATCATATGATAGTTGTCTTTCTCTGCTTGACTTATTTCACTAAGCATTATCTCCTCCAGTGTCGTCCATGTTGTAGCAAATGTTGAGAACTCGTTCTTTCTGATAGCTGAGTAATATTCCATTGTATATATGGACCACAACTTCTTAATCCAGTCATCTGTTGAAGAGCATCTCGGCTCCTTCCACGATTTAGCTATTGTGGACATTGCTGCTATGAACATTGGGGTGCATATGGCCCTTCTCTTCACTACGTCTGTATCTTTGGGGTAAATACCCAGTAGTGCAATGGCTGGATCATAGGGTAGCTCAATTTTTAACTTTTTAAGGGACCTCCACACTGTTTTCCAGAGTGGCTGTACCAACTTGCATTCCCACCAACAATGTAGGAGGGATCCCCTTTCTCCACATCCTCTCCAACAATTGTTGTTTCTTGCCTTGTCTATTTTTGCCATTCTAACTGGCGTAAGGTGGTATCTCAGTGTGGTTTTGATTTGAATTTCCTTGATGGCTAATGATTTTGAACATTTTTTCATGTGTCTGTTAGCCATTTGTATGTCTTCATTGGAAAAGTGTCTGTTCATATCTTCTGCCCATTTTTTTGATTTGTTTATTTGTTTCTCGTGTATTGAGTTTGAGAAGTTCTTTGTAGATCTTGGATACCAGTCCTTTATCTGTAGTGTCATTTGCAAATATCTTCTCCCATTCCGTGGGCTGCCTCTTAGTTTTTCTGACTGTTTCCTTGGCTGTGCAGAAACTTTTAATCTTGATGAAGTCCCATAAATTCATTTTATCTTTTGTTTCTCTTGCCTTTGGGGATGTATCATGAAAAAGGTTGCTTTGGCCGATGTCGTAGAGGTTGCTGCCTATGTTCTCCTCTAGAGTTTTGATGGATTCCTGTCTCACATCGAGGTCTTTCGTCCATTTGGAGTTTATTTTTGTGTATGGTGTGAGATAGTGGTCATAATCTACTCTTTAAACCTATGGTTTCAATCTCACATGGAGAACTGGCCAGGCTCCAAAGGAAGATTTCTGGGGTGCTAGGTAAAGGTAGCTGTGGAGGAAGTTGGGAGAAAATGGGCTCAGGATGCTGGCAAAATAGGAGCCAGGGGGTCTTGGAGACAGGGTACGAGTCCTGGAAAAGGTCAAGGACCTCCCCTTGGCAATTATGTCCTTTTTGACCTAACAATTTCCCTGATGTCCAGGTTAGGAGTACTCTTGACAAAGCTCCCTCTGCCCAGCATCGCTGACTAAGACCCTGGAGCTGGGTACAAGCCGGGCATTGCAGTGGCCCTTACGCCCACTTCCTGAGTGGAGTCTCTCTAGGACATAGGTACCCAGCCAGGCCAAGAATGGGCCGTGGAGAGTACTTAAAGTGATATCAGTTTCTCTAGAGCCCTAAGGGAACACACACTCTCAGTAGATTCGATGCTAGTCCAGAAAGCAACACCAGTGAATCCTGTCAACACTGATTTTCGATTCCTCAGGCCCACTCAGTGAGCCATTAAGATCTGCCCATGGCAATAATGGTGTTTGTGGAACAGTGCAAGAGAATCACCAAGGTTATGCTTGAATCTGAGAGCATCTCTAAGCAAATGGAACCAGGTAAGAAAGGAAGAATGGCAATGGCCAAAGGCAAAAAAATCCCACCAAACATTCAAAACACCATCTCGATGGCACAGTGTGTTCTGCACTGTCAGCATAATGAAGACAAGGTCTAGAGCCAAGAGACTGGGGTTTGCTCAGATGGGAAGTCAAGCAAGGACACAGGGAGAAAGAGGCACCTTATGCATCACTCAGCATTAAGCAAGTATTTTTAATACCGCTGGACATAACCAGTCAGACCCAGGCAAACAGAACCGACACAGCTGACTACAAGTTTTTTGGTGTCTCATTCCAGGAATATGTTCCTTTCTAGCCAAGTCTTCCTTATGGACTCAAGCTCGAGCTGTTTGTTTTGTATTCGCTGAGTTTATCACCTGTTTTATGATTTCTGTTAAGAGCTAGGAGTTTCAGGGCACCTGGGTGGCTCAGTCAGTTAAGTGTCTGCCTTCAGCTCAGGTCATGATCCCAGGGTCTTGGGATTGAGCCCCACATCAGGCTCCCTGCTCAGCGGGGAGCCTGCTTCTCCCTCTCCTTCTGCCCCTCCTCCCTGCTCATGCTCTGTCTCTCTCTCTCTCAAATAAATAAATAAAATCCTCAAAAATCAAAAGGAGCTATGAGCTTTCCTGAAAAAAGGGTCTAAAGTAGACTACTTACTTTTTCAAAAGAACCAGAAGAAACTTCAGGGGAAACACTAAACTGGGGAAATGGAATAAGAGTGGAATTTGATTTTGAGGGACAGAGAACATAAGAAATTCTCAAACTCATCTCACATTTACCTAAGATTTTGTATCCACCTAGTTCAATATTCATTCATACATTTATGAATTCATGCATTAATTTATTCAACAAATATTGGACTTTTAGGACATCAGTCCCTGTGAAGGCACCAAAGAAATGATAATAAGGATCTGCTCTTGTATAATTTGCCACCTGAGCTGGGAGATGGACAAAAAACACACAGGTAAGTGTATTCACTAGTAATACAAGTAATAAGTGTAATAATGAGCAGAGATCCCCGCAAAGTGAGTCAGGGAGTTTTGACATGAGGTGGAAGATGAACAAGACTTAGCTCAGATGTGAGCATCATTTAAGGGGCCTCCAGATGACCAACACAGCTAAAGCCAAATGGGCCGGGTGAAGATGAAAACAAGAGGCAACCGTAGCTACTTCCCTGGTGGCGGGGGCCAGTTAGGGAAGGAATTCAGCACATCATTTGCCACATAGAGGTCTGCAATTTCTTTATGTCTACTCATAAAGCCTTGTGAAAGTTCCATGTGTTTCTTTGTAAGTGTGCTTAAATCTTTCCTGTGCATATTTATTGCTCACAATATAGAACTATTTTTTTTCCATTTCTTCTTTATGTCAAATTCCCCCTGGAACGCCCATTTTCCTGAAGGCTTTTCGTAAGTCCTTCCCAGCTACTCTAAGCCAGGATGCTTGCTCCCTTCTGTCACCCAACTCCTATTCTGACTCTACTGCTCAGCGTAAGACCTGCTCCATCAGTGCCGAATGCGAGGTCTAGTTATTTTTGTGTGTGGAGGGCCATGTCATCTCTGGAGAGGCCCTGGGTAAAAGTATGGGCTGTGGAGTCAGGAAGGATGTGAAATCTAATTCAAGCCCACCACTCACTCATTGTAAACTGATTACTCAACCTCTACCATACGTAGGATGATAGTGCCAGTACCTACCTTGTTATATGGTTGTGGAGAGGGTGGAGTCCCCAAAGAGGGCTCGGTAATGGGGGCTGCTGTCAGCAGATGTGTAGGTTCTCATGGAAGGTGGCTATGCCTTTGATGTTCAGTTATGTGTCAGGGACCTATAACACAGTATGCTCCCTCTCAGTGGTCCTTGAAGGTAGCATATCATGCTCCCCAGGGCACTGTATTTGGAGTCATCAAGGATAGATTCCTTTACAGGTTCTGTCACTTACCAGTTATATGACCAAGAACAATGGTTATTTAACTGTTCCAAGCCTCTGTTTTTTCTTGTATTAAATAGGAATGATCACACCAATCTTACAAGGGTGTTAGACATAACCCCTGAGATAAAATATGGAAAGAAGAAAGCATTTTCTGATCTAAACTTCTGGTTCAGGGGGCTCTTTAACTCTTGCTGGTTTTAAATAAAATCCAGTTATGTGAATCCACAATTCCTTTAAAAAGGAATTCATAGACTGAGTACCTCTCTGACAAGTCCTTCCTAGACTGGAAGACCAGGGTGTGGTCAGAGCCATCTCGCTATTGCCCAGAACAAAAGTCACAGGAGAGAGCCGGTGCTTAAGGGACATGTGACTCTGCTCATGTTTATCAGAATCCCATGTGTTTCTTTCTAAGGTGAAGGTCATTAATGGTCTCTGTACTAGCAAATCTGACAAACTGCTTTGTATTCATTTCATCTTCTACCTGAAGTAGTCACGTGATGTCATAAATATCTCGCCAAGTGGCAGTGCAGAATTGGGTGTAGCTAGGGAAGGTCACCGTGCCCTAGTAGACATGTACAGCAACTTTTTGCAATTCTAAATGGTACTCTGACCTTGAAAGGATTTACATTTTACTGCTATGCATCAATGTGTTGTGGACAGATGTAAAGCAGGCAAAGAAGGAAGGCATGAATGCTGATACGGGTCCATAGGGCAGAAAGAAACTAGCCTGAACATGGCGGGGGGGGGGGGGGGAATAACGAAAAGCAACAATTACCATGAGCCAAGGACCAAACATCTCCGTATTATTCTTGTTCAAGACTTTCACATTATCCTCACCATGACTTTGGTAAGCTTATAAAATCCCATGACTGTAAGGGCATTCCTGAAACACTTTGTAGAGCCAAATCTACGGATGCCATGAGAGCAAGGAATTTCATCCATTTTTGTTTACTGATGGTGCCTGGCACACAGTAGGTGCTCAATAAATATTAAGCAAAAAAAGAAAAAGTGGATGAGAATCTGATTTTGGAGTTTCTGCTGGGTTCTTGGTGCATTTGATTTTGCAGTCACACTGCAGCTTGTGTTAGTCATCATCCTTTGACACAATTAAAACTTTTGAATTATTTTCTACAGCTGACTTTCCTATTTGCTAATAGTACAGAGACAGTAATAAATCAAAATGGGCAGTGCCATCTAAAGAAAGAAAAGTGAGTGGACTGAAGAAATGTTGTGACCAAGGTCAGGCAGAAAGAGTGACAGAAGGAAGGATGTGGAAGGTCTAAGCCCAGCCAGCTCCCAATGCGCCATCACCTGAAGACTTGTCTGCTCACTTTCTGAGAAGCAAAAAATCAAAGAGAGAGAGGTCAGGTTGTTCTTCCTTACCCTAGAATTCATTCTATAGGGGAAGGACAGCTTGATGAGAATAGGTTGGTATTTCCATGGCTTGTTCTATGTGGGCATGCATTCTTTGGCTGGCCTTTCTGTTCAGAGACAATACTACAGACCATAACGTATAATCTACCTCCTCTGATGTGGAGAGTAAGAAAGATGCCCTATAGGGGCCATTTCTTTTTACCATTAGAGAGACATACGTTTGCATCTGCAACTTGAGAATGATTCTTCATTGCACCTTAACTATCCATCTTGGACAGGCCGAAAGACAGACTTAGCAACAAATGTGCTTATAGAGCCTAACTAATTCTTATCTTGTCCCAAAACTAACCTCTAGGGCTTTTCCCTTACCCTCATTTCTTGTACGCTAAAATTTCTTAATTCTGTCTCTCATAATAACAACCTTCTTCTCTGAATTTCCACTGCCATGACCTTAGCATGACTTTTTCTTGGGTTTTCCCTAAACTAACAGAAATATTTCCGAACCAAACTTTATGCCTCAAGTCATGCACCCCTTCAATCCATTTTCCATACTTCCATCCCAAGTGTGACTCT
>NW_024423343.1:92610446-92675330 GCF_017311325.1 Ursus maritimus | reverse complement strand
GGGGGGGGGGGGGGGGGGAATAACGAAAAGCAACAATTACCATGAGCCAAGGACCAAACATCTCCGTATTATTCTTGTTCAAGACTTTCACATTATCCTCACCATGACTTTGGTAAGCTTATAAAATCCCATGACTGTAAGGGCATTCCTGAAACACTTTGTAGAGCCAAATCTACGGATGCCATGAGAGCAAGGAATTTCATCCATTTTTGTTTACTGATGGTGCCTGGCACACAGTAGGTGCTCAATAAATATTAAGCAAAAAAAGAAAAAGTGGATGAGAATCTGATTTTGGAGTTTCTGCTGGGTTCTTGGTGCATTTGATTTTGCAGTCACACTGCAGCTTGTGTTAGTCATCATCCTTTGACACAATTAAAACTTTTGAATTATTTTCTACAGCTGACTTTCCTATTTGCTAATAGTACAGAGACAGTAATAAATCAAAATGGGCAGTGCCATCTAAAGAAAGAAAAGTGAGTGGACTGAAGAAATGTTGTGACCAAGGTCAGGCAGAAAGAGTGACAGAAGGAAGGATGTGGAAGGTCTAAGCCCAGCCAGCTCCCAATGCGCCATCACCTGAAGACTTGTCTGCTCACTTTCTGAGAAGCAAAAAATCAAAGAGAGAGAGGTCAGGTTGTTCTTCCTTACCCTAGAATTCATTCTATAGGGGAAGGACAGCTTGATGAGAATAGGTTGGTATTTCCATGGCTTGTTCTATGTGGGCATGCATTCTTTGGCTGGCCTTTCTGTTCAGAGACAATACTACAGACCATAACGTATAATCTACCTCCTCTGATGTGGAGAGTAAGAAAGATGCCCTATAGGGGCCATTTCTTTTTACCATTAGAGAGACATACGTTTGCATCTGCAACTTGAGAATGATTCTTCATTGCACCTTAACTATCCATCTTGGACAGGCCGAAAGACAGACTTAGCAACAAATGTGCTTATAGAGCCTAACTAATTCTTATCTTGTCCCAAAACTAACCTCTAGGGCTTTTCCCTTACCCTCATTTCTTGTACGCTAAAATTTCTTAATTCTGTCTCTCATAATAACAACCTTCTTCTCTGAATTTCCACTGCCATGACCTTAGCATGACTTTTTCTTGGGTTTTCCCTAAACTAACAGAAATATTTCCGAACCAAACTTTATGCCTCAAGTCATGCACCCCTTCAATCCATTTTCCATACTTCCATCCCAAGTGTGACTCTAAAAGGCAATCCCAATTATATGCCACTGTATTGAAAAATCCAGTTCCCTAGCACAGAATATAGGGTCTTTCATGATCTGGCTCCTGTTACCCTCTCCAGTCTCACGTTCAACCTCTCCTCTGCTAACTCTGCTTCCCAGCTCTGCTCACCCACTTGACATTCTCCGAGTGCCCTAGTTCTCCCTTACTATTGTGCCTTTTCTTTTACAGTTCTTTGTTCAAAGTGTCCTTCCCTCTGTCATCTGCCTTTCAATCTCCTGTTTCTAAACCTACCCAAAGTTACAATCCAGTCTAAACCTCCAATGGGTTTCCCCAAATCCATCAGGCAGACCTCTAACCAACCACTCCATGTTTCCCCAGAGCTTTCTCTTTCTGTGACAGCAACCACAACACTAGATGAAAAATTACTTGCTTACTTACCTCTCCCCGAAGTTAAAGACTGCATTTCATTTATAGGAACACACATACACTGAGCACAGTTCTCAACACACAACTAATGCTCACTAAATGGTTGCTGACTAAATGAATAAATAAATTCATCACTGTCTCTCAGATCTGCCCTTCCATTCTTCCAGTGAATAATTTAGTTGTTGATTTCCCAGATGCCAGAAAGCAGCCGCTTGAGCACTTAAAAAAGAAAACCAAGGAAACCGTCAAAAAACTAAGAGGCAGCCCATGGAATGGGAGAAGATATTTGCAAATGACACTACAAAGATTAGTATCCAAGATCTACAAAGAACTTCTCAAACTCAATACACGTGAAACAAATAATCAAATCAAAAAATGGGCAGAAGATATGAACAGACACTTTTCCAATGAAGACGTACAAATGGCTAACAGACACATGAAAAAATGTTCAAAATCATTAGCCATCAGGGAAATTCAAATCAAAACCACACTAAGATACCACCTTACACCAGTTAGAATGGCAAAAATTGACAAGGCAGAAAACAACAAATGTTGGAGAGGATGTGGAGAAAGGCAATCCCTTTTACATTGTTGGTGGGAATGCAAGTTGGTACAGCCACTTTGGAAAACAGTGTGGAGGTCCCTTAAGTTGAAAATCGAGCTACCCTATGATCCAGCCATTGCACTACTGGGTATTTACCCCAAAGATACAAACGTAGAAAGAGAAGGGCCATATGCACCCCAATGTTCATAGCAGCATTGTCCACAATAGCCAAATTGTGGAAGGAGCCGAGATGCCCTTCAACAGATGACTGGATTAAGAAGATGTGGTCCATATATACAATGGAATATTACTCAGCCATCAAAAAGAACGATTTCTCAACATTTGCAGCAACATGGACGGGACTGGAGGAGACAATGCTAAGCGAAATAAGTCAAGCAGAGAAAGACATTTATCATACGGTTTCACTCATTTATGGAACATAAGGAGTAGGAAGATCGGTAGGAGAAGAAAGGGAAGAAGAAAGGGGGGCAGTAAACAGAAGGGGGAATGAACCATGAGAGACTATGGACTCTGGGAAACAAACTGAGGGCTTCAGAGGGGAAGGGGTGGTGGGGAATGGGATAGGCTGGTGATGGGTATTAAGGAGGGCACGTATTGCATGGTGCACTGGGTGTTATACGCAAGTAATGAATCATGGAACATTACATCAAAATCTAGGGATGTACTGTATGGTGACTAACATAATATAATAAAAAATTATAAAAAAAAAAGAAAGAAAAAGAAAACCAACAGTACTGCAATGCCACTTAGGAGACTGAAGAGATAGAAAACACATCCTACAATTCCCAGACAAGGCTACTGGTCTGTGAGAAGGAAAGAACAAATATCCAATTACTATATTTGAAAGCAGAAATGGAAAATACAATCTTTGGCAGAGTTCTTCGATCGGATGCCTTGTCTCGCAGCCGTCAGGGACTAGATGTGTACAGACCAGAAACACAGCAACTCTTAGAGTGCAGTTGACAGGGGACTTGACCAAGCAACGTGTGCACAGATTTACACACTCGGAATGAGCTGATTACCAGCTGTCACCTGCCAAGAACAATTATGACTTAGACTCATCTGAAATTTGTCAAGTCCGGTGCCAGAGCAACTCTGTCAGTGATTCCAGCTGCTATTTTGTGATAGCCTGCTTCTGAAGGTCTGGATTTACCTGTGCGTAGAAAGACATCCCAACTCTTGAATAACAGGACGATGCAGAAGGATTCAATCCAGAGACATGGGCATGGTGGGGGCTCAATTAGTTACACCTAGGAATAAATCCACCAACTCATCTGGGTAGTATAAATAGTAGACCAGGGTAGGATCACTAGCTGAACATTACATTTCACATAAACAAACAATAAAGCCTTTCCTTGCTGGTTACTTTCAGGCAAAATTTTATGCCTGCCTCACATAACATCTTGATGTCTCAAGATCTAAATTAAATAACCCACTTGCTTTGACAGATCATTTGTTTACTCAGAAGTTCATTAAAACCAGGAGTGTGTACAAAATCCAATGATACTCAAAGTTCCAAAATGTTTTTTTTAACCAGTATATTTCCGTCAAGATATATATAACACAAAATGCCTTTGGAGAGGATATCGGAAAACAAGGCTAACTTTGTGATACTATTTATAGACAAGCTGACATTACTCACCTAACAAAGCAGCGCTTGTCAAATCCCTAATTAATTACAGCAGAAGGAAGCTTTGTAAGAGTGGAAATCTTGCTCACCCAGGAAAGGGGTGATCTTGTGGGTGATACATGGGGCACCTCTTGAACCCAAGTCTGGGCTATATGTAATTTCTGACTAAAGATTACCTGCTTCATGAAAATTACATTTTTACATGCTTTGTGGTCAGTCACGGCCCAGTGTCTTCTCCCAAGCCCACCCTGAGCCCTCCAGCCTATGTTCACCTCTCTTTCCTTGACTACTTATGTGACTCATTGTCTATTCCTCTTGCTTTTACATGTAACTCACATGTTATCAGGATAGTAGACACCTCTGATGAAATTTAGGACAGCACTAAGTAAGCACGGCGCAAAGACCTGAAAAATGCTTTCTGAGCTTTGTGGCTCTTTTGACAAGGCTTATGGTTTTCAAGGTGTGCCCCCCACCCCCCATCAGCGTTGACATCACCTGGGAACTTGTTAGAAATGCAAATTAATGGTCCCACCCAGACCAGCTGAATCTGAAACTCTGGGGATGGGATCAGTCATCTGTTTTTTTTATGAGCCTTCTAAATAATTTAGCTGTAGTCTCAAATTGGAGAATTACTGCATTAGGATTACAAGTATGCATCTATTTGGAAAAATTTGACCAGTTTAAGAGGAAGGGGGAAATATCAAAGTTCTTATGATGAATTCAAAAAAGCAAAAAAACAAAAGAATTTCCAATTATCTTTACAAAGAATTACTTCTCGCAGGAGGCGGGCACAGTAAGATTAGACATCTGAAAAACAAACAAACAAACAAACAAGTAAACACCCAGAAAAGTGTTTGTCTAATAAAGCAACACGGATGATATTTCTAATTAGCAGGAGATTCCCTTAGCACTCAGTGTCAGGACAGCCACCACCTCCTGAATTAATTCCGATTCTGAGCTGAATGAACGTGCCAAGCTTATTCCCATGGAAACTGAGCACTCCACAGATTGCTAGGGTTATAGAACATATCACTGAGCTAAGGCAATTGCCAATTTTGGAAGATTAGCATAGAAAATTTGATGCCACACATTTATTTTCCAAATATCAGATGTGCTTCGTCTATGTTCGAGGATAAAGGACCGTCGAAATTTGATTTAAGAGAAAAGAAAAAGCCCTACTACAACACAGCCTATCATCTTTGAGCTCTGGCCAAAATGAGGCAGAAGCTCTGTTTTCTTAATACTGCCTTAATTACAAGGACACTGTTGTGGACATCGGTATTAAACAGGTTGCTATGGCTTCCCGCCTAAGAATGTGGCGTCCAAGTTGTAGTCACGGGCAAGCTTGGAAGGAGCTGAATGAGGGGCACACAAGCAGAGTTTCTCACCCTAAGCCCCCGCCACAGAGCAGCCAACAGGAACATTACCGGGAAGTCACAGAGCGCTAACACTGGCACATTCTCTCTCCTTTCCTCAACACCCCTTCCATGCTTCTTACTAATCACCTGGTCACATAGAATGTTCTTCCTGTATAGAAAAGGGGCTGTTTCAAAGCAGCAGCAGACCTGCTGCGGCTGTTTCCAAGCACAGAGAACCATGTGGAATTCTGTTTAGACTTCCAAAAGATTTGTTTGTCCCTTGGGCAACTTCAGCATTTCCAAATTTTATATATGACTGTGACCAACAGGGAAGAAGGCAAACAAGAAGTTCAAAGCAGAGCGAACTAGGCTCAGATACAGGTTTTTTTGTCTCTGGTAAATAATAGAGAAGTAACCACAGGGGATTTTAGCTTTGTGTTCTCAGAGAGATACAAAGGACCTCAGGTAACACAAATACCAGAATGTTAAAAATGAGCAAATGCAGCCTGCAGAGCTATGTTTATGCTTAATATCTATTCAGATATCTAAGACCCCTTCCAGCTCGAAAATTCTCCACTTCTCTGATCTTGTAGCTTCTCATAGGATGGAGAAGTTTGAAATTTCATGCCAGGTTTTAGCAATTCAGGTTTTTTTGTCAAGAAAAAAAAGATATCCATAAGCAACATATGCCGTAAATTTGAGGTTGTTTTTGTAAACAGTCTTTGAGAGCTGTGCCTTATATTTTGAAATGTTAGTGGTGGTTTTCAGAGTTTCACATTTTGGAAGGGAAGGGAAAGGAAGGGAAGAGCAACAGACTTCTGGTCAGCAAATTGTCTGGGTGGGGGCTCCAGACAAGTTCATGAATTCCTTTCAGGATGGCAGATATGGACCAAGACCCACTATGGACGCCTGAAACAGCAGACAATGCTGAAGCTTATATAGACCATGTTTTTTCCTATACATACATACCTATAATAAAGTTTCATTTATAACTTAGGCACAGAAAGAGATTAACAACAATAAAATAGAACAGCCAAAACAATACACTTTAATAAAAGTTATGTGACTGTGGTCTCCCTCAAAATACTTTAGTATACTGTCTTCACCCTTCCTGTGATGTTGTGAGATGATAAAATGCCTACGTGTGAAATGAAGTGAGGTTAATGACGTAGGCATTGCGACGTAGCTTTAGGCTACTATGGACTTCTGGAGATATGTCAGAAGGAGGATCATCTGCTTCCAGAACGCAGTTGACTACAGAAATGCAAAACCACAGATAAGGAGTACTATTGTATTTATATTTACATAAATGTATTTGTATTACATAATGAAGCATAATACATGTGAGGAAAAGATGGGACAAGTGGTAAAAAGTATTTATTTATAAATAAAAGAACAAAAAGAAAATTATAAAAGCAGCAAAGACATCTGTAAAAGAAAGAAATGGTTTTACCCTATATCTTGTATTCAGTTGCGCTGACCCGAAGGTCTAGAGAAGGTTAAGGAGTTTGTACTTTTTCTCCAAAAGGTGATCCACTCATATCCTAAAGCTTCACCTGATTATCTCATAAGCTTTGATAGATCATTATCTCAGCTTCCACAGATAAAACTGTTCTATGACTCCAAGAATAACCCGGTCCTCTCTGAAATCTAGCGGTCATGCCCAGGCCAATGACCTCTTGATTCAAGGAACTTGCTGGCTGACAATATTATTTGAGCTCTAACGCAGGTTGTTTCCTTCCTGTGGGAAGAAGGAAGTTCTACAAGACTAACTTGGGAGTTATGGGTAATGTTCCAATTACTGGACTGAGGCTTCCAGATGTCACTGGCTTTACTGTTTTGTTTGCAATTTTGACATATTGGCCAAAGTCACATAAGGACTTATACCAAAGAATTATGATCGATTTTTGGTTTGAAACTCAGTACCAAACTGGTAAAATGAACCAGCCTTTAGTTGGGAAGGAAAATTTTCTATTATCTGGATGTGATAGAGATATTTAACTCACAAAACTAATTTGCAAGTTTAACTATGATCACAAGAGAAGGAAATACTCAAGTCTTTTGTCTCAATCACCTCTGGGTTCTAAAAGTGCACGAGCTAGATAGAATCCCTTAAAGACATTTTCAGATGTGATAAAATCCATGCCAAGTGGACACACCTTGCCACCTCATCAGAGGCCATACCACAAAAACCAGCCCATGACTCGAGGCCAAGGAAAAGTGACATAAAAGCCCAAGTGTTATTTTGCAGATTCTTTGTTTTCACAGGTAAAGAATGGACCCCAACTTGTTTCTTACCCAAAAGCTGTTTTTCAAGGAGTTTTTCTGATCATACACAACGATGTAGAAGAGCAAACACCATAAGCATTTATAAGTTTGGACTTGATTATCTGGAAGTGTTTAATTATTCAGTCTGAAATCTGCAGAATCTAAATCATCTTGCAGCAACACAGAATCCTAGGAAAAGGACACACACTGTTTTCAAGAACTTGAATGTCTGATTTTAGATTTGCAAAGCAATGCCAGCCACAGATAATTTCCTTTTCTTTTTTTTTTTCTATTTATTTTTACTCAAGTACAATTAACATTCAAAATTATATTGGTTTCAGGTGTACGACATAATGATTCCCGGATTCTATACATTTCTCAGTGCTCATCAAGATAAGTGTGCTCTTAATCCCCATCACCTGTTTCACCCATTCTCCCCGCCCACCTCCCTTCTGGCAACCACCTAAGTGAAAGAAGTCAGACAGAGAAAGACAAATGCCATATGCTTTCACTCATGTGGAATTTAAGAAAAACAAAGGAACAAAGAGAAAAGGAGACCAAAAAACACAGAATCTTAAAGACAGAGATAATTCATTTTTCAAAGCAGATGGAGGAAAATTTCTATTTGCTGTTAATTCAACTAGAATGTAAATTTGGAAACAAGCTTCAATCCTTTAAAAAAATATTCATCGGGTAGACACTGTACTCCAAATCTTCCCCTCTGAAGTTCACAAAAGTATGACTTTGGGCAAGGCTTTTCCTTACAAGTCAAGCAAGCTTATTGGATTGGAGACACTGCTCCATTGACACTAGAGTGACATGGCTTTCTGCAGCAGAATTTTGGAAGGCAAAAGAGCTCTGAGGTACAACTTGAGGGATACATCTGCAAACCAGACACAGCAATAATTTATCCAAATATCAAAATGTCAAATGAAATGACCACCCCTGAATGAGGCAATAATGACCTTAGCAAAACAGAATACTTAAACTCATTTTAAGTCTGACAGGGGGTCCATCAATAGATGAATGGACAAAGAATGTGGTATAAATCTACAATGGAATATTACACAGCCACAAAAAAATTGAAATCTTGCCATTTGTGACAACAGGGATGGACCTAGAGGGTGTTATGTTAAATGAAGTCAGACACACAAAGACAAATACTGTATGATTTCATCTGTATGTGGAATCTAAAAAAGAATAAACAAAAAGCAGAAACGGATCCACAAATACAGAGAACAAGCTGATGGTTGCCAGAGGGAATGGGGGTAGGAAGAGGAGCAAATGGGTGAAGGGGAAGGAGAGGTACAAACTTCCAGTTATGGAATGAATAAGTCACGGGGATAAAAGGTACAGCCTAGGGAATGTAGTCAATGGTTTGTAATAGCGCTATAGGCTGGCAGATGGGAGCTACGCTTGCGGTGAGCACAGCATAAGAGATAGACCTGTCAAATCACCATCCTGTTGCCTGAAACTAATGTAACATTGTATTTCAACCATACTCAAATAAAAAAAAAAAATAGAAAAAGAAAAGCTGACAGGGGGGCTTTGGGCAAAGTGGGAAGACCAAACATTAAAGTAGGATTACAAACTGACTTACAAAAGGTCTATCTTGAAACATTTGAAAGGAATTTAAGCAAATAACTCATTCTTAGATAGTATAAATTATCCAATATTAAATTTCCCTCAGAATTGAATCTTTACAAGTAGGCTTCTTATGAGAATGACATATTTGTGACATAAATTTCTTTNTATAAGATCTCTCTCTTCCCTGCTCACTGATGCTTACGATTCCATCAGGAGAAATTTCCACCTTTATCACTTATTTAAATGCAACACAGAGGAGAGGCCCGTTATGCTTGCTCAGTCACTGAAACCCATCTTTTTCTGGGAACAGATTGATAGCTGGAATTTTCTTTTTCCCTTCTTTGGTATCTCCCACCCTGCACTAGATACTTGATATCATGGAGTCATGAAGCTCCAGGGAATTTGACAGGTCACTGAGGCCCCAACCTGTGATCACAAACAGGTGAAGCTGAAGCTCAGAAGGGAAAGGAGAATTGTTCAGAGTATCTCAGCCAGTTAGTGACAAAGCTGGGACCAGAGTGTGAAGCCCACAGCCACTCGGCAATTCACTCCTTAGGCATTTATTGAGCCTTACTATGTGCTCGACATTGCACTATATGCTAGGAACATGGCAGTGAGGACTACAAATATCTTTTCCTGTGGAAGCCTGAGATCAAAGTGAGTTGGCCAGACTCAAAAACCAATACAATGAATCTACCTACCTAAGTGTAATTATGGGAGTCCTTGATTAACTCTTGTTGATTCAATCTAAAGAATTTAGTGACTAAGATATAAAAATTATTTCCTTAGAAGTTTTCACCTGAAAAGAAGTACTAGAATTCAGATTCCACAGACAGGTTTTTTTGTTTTGTTTTGTTTTTAAGATTTTATTTATTTGACATAGACACAGCGAGAGAGGAAACACAAGCAGGGAGAGTGGGGGAGGGAGAAGCAGACTCCCAGTGGAGCAAGGAGCCTGATGTGGGGCTCGATCCCAAGACCCTGGGATCATGACCTGAGCCGAAGGCAGACACTTAATGACTGAGCCACCCAGGTGCACCAACACAGACAGGTTTTTAACTGAGATCCCCGCAAATATAATTTAACTTTACTAATGAAATATTTTTTCATTCATTGAACATGAACGTAAAGCTCAAACATTTTAGTTACATACTCAGAATTAAAGTTGTGTTTATTCATTTATTTAGTCTATTAGGTATGTATACAAAGAATATGAACACAGAAATACTGATTTGATTACTCCTGATATTCAGATCTAACTAGTTACTATTAACAACAGCTAAGTTATTAGCTTTTCTAATGGATCAATTTATACATTGTCATGGATGATGGTGAGTCTTATTCAAGTGTGAAACCTTAGTCCATTCAATTTTCCATGAATTCTCTCAGATAATTAGTTTCAAGAAATACCACCATGTTACACTTTATAATTTTCCAGTTCCCCGGGAATATCTGAGCCATGTGACAAGAACACAAACCACAAAATGCAGTAAGGAAGTGGCATTAACATTCACTATTTGACAAGCGGTCTTTGCTTCATGGGAACNTCAAGTTTCCCTACATTTTTGTTCACTTCATGCACTTGTCACAACTGAATGGCCACTGCTTTGGTGTCTGGCCTTGGGTTTCCCTCACATCTCACAACTCCATGATGGTTCTGCTGGTCTGTTTGCACAAAGCTTCATCTGGTTCGTGGGTACCTTTTCCCAAATGTGCTAGATTTATCTAGTTTGGAAAATGAGCAGAAAATGCAATGCTTAGGTTATGATCTACCATTTCAGTGTCTTTTGCTAAGCCTCAACCATACGGATATTATGGGCCACTGGTCCATTTCATTCTGGAACTTCCCATCAATGCCAGCTGCTTTCTGATGCTGAGAGGGCAAAAGAGAAATTGGATCCACTTACTGGAAAGGAGGTGTGTGTGTGTGTGTGTGTGTGTGTGTGTGTGTGTGTGTGTGTGTTGTTTGATGATTTTTCTAGTCTTTTTCCTTTGGCCAACGAGTCCTTGATTGGCTGTAGAGAGTTAGTTACTCCAGTCTCAAGACGGACTCAGTTCCCTATCCTCATTCCTCCTTATGTCATATATGGAGATTATAGTCTTGATATTCGCACAGGGCCAAAGCAGGGAAAGCCTCCAGAACCCAACTCCTCCAGCTCGCACTTAAGGTTCTGTGACTTCCATCTGGGCGGCTCCCCATGAGGGCTCTCACCACCAGAGCTCTGAAGGAAGCATTGCAGAAATTCAGAGGCAAAAATACTGAATTTTTAGATAGCTATATTTCTTAAAGATGTTAATAGGAGCACAGTGCCTTGGACATACGGTGCTCAATGAAAATTTGATAGATGAAAGAATGGATGGTGAGCTTCCAGGTGTGTCTGGGAAATGAGGAAGCTCCCTGCAGAGGTGGAAGGTGGGGCCTTGGATGGAGGTGGTCCCTTTTCCATGCTCTGCATCATGGCAGGCTTCGGGAATGGTCTTCCATCACATCCAGATGAGCGAGCCTGCTTCCTGGGTGGCTGAGTGCAGGCTGAGCACCTCTAGCTCTCAGGGGCGTGCCATCTTTGGTTATTTAATGATGAGTGTGGGTGGATTACTCACTGTACTCACCAGGATAAAGCTTTACTCAGTGGCTGTAGGGACACATAAAAGGAACAAAGCCAGTGCCACCAGCAACGACACTTTGTTTCCTCTTTATTAGAGTGACCGTTATCATTCATTTTCTCTTTCACCCAGCAAGTCATGGACCCTCTCTCTCAACACTCCCCTCTGCTGGGCACTGGGGTAGAACTGTGGACAAGTCAACCCCTCCCCCGCTCTCCCCCATTTCCTCGTTCTTGCTTTATCACATTTCTCCTCGCTCCTGGGGTTTAAGTGTTCACTTTCTCAAATTTTTTGTTGTTGCTGCTCTTGTAACACTTGATCCTTTATAAGTGCAGAAGGAAACAGAAGCTCAGGAAAATGTAAAGGGTTTGAGGAGGGCACACCGCTAGTCAGTGGCAGAGCAGGGTCCTATTTTATGATGCTAAGAGATGCGTGTCCTGTTAGCTGTTTTCATTTTCTTTTCTAAAGGAGCCCTCCAGCAACATGCTTATTGACAGGGGCAGCCCTCTTCAGTTAGATCCTCTCTGAGCAGAGGACTTTGAAAACCAAATATGCGGCTTGAATGGCTGTGCCTTTACTAATAACCACTGTATTTGCTTTTCCAATTTTCCCCTGAAATCCAGTAACCACACAGGAAAAAGGATAAACTCTCTTCCTGCTCCTCTTAGGCTACGACTCCTCTTAGTTAACTCATTTAAAAACAATATTTTGTCGCTTTTATTTCCAGACAGTATTCCATTAACCAAGCAATACAGATTTGATCCTTGAGTGTTACGAATAGTACAGAGAATAGAATAATCAATGAACTGGCCTTTGGTCAGACATGGTTCTGGTTCAGAAACTGAAGGTGCCAACTCATGCTAACTTATGTGATTTGGGATGGGGAATTTAACCTTTGGAGCCTCAGGTTCTACATCTCTAACATGGGACTTATAATATATGCTTCACAGGTTGCTGGGAGAATTATTTGAATATTAGTTCCATGAGAGAAGAATGACAGTTGTCTTGTTCACCACAGAATTCCATGAAGAACCAAGCACAATAAATATTTGAATAAAATAATTCATCAAAATAGGTATGATTGATCTGTGCAGTGCCCAGCACGTCACCAATGGCCAATAATCTACATCTAAGTTAATTTTCCCTCTTTCTTCTTTCCCTTTCCTCTCTTCAGAAGATTGGGCCCCATGGTATGTGTAAAAGTAAACATTTAACCATTAATTGCAAATTATTTTGCCATGAGGGAAGAAATTTTGTAGACCCACAGAAGTCCTTCAGAGAAGAGCAGGAAAGTCTGAAGATACCTGATTTGCTGGATTAACTGCAAGATACCAGCCATTCTTTACTCTACACCACACTGTCCATCATCCCCTCCGAACTGTTAAGAGTTCAGGAGGAACAAAGACACCACTAGGGAGGAGTCGAAGCCTGGGAGTCCTGGTTGTGAGTTTCCTCTTTGTCCCCTGAGTGAAAACTCCTTCCATGCATGATGACACACTCTCCAGGCTCTTCAGGACTCCTGGGGAAAATGCTTTAACTCAAAATATCATCTGTGATCTGTTTTCCATCACAGGGAAAAAAAAGGTCTGATGTTGGACATTTAGCTCCATGGGAAACTATCACTGCAAACTGAGTTTCGAAAATTCAATTTGATTTATAAGGCATTAAAGTCTATTTAAAAAAAAATCTTCTGGTGAGTCCTTTGTTGTATGAGGAATCTCTCTGGAAAAATGCATCTTTTGTATAAATCTGGATTCACATAAATAGAACTTTCTTAAAACAAGCTGTGAGGACCTCTGGGCCTGCACTTCTCCTAGGTGCTTCTTCAGAGAGGCTTTCCCCACACTTTCACTGCTCAGAATTCTGGTAGGACCTCTCATCACAGCACAGGGGTAGGTGTCTACACATGAGCGAGGCCAGACTGTTACTTGAGTAAAAAACTCCAGAGAAACTACTTTGAGAAGAGCCACTGTAAAAATGGCTGTCAGAGCTATGGCACAGACACGGCGTCTGGAAAGCAGCCAACCCCAACAGCACAGGAAGTGGAAGCCACAAAGGTCACTGATTGCAGCACAGAGACACATCCTCCTCTCAACTCTGAAAGGTGTTCAAGGTACATGTAGATGGCACAGGTATCAGCCCCATGAGCTTTGTGGTCAGACAGACCTCAGTGTTTACTAGTCATGTGATCTCGGACAAGTTATTTCATTTCTAAGCCTCAGTTTCTTCATCTGTATAAGGGGATCAATAGTATCTCTCTGTAGAGTTGTGAAAATTCATTGAGCTGATACAAATAGAATATTAAGTCTAGCACCCAGGATATAAAAACATATAATGTTAGTTGCTGTTATTATTACCAATCAATAGCACTGATTCAGACAGGAATGAAAAACCATATGGAATAATTGAAGGTCATCTGATTGTTCACAAACATCGTCATCATCATTTTAGGCAACGTGATCACACACTGAGGGGAAGGTGTGGTAGGTCCCTCCTCTTTCCATCCCGGGACTCAGCATCCTGAGCCCATGACTGGATCTCGGTCTCTTTCCCGCCTCAGAACACACCGGCTCTGGGCTTCATTTGCTCAAAGTCCTTCTCCAGTGAAATGACAATCGAATAAGCTTTATGTCAGCCCTTTCAATTGACATAAACACAGCTCACTTTAGCACTTAAAAACTAATTTTAATTCTAGAATTTCAGTACTATTCAGCGCTCACATCTAAGGTACCAACATGCCCGAGCAGAGGATTACGCCCTAATTAGAAACAGGCTGTAAATATTATATGAGGACCCTGGTGTTTCTGCTTGGTTTAAGTTACACTGACTTCCAATCATGCATTTTATCTTTTGGCATGCATACATAGGTGCCCAATAAATGTTACCTTTGGTGATAATAAAACAAAAGCCTAACTTTCAAAAGTGAAATAACCAAAAGACCATTGTCTGCATTCTTGGCAGCGGCCAGAGAGCCAGTTTTCCCAAGTCAGCAGCCTCTGAGGAGGCTGGCCAGGGGCCAATTCCCAGGGTTGGCGCATTCCTGGGGCCTGGCAAGAGGCCACTGGGACCCTGTTTCCTCTTTCGTTCTCTTTATGTAGTGGAAAATCTTTCCCTCTTCGAACCCTCCGAGCCTGTCTTCCCCCATCGAAGTAAAGAGAGAAAGTCACATGGGAAATGATCTCCAGCCCCTTCCCCAAATCAAGATTCCCACTGCTCCGAGTTGGCACAGCTCAAAGCAATTGAAGGCAGAAGACAGACAAAAGAGGGCTCTGCGGCCCAGTCTCCAGCCTGATTCTATCAGTGGCACAGGGCCCGGGGCCGAGGACCCAGCAGGACCCTGCGCACAGGGAGTCATTGTACACTTGTTTAGAAGGCTACAGGCGCTCCTGGAAGCCTTTGGAATAAAACTGCCTGTTATAAATAGACACTGGCTGAACTTCAAGGGTGAGAGCAGGAGGCCAAAAGTTCCAGAAAAATATAACGCTCCATATAAGAAGGTCTGGAGTACAGCTCATTAACAGGGGGCGGCTGAGGCAGTTGGCCTCAGAAGAAAGGAATCCAAGGTCCGCTTAGATACAACCTGTAGTTAACACCTGGTGCCCATTTCTGGCTGATAACATCACGGATATGCCATTGGTTTTTAAACACCCTGTACGAATATACACAAACCAACATGGAGAAAAAGTCTTTTCTGAACATCTCCTTCCATCTGCAGACAAAGAAAACTGCCATCTGGACTCGCCAAGTCAGCCGGCTCCACGTATTTGCAGCCTGGAGGAGGATGTGGCCCGCCAAGCACTAGGCTGTGTGCTCCGTTTGAATCCCTTCCCTTGATTCTCCTTACAACCCATGTCCTTTCTACTACGTTACATGCCCTCTCTTTCCTCTGCACTCTTTAAAATGAGTGCTCTGGGGGCGCCTGGGTGGCTCAGTCAGTTAGGTGTCCAATTCTTGATTTTGGCTCAGGTCATGATCTCAGGGTCATGGCCTCGAGCCCCACATCATACTCCGTGCTGGGCATGAAGCCTGCTTAAGATTGTCTCCCTCTGTCCCTCTCTGCTCACGCTCTCTCTCTACAAAAATGAAATAAAGCAAAGTAGAGTAAAATAAAATAAAACAAAATAAAATGAATGTTCTGTACACAGTAGGCTCTTCATATGTGTTTCCTTCTGAAGCTGCCGCTGCAGCTTATATTTTTGAGAGGCTGAAGTTTAGCAGCGAGGAATGCCATCGTAGCTATAACACAATACTTTCCATTTGTGTAGAGTCTTACAGTTTCTGAGACAACTTTCTTCATCTTTATTTCCTTTTACACTCATGGAAACCTCTCTACTGAGGACACAGAGATTCAGAGAGTTCAAGAAACTTGAATCTACTGAAGGGCTCCCCTCAGCTTCAAATCTGCAGATTTAGAGTTCTAACGTAATGATCAATCTGCTGTATTATACTCTTTGTACCCCAGCCACCATACAACATGTAGGTAGCCCTGCAATAGGCATTTTTATCAGGACCTTGGAGAGAAGACTGTGTCACTGGCCATGTGGAACTTGTATTATGAAGGTGTCACATCATATTGTTCCAGTTAAACCAAGTTGGTGAGTCCAAGGGAGTGGGCTAGAAAACAACTCATAGGAAGCTGTTTCTAATAATAGAGACATAGTAACCTAACCTGGCTTAGGATAGCATTTTCTTCTTACTCCAAACTAGGTGTGCTGCAGATTATAATAGGATAAACATGTTGGATGCATTATTTTGGCCCCTACACACCCACTCTCCATCCCTCTCTACCCTGCTCTGGGCCCCAGGGTGCTCTATAGGCCCCTTTCCCTCTGTTTTCCAACTGGGTTCAGCAAATGGGAGGTTCCGGAGGGCCCTGGAGAGGAGAAGGAGAGGTGGGATTTTTCATGCCCCAGTCCCCTTCCTGCTGGGCCAGCACTGGTTGGCTGCATCCCTCCACCTAAGATGACACTTGCTACCAAGTGGCTCTCTCCTTCTGGCCATGTAGTTGTATGGCCATGCCAACCCCTTGCCCTGTTATCTTGTTGAGTTCCCTACATCCCACTCTGCCTTTGTAAAGGGCTTTTATTAAACTGTCCTCCATCACCTGGCTTGAGCATGCCATCTGTTTCCTCCTAGGACTTCAACTGATGCTGTGAATAATGAAATAATATTGTTGATGCAGTCTTTGTAGGCAAAACTATGAAAAGTTCCTCAGGTCCTCCTAAGAGGATGAGAAATGCTAACCACATTAGACCTGCTCTCTCCTACCTTCACTTCCTCTTTGCTAGACCTCACCAGACAGGAAGTAGTTCAGATAATCTGCCTCAGGGACCTACCACAAGCAGAGCTCTACACTTGGCCCACGAGATCTCTGAGTAACTACCTACCACCGCCATCTAGCTAGAACTCCACACAGGGAGGTAGGAATGACAGTACTAGCCACATCCCAATCACATCTGGGTGATAACATCAAAGACTTCAAGGCTCGTATCCACTCACATCAGATTACTGGAAGCCTTCACGACCAAACCATCCCCAGGGATGGCAGGCCTCTGACAGCAGCTCCTCCTCCCAGAAAGACCAACAGTCCCTGAACCTACTTATCTGCTGGCTCTGACGGATGGACTCCAGAATTTATCAGACCAAATGATTTTATTTCCCTCAACACATCTATGTGCATGAAAGCAGTCAATGAATTAATTATATTAGGAAACCTACCAAGCTGAAGACAATTGCTTATGACTAAGGACCAGAAAGGTGCTGAAAGACAGAAGGCAAGCAAACCCCAGAGGCATCTTCGGAAATGGACAATTATGATCCATTAAGCCTAGTTAAGGAAGTGAAATTTATGGGGAGGAAACATCTGGAACTGCTTGGAATGTAAAGGAACTGGGAGGAACCACTGTTTGGGCTTGTAGAGAGCAGCCCAGACAAATGGGATTCCATGTTAGGACAGAATTGCAAAATTAGTCCATGAAAGGGACGGCATCGAGGAAGTGCATCTGCTATTAAGTGAAGCGTTTTAATACAATGGCTCCTGTATTTGCTCTTGAAATATTAATTGAAATGGGGATGAGTATGAGGGCTGTCACATGAATAGAAAACTGGCAGAAAGATCATAAATACTGGCTAAGCTGAGCCAAGGCAACAGAACGTGGCAAGGCAACAGAAATAATGAAAATGCTGCCTAATTCCCAGCCATGAACCCTGTGGAGACTTAATAAATATTAATTGATAATAATGAACTATAGTACAGGGTGGTAAATTAGTGTGAGACAGGCTGCTGAAATACAGCTAATATATATACAGTTGGTATAACATACACTGATAAATGAGAAGAAAGGAAATCAAAATGATTTAGCTCTGCGATGCATTATGCCTGCACCAGGAAGGGGGGAGAGGGTAAGAGGATGGGCGAGCAGCAAGAAGGGACAAGAGGAAATTAAGAGGATAATTGAGGATCACAACAGAGCTTTCTTAGGGTCTCGGCAACTCCTCAAGTATAATCTAGGCACCTTGGAGTCCTACTCTATTCTTTTAAGACACGGAGTTTTTCTCAATAAATTTCTGTTTCAGGGACCTCATGGACACCACAGATTAAATCTGGACCAATTTCACTGAGGGAGATATGAAAGCTCTCCTTCTTGGGAAAGCCCACCCTGATGAATACAGCTGGAAGAGCAACCTCCTTTTGAAATCCCATCACTCTTGTTCTTTGCACCACTGTATACCTCCTGGTATTACTATGATTTGTGTATATGTGACTAGACTTTGTAAGGTTTTGCCGAACGGAAATCATGCTTTGCATTTCTTAACACTCACATCAATCTTCACCCTTAGTATTTCACAGTGCTTTGAACTTAGTAGGTGTTCAATTCCTGTGCTGATCAATTAGAAATGCTAGAGAGGAAAACAGGCACCTATAAGAGAGAACACCCAGCTCCTCCTGGGTTTGAGGACCAGCTTCTAAGGAGATCGATGAAAGCTCTACCTCTTGTTGTGGACAAAGCACTAGAGAATCTGCCACAGGAACAATCTGAGGCTGCCAGAGGAGGATACAGAAACCTCGGTTGCCATGGAAACTTGTATGATCTGATGATTCCCATTGTTGAAAGATGGTGAGACACCAGGAGAATGACAAGCAGATTCCTGAGCCCTAAGAAAACACAGAACATGCCAAGCAAACGTCTCTGCTCATTTGCACTTATTTCTTAAGATGCAGTATCACCATCTATCAATAAAGGCACTTACAAAGGGTTTTCAAAATGTTCCCAGTTCCTATTTTGATTAAGTGATCTCTGAGATGCCAAGTATGTGCAGAGCTATGTCTGAGACAGGCATACAGCATTCACTGCAGCAGATGGGTACAGGGATAGAACCAGGCACTTCTGAGCTCTTGCTCTGGGACCTGGGTAAGGTAAGCCATCTGTGTGCAGGTCCTGTGGGCCCAGCTTGCTAGACTAATGGCAGAGGAAGCTACCTAACCATTCTTGGGTCACAGATACCTTTGAGAATATGATTATAGCTATGGACTCCCTCCCCAGAAAAATGTGCACATATGCACATACATATAAAATTTAATACAATATACTTTAGAGAATTCAAAACCCCTGGAGCCTTTCCATAAACTTGCCCTATCAAGCACTCCAGAACTCAAGAGGGTCCAAGTATTTTGTTAAGAATCTCTGATGCAAATACAAGTCTTTATACATAAGCTAGAATCATCCTTGGTAAAACAGAAAATGTTGCCATCCCAAACTTCTGAACCAGTGCTCAGGGCCTCCTCCAGGTAGTGCCCCCTTCCTCCGTACCCAGTACTTCCTGCTAATGGGTACTTAGCCCATGAACGGCTACTCACTGGTAAGTTCACTCACTCATTCATTCATTGCACAGAGTGTTTTCCATGTGTCAGACTTTAGGGACCCAAATGTGAGTATAACATGGCTTGTGCCCTCTTGGAGCTTACAATTCAGCTCAGTCAGGGCTGAGCTGCTTCCCAGAGGATACTGGGCAATGTCTGGAGACAGTTCCATTGTCACAGCTGGGCAAGGGGTGCTCTTGGCATCTGGTGGATAGAAGCCAGGAATGCTGCTGAAAATCCTGCAATGCCCAGAATACCCCAAACCCCACAACAAAGAAGCACAGGGTCCAAAATGTCATACAGATTGAGACACCCTGATTTAAGGTGGACAGTCATGAGACAAAGTGTTACATGCAGTGATGAAGACCAGAGGTAAATATTATGGCAGCTCAGGAAAGGGAATTTTAACAAGAATTCTGGAATATATGGTTATGGTGGCAGACTTCCTTACTTTCAATGATGGACAGAAGGAAGGTGAAGGGAAGAGGAGTCATTTGGGATGAGCCACCACTGTAATGAAGGCAGACATTCCTTTGTGCAACATCAGAGGGGGAGGCATCAATTTCAAGTGGGGAACGAACAAAAGGCATTTGGTAGGGGGATGTCCTCATAGGAAATGATGTTGGTCTCTACCCAGCCCCATCAGTCAATGGCTCAGCCAAAAGAATATGCAACCATTAGATAGGCTCATCACTCCAGTTATAAATCCTGTTGTATCCTGGGCAAACAGCTAGACATTGGATATGCCCTGTCATTCACCACTCCTCCCTACTCTACTCCCATTCCAATCAATATCCTCATTGTGTACATGTATACACCACAATGAGTACTCATGTGGGTGAAAACACAAAATTATAGATATAGGGTATATGTTATGTATTATATAGATATGCTATTATAAACTTTAATCTCTACAGAATTTGGTTCCAAGACTTGATTAATCAGAAAAAGCACAAGACCAGAAATCAGACCTAGACCAAGTTCCAGCACATGCAATCTTTTTTCCTTGTAGCCCCCTCTCTCCCAACCTCAAGCACTTTGATAATTGTTTTACTGAAATTAGGCCTGGCCTCCGTCATCGGCAGGCACAGAGATGGCAGGTGTGCTAATACACCTGTAAACCTCTAGCCCTGTTGAAGCTGGGGCTGTTTAATGTTGGAAAGCACCAGGGAAGGAGATCCCAGTCACTGGCAAACAAGGTTTTCTGCTTCTGAGCTGCTAGCTGTGGAGTAACAGCATGATCTGGGGGCAGCCGGAAGGGAGTTGAAATCCCACGTCTACCGTACACCAAGTTCTATAGCTTTGAGGAAGTTCCTTACCTTGTTAGGCTTAAAATTTTTTATTCATAAAATAGGAATAATTAAAGTTCCTATCTTAAAGGGTATCATGAGTACTGAATGACAATTTCTATCTAAAGCACTGAGCAGAGTGTCTGGCACACAGCAAGCCTCGGTAAATTTCAGCTCTTCTCACCAAGGGAAGGGAGCCATCTTGGTCCGCCCTGGAGCCATCTTGGTTCATGGTTGGCTCCACTGTCTGCACATGCTGAGCCGTCTGCTAAAGTGGCTTTCATGGTAGACCTTACCACCATCCTTGTGCAGGGACCATGCAATCTTCTCTGTATCATTCCAATTTTTAGAATATGTGCTGTTGAAGCGAGCACCAAGATTTTTTTAAAAAGTAATCTCTACCCTCTGTGCAGGGCTCAAACTTACAACTCCAAGAGTCACATGTTCCACCAACTGAGCTAGCCCGGCACCCCACTGGAATTTACCAGTCCCCACTGCTGACATAGTCTATGTCTGCTGCTTGGGTGTATTCTATTTCTGTTCTTTTGTCCCGCCTTCCATTCAGACCATTTCAGCAACAATTCTGCTTATATCTCCATCCTCCTCCCAGCACTGCTTGTGGTCAGTTCTGATGTTTTCCTGCTCATCTGGGCCCCTTTAAGACCCCTAGCAACCAGGTATTTGTGGCTGTACCCACCTGGCTAAGCCGCTCTGTCTTCTCCCAGCCCATCCACACCAAATCTACCCAGAGCCCCCAGGGGTCTGTGCTGCTGAGGGAGCTGAGCAGGACATTCCATTCCTCCAGCATGTTCTTGACCTGCCATGATGGGCTCAGCTAGGCTGTTGGACAGATTCACTGGGTAAATATGCATTTAAGCATCTGACACTTTTCTTGCTCCAACATCGCCTTCTGTCGAGGAGGCGCAAAGATTTGGCACAACACTTTGGAAAGGTAGCTAACCCAGGCCAAAGCTCTTTCTGTTCTCTACCTGTTGCTTTTTCCCCAAAATGGGGTTTCCCACACCTGGCTTCAGTGCATGGTCTTTGTCCTTCTCGGCACACCCAGGGGGCAGCTGAGACAGTAGCCCTGTTGAGGGCATGAAGCAACTGGGGAATCCAAACCTCCCTCTTATTCATTGACCTTTCTCTCCTTGACACTTGCTTGAAAAATCTCAAACAATCTTGGTATCAGAGCACAAAGGTCAGGACTCCTGGCAAGAGGCACTGAGTAAACCATATTTCATACATGCTTCCATTAGTAGAAGGGGATCAAGGCTAGCTTGGATTTGAGTAGCTAGAAACCTCTAGCAACCTAGTGGCCTGTGCTCTGCACAGCACTTCTACAATGAGAGGTAGCCCAATTACAGCACCAAGAGAGTCAAGAAAGCACGGGTATACCTGAAGCACCACAAAAATACAGATTTTTGGGGTAGTTTTCACAATCCACTGGCTGCACTGAGCAATACCAACAATGCTCGTTTTGCATTTAGAAAAAGATTCAGTGAGTTCTGAGCTTTCTAAAATATGAACCTTTGCTCTTGGATACACACATCTTTGCTTGACATCCTAAACTTGCTCCCTTGCCTGCCTCAGCATATTGCTCATCCTGAGGGTAAACACAAGTCCCCATTCAGAAAGTCAGCACCCAGAAAAAGTGAACTAGACCTTCAGGTTTCCCATTTCTCTACCACATACAGATATCCTCTAGAATCCAGCCTGCTGCCAGTGTAATAAAGTTTTATTAGAACATAAGCCATGTCCATTTATTCATGTATTGTCTGTGGCTGCCTTCAGGTTCCCACAGCAGAGCTGAGTACTTATGACTGCTCAGCTGGCCTGGAAAGCCTAAAAGATTCATTATTTGGCTTTTCACAGAGTTTGCTAGAAACTCTGCTTTAGAATTCCTTCCAGTCACTAACCTGGGGTG
The DNA here is from genome assembly GCF_017311325.1 of Ursus maritimus. Taxonomy (NCBI): domain Eukaryota; kingdom Metazoa; phylum Chordata; class Mammalia; order Carnivora; family Ursidae; genus Ursus; species Ursus maritimus. The sequence continues at coordinate 92,652,622 of NW_024423343.1, read as the reverse complement.
AAATTACTGAAGATGAAGCAGTACAGTTTTACATTTGTGAATTTGTCAGGGTTCTGTCCCTCTGTAAATATAATTATAAACGCAAGGATAAATATAGAGGGATTTATTATAAGGGATGGAGTCATGATTATAGAGGCTGAGAAGCCCCATGATATGCTGTCTGCAAGCTGGTAGCCCAGGAAACCCAGTGCTGTAGCTCCAGTCCAAACCCTAAGTCCTGAGAACCACGGGAGCCAATAGCTTAAGTCCCACTCCAAGTCTTAAGTCCTGAAAGCAAGGAGCACTGGTGTCTGAGGACAGAAGAAGATGTCTCAGCTCATGCAGAGATCAGGTTTGCTCTGTGTCGACATTTCTGTCCCATTCAGGTCTTCAGTCAATCAGATGATGCCCACCCACAGTGGTGAGGGCGAACTTCTCTACTGGGTCTACTGATGCCAATGCTAATCTCGCAGACACACCCAGAAGTAATGTTTTACCAGAGCTTAGTTAAGTCGACACATAAAATTAACCATCACAATTTGTTATAAGGAAGAAGTTTCCCTGGGGAAAAAAAATAATTCCACAATGAAATGAGTTGTTAGCCGAGGGTATAGGACAATATTCTTGGGTTGCCCCTTTCTTCTCTGCTCACCCACCAAATTCTCCACATCGCTTCAGCTGTCATACATGCGCTACTGAAGCAAGCTCTCAAATTGCTAACTCCAGCTCCTCCTCCACAGTGCTCCTTACAGCCTCCCCCCGCCATGACTTGGTGCCTCTCACAGTCAATGCCACACCATCTATCTCCTCTGTGGTATATCACTTTTCCTGCTGATCAGGTCAGCTTCAACCAATAAACTATGATCTTGTATCAGTCAGGGGGCTCTGCAGGAAAACGATGGCACATGCAAATCATCTAAACTGAGAAGATTTTGGTAAAGGAACCAGACAATAAAGGATGGGCAGACCTAAAGCAGACCAACATGAGACGGGCTGGCAATATCCAAGTGTCATTACTACCAAGAAGCCTGAAGGGACATGGGGAGAGGGAAGGTGCCAGAACACAGAGAGACCTGTGGTTTTGTGAGAGACGGTTGCCCAACAAAAGCTGTGACCTTAGGTAGAGTAGTCCAGTCACTGTGGTCTAGGACCAGGCAAGGAGCGAACAGGAAAGCCATCACCTTGACCTCTCTTCCTGACCTCTGATCTTGTGCTAGGTCCCCTCATTGGCCAAACCCATCTAGATGCCAGAAAACAAGATCCTTTTGATATGGTCCATGTGGCACATCTTCCAGGGGTGCACAGCCAGGCAGAGAAGGCTGGAGTGGATCTACACGGAAAAGTGGTGACTATCCAACACATCCCAGAGCTACTACAATGTCTTAAATGTGACGCAGGTTTTCTAGTGCTGCTTATTGTTTGGCTTCATGTGTGACTGTGGAAGGCCTAATCACTCTAATAATTTGGATACAAACCATCGAGAGGCTGAAGGATGAATTGAGGGGCTTGGTGTGGGGCCTTTCCTGCTCTCGTGAGTTTATCAAAATTGCCCTGCTGTAGGAGCTGAGGATCTAGTGTGGCCAACGTTTTGTCTTTCTTCTGGAAGGGGAAAAAAGGAAGGGGTACCACGAAAGAATTTGTCATTCATGAAAAAAAAGTTTACTCCTTTCTGTGCCTAAAAGCAAAAAGTAATTTTTCCTCAAATTAAAAGGGAATTTCTGCTATTGAAATGTGAGCTGGTAAAAAAAAAAAAAAAAAAAAAAAGATAATTCACTTCCCAGCCTTCTCATCAGTTAAATGTTATCATGGCCACAAGTATCAAATAGCTATATAGGCAGCCTGGGAATGATTCTTGCAAATAAAAAAGCACAGTGTGAAATGCTGACTTTTTCTGATCAAAAAGCATCCTGGGGTAGGTGGAACAGCTTTGGGTCAAGAAGAGGCCTCGATTTCTGGGGTGATTTTTATTGTTATTGGAGAGAAGACTGTACTTGCCGCAGACGTGCGGCTCCTCGGCACACTCCTACTGGGGAAGGCAAACTTGTAGTCACTTGTCTTTCTCTCAGGGTACTTACCCCCCACATTGAAACATATTTTTCATTTCAGTTTCACTTACCTGTCACTTTCTTCTTAAAAAGGGTGATTTATCAAGTAAAAAAATCAACATCAAAGAACACTTCAATGCTACTGAGACGCGCACGCACACACACACACACACACACTCTCTCTCTCTCTCTCTCTCTCTCTCTCTCTCTCTCAAACCTTCCCGGTGTCCTGTCCTGAAGGCAAAATTGTTACTGAAGACCACGAGTGATCGTCCCCCAATGGGGAGTTTTTTTCAGTATCTGGGCCGTGAGTTTCTTTATTCTGTGGTTCCACCAGCCTACAAATTTAAAAGCTGTTGCAAGGGAGCTATAATTTCTACTCAACACTTCATGATTTGATTATGTAAAATAAAAAGTATAATGAAGTTAATAGTACCTTATTCTTACTGTACATTATGAGGAATTTTTTTCCCGCAAAATGTGAAAGTGGAAATTACCTCTGGGCCTTCTAATTCTCAAAAATGTGGGTCATAATGATTACTGTGGTGGAATTTCAGGACTTAAGATTTAGTGTATTTCTCTTTCCTCTATTCAGTTTTCCAAAGGGACATCTTCTCTTACCGGGATTTTATGCAGTAAAATGTAAGGCAGTGAAGTGAGGGTAGGAGACCTGCACTGCACGCTACTTGTGGGAACTCGAGAAAAACACTGAACCTCACTGAGGAATAATTTCTTTTGCAAAGTGAGGAGGCTGGATAACCCAGTCCCAATCTAGCATTCTATGATAAAAAAAAAAAAAAACACAACATAAAGTGGAATAAAGTAAACATGCCTTGAAAAAGAAGGGTGGCATATGATGCCAGGTGTTTCTTTCCCCTTGTATTTTCCGGTAACCCTAATCCAGGATCATCATCTTGTGTTTCTCTCCTAGTTATTTGTGTGGTTTCAGCAGGGAGCCAAAGAGAAGGGCAATGTCTTGGGTTTAAGTCCTTTACAGGCCAGTGAGCGTTGAGCTCATCCTCGTCTACCTCTCTCCCTGATGGTTGCAAGAGAATTCACTCAAGGGACTCTCAGTGGGTCTCACTCTTAAAGCACCAGCTCAAAATGAGTACTCTTGCTCTCACTGCCTCAGCATCTTATATGAGGAAAGAACATAACGCTAAAACAGAAGTCATATTTATAGTCACGTGGCCTAAACTGTAGATCATACAGTGGCATTTAAGGCCTCCCACACCCCAGGCCACCTACTCATAAGAGAGCACAGTCTTTCAGGATTTTCCCAATTATGCACATGCAGACCAAACACTTAATCTACCTCCAGGAAATAAGGAAGATATTGCACTAGTGCAAAAACTTTGCTTAAGCATCATTTGGGGAGATTTAATAGGATTAAGTTTCTCAGGTGGTGCCAAGCAACGGGTTTTTATTTTCACAGTCTACTTTGATGCTGTTAAGTCAGAAAATGGATCTGCAGGCCCCGCAAGACTCAGGGCAGAGCCATGCGCCAATGGGAACCCAAGCTTGGTTGTGGGCTTTCAACTAGCACTGCTACTATGACAGGCTTTGATTTATGCTCACAGTCAAGCCTGTCCCTGAGCAAAATTTCAATATGGACAATGGTTTCATTAAGACTGTTGCCTCTTTCTCTGATTTGCAGGTACCTGATGCCCTCAGGGTAATTTGCTGCCTCTCCTCTCCCCTCCCTGCCCCAACCCAGTCCTGCATCCCAGCACTCCCTGCTCTTCATCCTATTGTTTACCAATTCTCTCCACAAAATTTTGCTCAGCTGCTTGACATTTGGGAAAGATCCAAGACCTTTTATTAATGAGTGCTACTATGAATTATTAAAAGACAATAGCTTAGCATGCTTTCATGGATAGCATCTTTACACATTCTCTGGCATGGAAGGCAGAATTTGGGATTTTAGGGACTAATCAGCAAGGATATTTCTGGGTTAAGAGAACGTTTCCTGCAGAGCGCCTGGGTGGCTCAATCAGTTAGGTGTCTGACTCCTGATTTCGGCTTGGGTTGTGATCTCGGGGTTGTAGGATCAAGCCCCACATCAGGCTCTGTGCTTAGCTCAGAGTCTGCTTATCCCTCTCCCTCTGCTCCTTCCCCTGACTTGAGCTCTCTCTCATAATAAAAAAATTTTTTTTAATAGGAGAACCTTTCCTGTGCTGCTCATATATTATAATATATAAGATATATATATATATATATCTGTCCTCTGCTTCGATATATGACAGACCCTATTGGCAGGTTAATAGGTAAAAAGTGTTTTCTTTGGAAAAGGAGGGGCTGAGAAATTATCTTTTTATCCTAAGTTTTCCCCGAAACTATCCCCAGGGAATAGACATATAAATACACACACACACACACACACACACACACACACACACACACAGGCTATTTGCATCACATTCACCCTGGAAGACAGAAAGCCCTAAGACATGAGAAGAGGGCACATCCTTTGGGAGGAGACTCTAAAATGCTGTAAGAGTTCTTAGCCTCCAAAGGTAGGCTGGTCAGCACACAGCCCACACAGACACAGAAATTGAATCTAAAAACAAGAGAGAAACTAGACACAAAAGTTTAATGTAATCCTTTTCTCTATTCCCGGAAACTCATATCCAGCAACAGTTTGTGACATTAAGCCTCAGCAATTATGGGATAACTAGCTAGTCTATACACTGGTGGAGCCAGACCTATACCAGCAGAGTGGGAGAAGTGCAACTGACAAATCCATTCAACAAATATTTGATTGGAGTCCGACCCGGACTCTAGGCCAAGTGCTGGGAGCACACAAATGAATAAAGCACATCCTTCCACAACATGCAAAAGAAGGAGCTGAGGGCAATCTCTACTTCAGTAAATGAGCAAAAGAGAAAGGAATGACTCACTTGATTTCTTGCTCTGTTCACATGCATTAGGGAAGAGAAGGGGTGATGCACACGTCTGAGCTCAGAGAGCAGCCAACCTTCCGAAATCAGGGACTTAGTCTCTTTCCTTGGACTAACCAGATTTTCATATACGAAAGCAAACACAACCAGGTTTTTAAGAATGACGCCCATCAGCATTCACATTCTTAGAAAGAAAGTTTATAAACAATTGAACTCTGGTACGTACCTAAGAAGATCTCAGGGACTCTTCACTCTTCAATATTTGAAGCTCTATTACATTCTTATTCAACTTATCCCCCAAATGAAGATAAATGGGTGATGGAACAACTATATATAGGCTTGGCATTTGGCATCAGCTTTACAGTAGTGTTTTTCTATAGGTTAAAGTCTACTTCAGCTGGAATTAATGTAATTATATATAATGTTGACAGATTATGACATTTGCCTATTAAGACACTATACAAACATTCCAATAATTTGCTGGCTTTTGACTTTGTAAAAAATAAATGAAACCAAATCCCAGGGGATATGGCTAATGGGGTAACTGGAATAGAGGTTTCAAAAGCACAGGGTTCAGGAAATAACAGTCAAAGAATAATGCATTTTAAGCCAAAACATATAGTGGTAAATGAATATTTAGTACTTACCACAAGACTGCTGTCTAGAGACAGCCTTTTTCCAAAGTCCCTTTTCTCAAGCTGTCTCTTTCCCTCCATGGGTGAAGTTATTTATTTTCCTTTGTGATTTATAAGAATTCCCCTTCTGTTTCCAAGGTCACTGCAAAAAGTGAGCATGTGTTTTACCATCCAAGTGAATAGTGTTTAGACCCTTGTTTTTAGCTTTCTAACCAGAAACAAGTTTTGCAGCCAAAATACCCAGACCTGAATCATAAATGCAGAACTGGGCTCTCTCAACTCAAAAGACCTCTCCGTGTTGCAAATGTCAGAGTCATCTTTACTGAGGCCCCTATGTTTTTATAGGTCTTGCTAATGGAGTTGGGGAATGGGTTTGCAGGTTGAATCAGCAGACTGTGGAAAAAAACAAACAGTCTGTTTCATGCCACGCTTGCTCCACACTTGCCCTCCCTCTATCAGCCAGAATCATTCTGTTACTGTGCACATAGATGCTGTCTGCAAATTCCATGAGATCAAACTGACAAAACCAGGCTCCATAACCAAGAGTGGCTGAGCCCAAGGTCCGAGGACAGGAAACTGAAACCTGAACATTACTGCCAATATTTCCTTGTAAAATATTTAATTTGAACAGATGTGGGGAACATTATAAGAGACATTCCCTCTAGGACAGGTGGATTCCTCATGAATGGTGGAGGACATGTCATTGTCAAGGAGTATTTGAACACCCATTGCATTTTACCATATCGGATATAGGTAATCTCTGTACTCCACTGTGGTTGCTAGCTCTAGAATGACTAAGTGCCCTGGTTAGCAAGAATATATTATGCGTATTAAGCACTTGCTTCCAGTCTTCACAAAGATATAAATGGCCTGAAGTAAAAGAAACAGGTTTTAGTCCAGGCTTTCCTACCCATTTGTCAAGTAACCTTGGACACGTCATTCAGCCTCTCTGAAACTCACCTTTCTAACTTGCAAAAATGACTTAAAGGCAATAAACTACAACTTGTGTGTAAGTTATAATTATGCACAGATTACTTTAAAAACCAGCTAACCTTAAATACTAAGTTAACATAATCTAATACATCTTTGATGATTCAGGATGCACTTGGAGGTACAGAAATTGCTCATAACCCACACAAAACACATAGCCATCGTCCTGCTATCAAAGAAAAGCTGAACTTAATAGCATACTATACCAGTCAGCTTTTGATAAAATTGAAAAGAAGTATTATCCACAGCCCCCTCAATTGCTCCAACTCTAATGAGCTTGTAACAAAACCTGACCTCACAGCCCCCAGCATATGGCCTCTTGCTCCTTGTTTCCCCCACCAGGAGGAGGGCTGGGACAGCAGTGCCCCAGACAGGGTATGCCCAAATGATGGTCTGTGGTAGGAAACCGATGGACTCCCTTCCCAGCCGTAGACTCTCTCCTCCATCCGCTACCTCTCACTTTTAGGAACACCAATTTCAATTCATTACTCATCCACTCAGAATCTCCTGGGAGTCCATTCTGAAATCAGGATATAAAACCAAATTTTTCAACATCGTGTTCAAGGTCTACTTCCCGCCAAGTTGCCTTTTACAGTCCGTGAATATGTGAGACACATCCCTGAGACCACACTTTGCATCACACCCCTCACCTCCATCGGGTCTAATTCTCCCCTCTCTAGTACCTGGCGTTAAGTCCTTCACGGGAGCTTCCTGGTCACCCCACCGGCCAAAGACTTCTTTCTCTCCCACGTTTCATGGGACTCCATAGGGACTCACTTATTAACAATCATCATCACCTAGCACAGTTTAAATATAGGAATTTCTTATTATTTGCTGGTTGGTAGAGCCTAGTAGTTAAGAACAAACTCTTGGCAGCATTTTCCAGAATAAAGTTAGTTGCACGCTATTACTATCAGCAAAACTATTAGTCCAGTGAAATTTGTTTTAAGGGCTTGCCTTTCCTATTTTCAGCTGTTCCCATCCACTTTGCTGCCCCCTCCTCATCTCATTATGAGATATATGCGCTATATGCACTCACTGGTAGCTCAGAATACTTTCTGTAATGATGGCTCCAGCTAGAGGAGGCCCACCCAAAACATACCCCCCTAACTCATTTTCTTCTTGTCTTTTCTCATTTATATATTTCTCACCCTCCTAAGTCATACTCCAAAGAGCCCTGGCATTTGGTGGGTCACAATAGATAATCCTTTGGCATGTGGCATGTATTTATTAAGTACCTAATGTATGAAGGACCCAGTACTTAGGTGTTAATAACACAGCCATGTATAAGAGAGACTAGGTTCCTGCTTTCATGGAACTTCATGGAAGATATAGGAAATAAATAAGCAAACAAACAACTCCAAACCATGAGAGATATCTGCTTATAGAAGGAAATAATCCTCAGGAGGCAGTATTATGGAGTGTCAAGCATCTGGAAAGGGAGAACACTTTAGACAGAATGGTAAAAATAGAAGCCAGTCAACATAATATAATAAAAAAACATTAAAAAAAATAGAAGCCAGTCATATAAAAATGCAAGTAAAGAGCATTCCAGATAGAGGGACCAGTCTTTCTGTTGGGAAAAAGATGGAAAGAGGTTTGTGCACCCCCAGAATAGGAAACCAGTTTTTTAGGAATGAAGAAGCTGGGAAGACAATGTGTGAGGAAAGTTCTAAGCTATAAGCAACAATTACATCACACAAGGGTCCTGTAGGACAAGGTAACTTGTTTGTTCTGAGCACAACAGTTTATCTTAAGGTTTGATTACTCCTTACTAGCTGATAACATTAAACAATTTAATCTCTGTAGGCTCCAACTGATTCATCTATAAAATGGCATTAATGCTAAGACCTGTTTTCATAGTGGGGTTGCTGTGATGATTAACCAGATGATCCATTTAAAGAGTTTTCCCACTACCTGGCACATAGTAGGTAAGCTTTAAATATCAGATATATGGATCATCCCTTCCAGTAAGTATGATTAAACTCTTTCATAAGCAATGCTAGTGATTGGATTTTATGCTCCATAATAGGCTGATGAGACTGTCATTTTGGGAAACAGGGATTCTTTTGACAGTCCTCAAACAGCCTAATCTGCTATATGGAAGGCTGATTGAACAGTTTAACCTGGTCAGTAGTGCCAATTAAGTAGGCAGAGATTAACCTTCAAAACATTCAGCAACTGATAAGGCATAGGGATTGGCCAATCAGAAGGACATGGTCAATGACAACTAGTAGTACAGCTGCAGCCATATGTCCTGGCCAGTTACCACCCTAAATGTATGTACTACCCCCATCCCAAGAACTTGAAAATTCACAAAATATACCATAAACAATCATGGAAAGGATCAAAATAAAGTTATCCAAAAGGATCAAAGGAAGACCATGCAAGAAACAAAATGGCAATCAGGATGTGTCAACATGAAAAGGGGAGGAGTCCACAGAGGACAAGTCAGGAAGGCTGACAGGCTCCACCTCCAGCATTGTCGAGGAAAGAGATGTGCCCACATTTACGCATACCCAGAAAGGACTGCAAGTCTAGAAGGGACATGAGTATGTAAGATCCCAGACACTTTGGTATTAGGCTGGCCATCTGTATCATCCAACAAACTCCCCTACTCAGAGACCACTGCCATAAAGCAACCTTCCAATTTTCTTTGATTCCCAAGTCATTTTTCTTATAGAAGAAGAATGTGCTGACCAGCAAATATAAGGAGGCAATCTTTTGTAAGGTTACATTTTTAATAAAAATTTGCAATTCAGCATCTGACTCTTTACATTCATCATTTATGTATTTGCTTAGTATATTAGTCAGCTTATGCTGCCGTAACAGAATATCACAGACTCGGTGGCTTAAACAATAGAAATGGATTTTCTCACAGTTCTGGAAACGGGAAGTTCAAGATCAAGGTGTTGACAGTGTTGGTTTCTGGTGAGATATCTTTCCTTAGCTTGCATTTGGTCGCCTTCTGTGTTCTCGTGTGACCTTTTCCTTTGTACACATACTTGTGGTGCCTCTCTGTTTTCTTTGTCTTATAAGGACATCGGTCCTATTGAATGAGGCCCCACTCTTAAGACTTCATGTAACCTCAAATACCTCTTAAAAGACTGTATCTTCAAATATAGTTCCTTTGTGGGTTAGGGCTTCAACATGAATTTTCAGGGGATACATTTCCAGCCAAATGAGTTAATGTCAGATTTCAAAGTCTGATCATTTCTCAGAGTCTAAAACCTGACAGAAGACTCTGGGTGTCGGTGGGTACTCCCAGACCCTATCCCTCTCTGCTGGTTAATTCACTGTTGGATTTTACCATCATCACTACCACCCACCCATCCCTGCCTTCCCCTACTATACTCTTCTCTTTATTGCAGGTCTAGAGGTGCAAACATTATCAAGATTTCTTAGTCAGTTGGCCAACTTGGATTCTGCCAATAGGAGGCAGTGAGAGATCAGAAGGCAACAGGAAGGGGAAAGCCCTTCTGCTTCTAGCTGCAGATAAGCAGCATCAACAGCAGGTGACTGCATGACCCAGTAACCTCTGTGAGTTCTCCAACAAGCTCAGTATAAAAACAAGCAGTAGCAGCTTCCAAGTCTTTGCGTACCACCAACTTAAGCCTTTTGCTCCTCCAGCTTTCCCAACAGAGTTGCATTAAAAAATTCCTTGCATTAACTCTCTCCCTACTTGAAATATCTAGAGTAGTTTCTCTTTTCTGAGGTTGACAATAATTGATTCACATCCCATAGAGATGTCATTGGACAGGCAGCCAGCCTTCCTTGAGCAACTCCTGGTCTCCTTTTTGTTAGCCTTCTGAGCAATAGTGTGGAATTAAAAATCCTACCGGACACTAAGTTCCTGGAGAGCAGGGACAATATTTTAAGTTCTATGTTCTCCTATGTAGTATAATGCCTGATGCATAACAACATGGCAGACACTCAATGAGCATTTGTTGTTTGCTTGAATAAATGAATAAATGAATGTTTACAGCTGTCTTTGTGAACACATAAAAAGCAGGGTGGCAATATAACATTGCTAAAGCAAAGAACTGCTATACACATTTATAACCCTGAAATTACTTTTATAGCCAAACACACAGACATACTCAAGCCTCAAAGAAAACATTTTATCATGATTTTAAAACTATTATCAACCTAAAAATTACTGCTTAGGACCTGCCTGAACTTACAAAGTACCATAACTGGGTCCTGTTCATGCCTTTTCTATGGCTTCTAACAGCTCTGGTCATGAAGAAGACACATCTGCCTCCAAGCAAGGAGTGGAAGCCTCTCCCCGCTTGCAAGGGGAGGAAAATGGTCAAAGAGTTGAAGGAAGACAGGATATTAAGCATCTTTTTTTGGCTGATGGACATTGATACTGGTCTCCCCTCTCCTCTCATGTACATTTCTCTCTCTCTAACTGATGAAAATCCCATTTCTTGGTATCTGTAGAATCTGGGTTGGCCTTAATAAACTCTCTTTAATTTTCCTCACAGATAGTAATGGCCTTTCAATACTAGACAGACCCTTTAATATTCCTAAAGACGTCAGTGATTTCTTTTTTCTGCCAGACTTTATTAACAGACTGTATAATTTTCAAGGGACTATAACCAAACAACACCCTTAAATGAACCTCAAGGGCATTTTTCCTCACATGCAGGTCATCACACACATGCAAAGTTATTCACACTCTCGCATACACTCACACATATTCTGAGAACTTCTTTCCATAGCAATTCCTGCCTCTCTGACTCCTCCTCTCCCCACCTCTGCTTTGAAATTTTAGTGGTAGTGCCTGAAGAAATGGAGAAGACAAGGTAGAACCAAAGGCATTAGAAGACCTGGCTCTCAGCCCTCTTTGCCATTAAGTCTGAGTATGTTCCCTAACTCTTGTGAGTCTACATTTGCCAATCTGTCCTCGCCAGATTATTGTGAGGTTGCGCTGAGACCATGTACGATTCAAGATATTTTTACAATCAGCCTCGTTAAGCCACAAACTATGCAAAATAGTATTGTTAGCAGCCTCATACACAACCAGAGAACAGAAATTGTGTCAAACTCATCGACACATACCCTCAGTACCCAGCATCCTACAAGGTATAAATCGTACAAAGAATGACTTCAAGGCGCCTGGGTGGCTCAGTTGGTTAAAGCAGCTGCCTTTGGTTCAGGTCATGATCCCAGGGTCCTAGGATCGAGCCCCGTGTAGGGCTCCCTGCTCAGTGGGGAGCCTGCTTCTCCCTCTCCCTCTGCCTGCCGCTCTCCCTACTTGTGCTTTCTGTGTGTCAAATAAATAAATAAAATCTTTAAAAAAAATGATTTCAGAATTGAATGTGCCAAAGACAAATGAAAAGAGCATAAGTCTCTTGTCCCCAACAAGGTAGTTCATAGACCTCCACCCTGGTTTCTCCTTAGAATCACCCGGAGACCTTGTAAAACATACCAATGGCCACACGCCCTCCCAGACCCCCGGAATCTCTAGGGTGAGTAGGCTGAGAGCAGCCTGGGTTGGTAACCACTGGTTGAAACGATGATTCTCAAGCTTTGCCACCTATTGGAGTCACCCAGGGGAGTCACAAAGATCAATCAGGATTACTAGGGGAGGATGCAGTGTTCATTACTTTAAGCTCCCTGAATGACTCTAACATGCAGCACCAGTTTGAAAGGGTGAAGGTGCGCCCCCTTCCTTGGTTTCTTTCCCTTCCTCAAGGGCCAAGAGACATGCAGTTGCTGGCAGACACAACTGTCTTTCTTTAGCCACTGCAACTAGCAATTCCTTTTTTTTTTTTTTTTTTTTTTGGTCAGTGGAACCCTATCAAACACCAGCATTTATTTATTTATTTATTTATTTATTTATTTATATAATGATTTTTATTATGTTATGTTAGTCACCATACAGTATATTCTTAGTTTTTGATGTAATGTCAATTCTTAATCTGAAAACACTGACCCCCCCAAAGAAGACTATTAGATACAAACAATTAGGATCAGCATCTCCCTCTGTCCAGCTCACTCATCATCCTGTTTAAATGGGGCTTTTGCTTCATGCGAAAACTAATGTTGACTCAAGATTCCAAATTAATGCACAAATAGAATCTCAGAAAGTCAGAGTGAGGCCATCATTCAGAGAATGAGGGAAAGAGCCTCCAACACCAAGGACAAGAGTGGAAGAAAATCTTGACTCAAATGTTCCCAGTCCCACTCCTGCCTCTCTCCCCACTGTTCTCTAAGAGTATCTTGCTCTCATTTCTAAGTGCAAAGAGCAGGAGGGAAGAGAGGAAACTGTGAATCTGTAAGATTTGCTTATAGCTACCAAATAGAATGTTTGAAACTCCCATCAGCTTTGTATTGAAATCTTTTCATCCCGATGTATTAAAGTCCACGTAAAGGAAAGCAGTTGGCTTGTCTTATACTTTAAATGCATACACACAGCGGCTTCCTTTTAGAGGAAATACCAGCTCAATAACTTTCTGCTATTGATACATCTATTCATGAAGTACTCACACATGTATATAAGTGTGTGCGGGCTGCACACGTGTGAATGTGTATGAGTGTGTATGTGAGTGCCTGTGTGCACACACACACTGAACAGAAAACCACTCTCTCCATCCTGGACACGAGAATAAAAAAATACCAAACGATGTGACTTACAAACCACAAAGGGTCTATTTAAATCCGAACAGCACCCTGAAACTGATTTAGAAGACTGCATGCGAACAGATTTCCCAAATGTGGCCCATCCTTGCCAGATAAATTAGTGGCTGGAAACACTCTCTGCAGGATGTGACAACAGCTTTTTTCTTTGAAGTGGAGGAAAACCTTGCATGATGATGAAAATTGGTTTTAAAGAATGGTTTCATGAGCTCATGTTTATTAAACTTCTCACCCTAGAAGCTACTAGTAGCTTATAGCCAGTAGTTTAAATTCCAGAAAGGAACCCTAAGAATTACTGCTTAGTGGTCTCTTGACATAAACAGCTACCTCCAGCACAGGAATGAGGGGACTCTAGGGTGGGCAGGGTCTGGAAATCTTCGCTGTCGTTCAGCATGCAGCTCAGCAAACTACAACAGTTGAAGAACTAATGCTAATCTGATTTCAGTTCCTTAGGAGTGCAGGACAGGGAAAGCTCTTCAAACTTCTAAAACATCCAAAATTCAATCATTTTCAACCCTTACTCTTCAAATATTTTTTAAATTGAGAGATAATTTACATACCATAAAGTTCAGCCTTTCAAAATATACAACTCAGTGTCAACCCCTTCCATTACCTGAAACTATTTATTCGCTACAGAAATTTAGGTTATGATTCTCTTTCAGCTGGGGCACAAAGAAGCTTCCTCATGGTGTCTTGAGGTTCCATCCCTCCTGACTGTGCCATGTCTGTATCATTTTGGGTAGCAGCATTCTGGATAATCCTGAGTTCAAATTCTCCAACTGAACAGTTCTGTGACCCTAAGCAATTTCTGTGAGCTTGAGCAATTTACTTAATGTTGTTTGGTCTCAGTTTCCCCACGGGTAAAATTAAAATACCAAGAGCAGCAATCCCCTTAAGGTGCTCTGAGGTTTAAGATGCTCATTTTAAAATACTGAGTAGAGGAGTGCCTGGGTGGCCCAGTTGGTTAAGCATCTGCTTTCAGCTTGGGTCATGATCTCAGGGTCCTGGAATCGAACCCTGTGTTGGGCTTCCTGCTCACAGGGAGCCTGCTTCTCCCTCTCCTCCCTGCTCGTTTTCTCTCTCTCTCTCACAAATAAATAAAATCTTTTAAACAAATAAAATTAAAAATTTAAATAAAATACTGAGTACATACTCAACAACTGTTAGTTACAACTCAACAGAATCCTTTTCATTCAGAATTCAATAATAATATTTATTCAATATCTGTTTTGGTCCCAGACTTTGTGTTAGGCCCTAAGAGAGAGAAGAGAAGAGAAGAGAAGAGAAGAGAAGGAAAAAAAAAAGATGTAAATCACATATCCTCCAATTTTAAAGAGGGAGGGGAGGTTTATATCATAAAAAGGTAAAAAAAAAAAAAAGTGAACGAATGAATGTTTTTGGCGCAAAGATGACTCACTTCCGGTTGGAATAATCTGTAAAACTTGCCTTCATTGCCATTCAAGTATTTCCAGCTGATTTCCAGACAGAAACTATTGCTACATTTTTTACAGTGTATCAACCAAAAGCTAAGAGACAGAATGGCAGGGCTTTGGACCAGGATAAGCATTTCAGCTCTGGCTGCGCTTCTCCAACCATCTGTTCCTTCCCTCCCAGTTCTTCTTCGTAAAGCTGTGCCCCCTGTTCAGTTCCCTCCTCTACCTCCTCTCCATTTATCGCTTTAAGAAACGTTTCTATTTCATTACATGAAATACCCGTATGTTGCCCATGAACTCCTAAGGGGAAAGTCAGTGTAAAAATGAAACAGATAAATAAATAACTTTTAAAAATAAATAAAGTGTGCACATAACCCCAGAGGACTGGAAGAATATTTAGATAAGTGACTAGGGAAAAGAATTTTCACACTGTGTCATCTGCTAACGCTAATGAGTTAATTAAATTAGAAAAATTCCACAGCCGGAAGCAAAAACATCCAAATATGTGGGATGCTGGGGGAATTATAGACCATGCCACTAAATGCATTCTGTTCAAGCGTTTTTTTGTTTTTGTTTTTGTTTTTGTTTTCCTTTGAGAAGGCTGTGGAGAGCTACACTTAAAAAAACATCCAATTTCAAGAGCGTATTTTCCATCTGGGGCCAGTTGGGTAGAATATGCTCTAAATTCTGCAAAGCCCACTGAAAGACAACATGACTTGTTAAGAAACTGTTTATGAAAAAAAACGTTTTGAAAAGATCCAGCACAAGGTTTAATTGTGATGTCCCTCTACCTGGCTGAATTCATTATTTTCCATTAAATGCTTTAGTACACACGTGAAAAGCCAAAACAGTCCAGGAAATGGATATAGTCAAAAAAGTCTGACAACAATACATTTTTGCTAGGCTTTACATGGTAATTAGAATATTTGCAGCTACCTGGAAGCTTTCTTCTCTGTAAGAGTTTTTTTCTCTTCTTTTATGGTAACCTCCTTCCATAACCCCTATGTCCCAAACAATCCTGATGCGGGGGGAAAAAAAAAAGGCTCAAAGCCTAGTAAATCAAGATTGAAATAACCATTAATATGCTGAAACCAATGGAAAGAATTTGTAATAAACCATAAAATGTAGAATATGACATTAAAGATGTCCTAAGTAATAACAGCTGTCAAAATGAAACGTATGAAAAAAGTCTCAAAGATGTTTATCTTTTCCTATTCAGTGTCTAATTAAATTGAGAGTGCTGTTCACTTGTGGGGAAGTGAGCTGAAATCTCCTTCAAAAGTAAAAAGTTGATGAGCACCCACTTACACTGATGGCTAGAGAAAGTGAGGTTAAGGTTGTGTGTGTGTGTGTACACTATGTCTCTGTGTGACACATACACCCAGGCAAATATACCTACATATGCATATACGGCCATACTTCCCTTCTTGTCCTCATGTCTCCCAGGTTATGAACAGTGATAATCAAAACTTCTAATTATTGAGGCTTTCTTTTTTCTTGTGATGAGTTGTTTCTTTTTATGTGGGCTTCGAAGGCTCAAGAATAAGACAAGTTCTATAGATAGTTGGATAAATCAGCACTTCTCAGACCCAAGAATAGGAATCTCTGGTGGATTCATTAAAATGCAGATTCTGATTAAACAGGTCTACAGTAATGTCTGAGATTCTGCATATCTAATACGCTGATGCTTCTGGTCTGTGAATTCCACTTTGATACTAAAGGATCTGAAATGTAAAATGGAGAACTTATCTGTATCCATGTAAGAGTGAAATTCTATGAATTTTCTCAGAAAACTATGATCTTCTAGCCAGATGGCATGGCTTTATTCCAGACATAATCTAAGACACTTCATGGACTATATAGGTCATGTAGCTTAGGTCATGAACAATAATTTTTATGTTAACCTCAATTCAGGACATTTGGAATCCCAGAACCTAAGGTTTAAATGGTTTCTTCCAGACCCCTCATCACCCCCCACCAATACAGTCATTGCTTCTAAAATCAACCTAACAAATTGTAGCCCTGTCTCTCCTTACCACTTCCACTGACAGAAGTTCCCACTGTTTTTTTCAGACCCATCTCACATTTGGGGGTCATGAATAGTTAGAAAATTTTACTCCATCTCCTCAATTTTTATCCACTTGACTATAGCTCTGTTCCCCAAAATAAATATGTTTTCTCTTCTTCAAACATAATATGCCCAGTTTCTCCAACACTTTCTCTTGTGAGAAACTTTCCACAGCCCTTGGCTTTCTTGTCACTGTCTCTGAAACTTCCTAGAACTTGATGAAATCTATAATAATGTGTTTCATTCAGGTTCCTTTAAAAAATTATATCATAATATATGCATGAATCCTCTTTGTAAGAGATACAAGCAGTAAAAAAAAAAAAAAGCACATACACTATAATGTGAAAACTGTACCCTTTCACTCCTCTCCCCAGAGGTAATGACTCGTAATAGTTTTTCCACTTGTTTACCTGCAGAAATATATAAATATTGATTTTTTTCTTTCTATATAAATAGGATCAACATCTATTTCTCTGTGACTTTTTCACCTAATATATTCAATACAGAAAGGCCTAATTCATTTTTTTACAGTTTTATGTTGTTCTGTAGAATGAATGAACAATAAATTGTTTATTAACTTATGACTAGAAATTTAGACAAGCACTGTTTTTTCTGATTCTAGACAGTACTGCCATTAGAATTTTATATGCATCTTTTGTGCCTGAGTTTCTCTACAATGTATAGATTTCTGAAGGTGGAACTAGGGTATAAAAGTTGTTTAATTTTGCTAGAAATTGCCTAATAACCTTTGACAATATTTTAATACATGCCATCCCTAGCAGTGAGAAGACCACCTATTTTCCACATAATTGTAACTACGAAATAGAATCAATCTTAAAACGTTTTTACAATCATTAGTAAAAGAAAAAAAAGTTCTCATTGCTTAAATTTACATTGCATGATTATTAGTGAAGTTGGGGTGCTTTATGTTTGTTGGCCATTTGAATTATTCTCTTCTGTATAGTCTGCTTATCTGCCCATTCTCCCACTCCTACTGCTTTTTTATTGCCTTGTAGGAATGATTAATACCTTTTGAATGTTAATTCTTTATGAATAGGCATTGCAAATATGTTCTCCCAGTCTATCTCCTGGTTCTTCACTTTGTTCATCATTGTATAGAATGTTATATCTTATTTATAGTCAATTGCATCAACCTTTTCCTTTATACCTTCTAAACCGAAAAAAAAAAATTTCATTATGTTCCTTTAATATTTGTATGGTCTTATCTGAATATACTTCCATCCATAGTATACAGCATGGATTTAACTTGGTCTTTGAAAAGGCACCATTACTCAATGGTGCCTGGGTGGCTCAGCTGGTTAGGCATCTGACTCTTGATTTCGGCTCAGGTCATGATCTCAAGGTCTTGAGATGGAGCCCCATGTCAGGCTCTGTGCTCAGGGGGGGAGTCTTCTGGAGAGTCTCTTCCACTCCACCTCCCCCTGCTCATGCTCACTCTCTCTCAAATAAATAAATAAATCTTTAAAAAAAAGAATATTCATTAATTCTGTGTTTAAGTTTCCCACACTGATTTGAAATGTTCCCTCATAATAACAAAGTTCAATATGAGCATGATTCTTCTCCTTGACTCTCTGTTAAAAAAAAAATACTAATCTATTTGCCTAATCCTTGCACCATTATCACACTGCTTTAATTATGAAGCTTTAGTAAATTTGGAAATCTTGTTGGTCAAGTTTCCCTTGTTGTTCTGTTGGAAATTTTCTTGACTCTTTGTATTCATTTTTGTCTTCCAGTTGATCTTTAGCATTATCTCATCATGTTCTACAAAAATTAATGTACAGACTTCCATTGGATTGTACTTAACTGTATAGATTATTAAAGGGAGAATTTAGATTAGTACATTTACGAGTCTTTTTATTCAGTGATGCAAATGTGTGGTAGATTGTTTAATGGCCCAAAATTTCTCCCATCCTGGAATGTCCTTTCTCCCTTTGAAATGTGTCCTTGAAGTTCTTCCAGTCTAGGAGTGGTGTCCATTCCAGTTCTTGAATATGAAAGAGCTTATGACTCTTTTGACTAACACAAAAGCAAAAAATGATAATGAGTTCTATCACTAAACCTTAAGAGAACTTGAAGCTTCTACCTTCTGTCTTAGAACCCTGAAACTACTGTGCTATGAAGAAGCCCAGTCTTGCCCACTGGAGAAGGAGAACTGAGGTGCCTAGCCACATGAACTGCAAGATAATCTGGGTGAGGCTACCTTGGACCCTCCAGCGCTAGTCAAGTCTTCAGATGACCACAGCCATATGAATGATCTCAGGTGAGAACAACAGAAAAATCACAGGGATTTCCAACTCATGGAATCATTAGAAAAAAATAAGTCATTTTTGTGTTAGGTAACCAAATATTAGAGTAGTTTGTTATATAGCAACAGATAATTTAAGCAGTCTCTCCATTAATTTGGGTCATTGGTCATGGCCTTTGATAAAGTCATAAATTTCTTTAAATAGCCCTTAAGCATATCTCTTTTAAATCCAAGATATTTATTTTTGTTGCTCTTGAAATTAAACACTTTTTTTCTGATTACATTTTCTAATTGGATATAGGGAATGTAGGAAAAAACTACTGATTAATAAACTTTGACACTGTTGAAACTGTTAAGGTATTATCCTGAACACTTTTGCTGGTTCAAAATGTGCTTATTTTGTTGCATTTTCTAGATAGAAAATAGCAACATTTTGGATCTTCCTTTCCAATTTTTACTATTCTTATCTCTTTCTCTGGTCATATGGCATTGGCTAAGATAGCAAGTTGATAGTGGGAACTCTTTACCCCTTACTTCAGTAGAATTAGTTGTAATTTTTTCACCAGTGATTATGACAAAATCTGTTTTCTGTTAGATTTTCTACCCTATAATGCAGCAATCCCACTTCTGAGTGTATATCCAAATGAAATGAAATCAGTGTCTCAAAGGGATACCTGCGCTCCCTTGTTTTCTTTGCAGGATTATTCACAATAGCCAAGACACAGAAACAACAGAAGTGCCCATTGACAAATGAATGGATAAAGAAAATGTGATACACACACACACACACACACACACACACACACACACACATATATATATACACACGCATACATACATACATACAATGGAATACTATTCAACCATTAAAAGAAGAAAATTCTGTCATTTGTGACAAGGATGGACCTTGATGGTATTATGCTAGGTAAAATAGGTCAAGCAGAGAAAAATAAATATTGAATGAGCCTACTTATAGGTGGATTCCAAAAAAAAGCTGAACTCAGAAACACAGAGCTGAATGCAAGGAAATAGTGGCTCTGAATGACAAATTAGACCAGATGGACCTAACACATATATACAGGGGATTCCATCCTAAAACAGCATAATACACATTCTTTGCAAGTGCATTTGCAACATTCTCCAGGACAGAACACATGTTAGGCCACAAAACAAGTCTCAATAAATTTAAGAAGATTGACATCATATCAAGCATTTTCCAACCTCAATGGTTTCAAGGTAGAAATCAATTACAAGGAAAAATCTGGAAAGAACATAAATATCCAGAGGCTAAACAACATGAGCGAATGGGTCAACAAAGAAATCAAAAAGGAAATCAAAAAATATATGGAGACAAATGAAAATGAAAACACAACAGTTCAAAACCTTTGGGTTGCAGCAAAAGCGATCCTAAGAGGGAAGTATATAGCAATACAGGCCTACCTCAAGAAGCAAGAAATATCTCAAATAAACAATATAACCTTAAACCTAAAAGAGCTAGGGAAAAAAGAAAAAAAAAAAGCAAAGCTAGAAAGCTAGTAGAAGGAAGGAAATAATAAAGATTAGAGAAGAAAGAAATGAAACAGAGACTAAGAAAAAAAAAAGAAGAGAAGAGAAAAGAAAAAAAGAAAAGAAGGGATCAGTGTAACCAAAATCTGGTTATTTGAAAAGATAAACAAAATTAATAAAATTTTAGCCAGGGTCAACAACAACCAACACCACAGAAATACAAAGGGTTAGAAGAGGACATTATGGGGGCGCCTGGGTGGTTCAATCATTAAGTGCCTGCCTTCGGCTCAGGGTGTGATTCCGGCGTCATGGGATCGAGCCCCACATCAGGCTCTTCCACTAGGAGCCTGCTTCTTCCTCTCCCACTCCCCTTGCTTGTGTTCCCTCTCTCACTGGCTGTCTCTGTCAAATAAATAAATAAAATCTTTAAAAAAAAAAAAAAGAGGACATTATGAAAAGCTGCATGTCAACAAATTGAATACCCCATAAGATATGGATAAATTCCTAGAAACATACAATCTTCTAAAACTGAATCAGGAAGAAAACTTGAATAGACCAATTAAAGCAACAAAATTAAATCAGTAATAAAAAAAAAAAAACTTCCAATAAGGCAAAAGTCCAGGACTGCATGGCTTCACCAGTGAATTACACCAAACACTTAAAGAAGACCTAATACTTGTTCTTTTCAAACTATTCCAAAAAATAGAAGAGGAAGGAAGGCTTCCAAATCATTCTACGAGGCCAGCATTACCTTGATATCAAAACCAAAGACACTCTAAATAACAAAAACTACAGGTCAATGTCTCTGATGAACAAAGATGCAAAAATCCTCAACAAAATATAAGTAGACAGAATTCAACAATACATTTCAAAAATAATTTAGCACTATTTACCAAATAGGATTTCTTCCAGGGATATAAGAGGGGCTCAATATTCATAATCAATGTGAATTAACAAGATAACATCAATCGTTTATCAATGATAAACACAATCATTAACAAGATAAAGTATGAAACTGTATCTCAATAGATAGTAAAAAAGCATAAATACAACAACCATTTATGATAAAAACTCAACAAAGTGAGTTTAGGGGGGACATACTTCAACATAATAAATGCCATATATGAAAAACTCATAGCTAGCATTGTATTCAATGGTGAAAAACTGAGAGCTTTTCCTCTAAGATCAGGAACAAGACAAGATGTCCACTCTCATCACTTTTATTCAGCATGGTACTGGAACCACTAGCTGCAGCAATCAGACAAGAAATGAAAAGCCGAACTAGAAACACAGAGTATAATGGTGGCTGCCAAGGGCAAGGCGGTGGGGGCAAGGGGAGAGATGTTGATCAAAGGGTACAAACTTCCAGTTATAAGATCAATAAGTTCTGGGGATCTAACGTATAGCATGGTAATTACAGTTAATAATAATGTATACTTAGAAGTTGCTAAAGAGTGAAGAGCAAATGTTCTTACCACAGGCACACACATAAGATGGTAATTGTAGGATGTGATGAAGGTGTTAACTAACCCTGTCATGGTAATTATTTCATAATGTATACAGGTACAAATCATGACCCTGTACATCTTAAACTTACACAACGTTATAAGTCAATTATATCTCAACAAAGTTGGGGATTAAAAGAAATGCTTGGTAACTTTTTGCAGTTGGATTGGGTGGCCTCCTGTGCAGCTGGGTTGAAGGCAGTATCTCTATTCTGACTGAAATACTATTTTCTTTATACATTTATTTGAGGCCCTTTGCATACAAAGGAACCACAGCTGACAGGAAAACATTGGCCCGGGCTCTAGTCTTTCTGAGGACTGACTTCTCCCTCTATTTCACTGTTTCTCGATCTTTTTTTAAATTTGTATCACCTCTTTTCAGCACCCTTTAATTTTTTTTTCCTAATTACTTTTCCCCATGAAATTTTAATGCCACAGATATACTATCTATTTTAGTACTGTTGCCCTTGGGAGGGCCACAAACCATGGTGATTTCTAAGTTTTTTAGTCTCAAGAGCGAATTTTCATTTCTGTTGAGAAAGTTTCTATCTGAAGATTCTTTGAAACACTTTCAGATTTCTCAGTTTCCTTTTTTGGGAAATTCAACTTGACTCTCTTCCATAATCAGCAAGGCTTGTGACTCTTTGGACCAACAGAAGCTGGCCCTAATGCCGGTGAGTTCTGAAATTATTTCACTAAGTGCACACGCATTTGATGAGGCGCCTGATGGGGAGGGCAGAGGAAAAAATGATGCAAACCCAAAGACAGTGATGTAAACGCAAAGGGCTAGAAAGTCAAGAAGGTGATACAAATGAGGGAAGGTGGCCCCAGAGCAACTGTGTCTGCCTGAAAGCTCACATTCTGCCCAATACCGGCAGCTGGCACCCAACTACAGCCAAAACTACTATGCAGGAACAAAAGTTTACTTTACCCAACCCCTCATTTTTTTAAAGATTTTATTTATTTATTTTAGACAGGGAGAAATAGAACAGGGAGGAGCAGAGAGAGAGAGAAAGAATCTGAAGCAGACTCAGCATCAAGTGCAGAGCCCAGCGCAGGGCTCGATATCACGACTCCGAGATCATGACCTGAGCCAAAACCAAGAGTCAGACGCTTAACCGACTGAGCCACCCAGGTACGCCAAGCCCCTCAATTTTTAAGAGAAGCCAGAAATTCAAATATTTGTGTAAAATCTCTCAATTTTTAAAGATTGTTCAGATCATAAAAATGTATTTCATGAGCCCCCAAAACTCATCTTTCAGACGTATGCAGCTTATAAACTACAAATTTGCAAAATTTGGTACATGAGTCCTCATAAGCCTCCCATCTCCTCTAAAATTTGATGATTTTTAAAATTCCGAATCAATATAAAACTCCAAGAAGACTCAGTCTTAAACATTAACACAAAAAACTAAGAACAGCAATGGGGGGAGGGGATTTAATTTTCCATCACCTGCCTATGCAATGGAGGAAATCCAAACTTTCTTTTCAAAGATAATTTACACTCCTTTTATGTGAAGTCAAAATGTGAAAGCAATTATCATAAGTTATAGAGTAAGTTTGGAAAGCATAACAGTTTTTTTTCTCCTTACTTCAAAATTAAAATACTTGGGTTACTAAGTAATTTTTAGATATTCCTGTGTACCATTACAGTGCAGAGATTAAAAAGCCTTTCCTTCAAAGACAGTTTTATATAATATTTCTTTAATTTGGTAAATTCTCTGAGGTATGTTGAGTACATACTTCTGTAATTTCTTGGTTGTCTTTGTGTTGTTTCTTCCTTGATAGTATTACTATGTCTGTCTCATCCAGAAAAAGAAAAGTTGTTGAGATCATACGTGGATATTTTGATAGGTCACACTGATTGAATTACCTGAATTATGGCCATATATACACCTCATGTTTTGCTGTGTAGATGGTTTCTGTGGCGTTTAGCAAGTCCTGTTACATTTTAGAAATTCAAATATAAGATTTGTAGTGCTATCTCATTGTGATTTTGATTTTTCTTTCCCTNNCCCTAATGACTGATAATGTTGAGCATCTTTTCATGCGCTCATTGACCATGTATAGATCTTCTTTGGAGAAACACCTACTCAAACCTTGCCCATTTTTTAATTGGCTGATTAATCTTTTCATTAAGTTGTAAGGACTTTTTATTTTGATTACAAATCCCTTGCCAAATATACTATTTATAATTATTTCCTCCCACTCTGTGCATTACCTTTTCACCTTCATGATACTGTCCTTTGACACAGAGGTATTTTTAATTTTACTGAAGTCCAAGCCATCAGTTGCTAAACTTATGGTGTCATATCTAAAGAAACCACTGCCTACCCCAAAGTAATGAGGATTTACTTGCACTACAGGACTTTGTAATTTTATTTTTTTAAAATTTTTTAAAGATTTTATTTATTTATTTGACAGAGAGAGACAGCAGGCGAGAGAGGGAACACAAACAGGGGGAGTGGGAGAGGAAGAAGCAGGCTCCTAGAGGAGAAGCCTGATGTGGGGCTCGATCCCAGAGCACCGGGATCACGCCCTGAGACGAAGGCAGACGCTTAATGACTGCGCCACCCAGGCGCCCCAGGACTTTGTAATTTTAGCTCATACATTCATGTGTGTGATTTATTTTCATATGTTTTTATAGTGTGGGGTAGGGGATCCAAATTCATTCTTTTACACATGGATATCCAGTTTTCCTAGTACTATTTATTGAAAAGGCTATTTTTCTCCCCATGGAATTTGTCTTGGCACCCTTGTCAAAACTCAGTTGACCATTAGTATGGAGGTTTATTTCTACACTCTCAGTTTTATTCATTTGATGCCTATGTATAGCCCTCTGTGTTCCACACGGTCTGGATCACTATAGCTTTGTTGTAGGCTTTGCAATTGGGAGGGCGAGTCTTCTAACTTCAGTCTTCATTTCCAAAATGGTTTTGGCTGTTTTTCATATAAATATACCTTGCATTTCCATATGAATTTTAGCATCCGTTTATAAATTTCTGCAAAAAGTCAGCTGAGACTTTGATAAGGATTGCACTGAATCTATAAATCAATTTGGGGAGTATTATCATCCTAACAATGCTGTGTCTTCTGATCCTTGAAAGTGAGAACTCTTTCTATTTATTTAGATCTTTTTAAACTTTCCTTCAACAATGTTTCATAATTTTTTGGTATACAACTCTTACACTTCATTTGCTATATTTATTCCCAGGTGTTACATTCTTTTGGTTGCTATTATAAGTGGGATTGCTTTCTTAATTACTCATTTTTATTTTACTTCTAAGTAATATATTTCTATTTTCCAGTTTCATTTTTAAATATAATTTTTATTAAATCATGACAAGACTCATAAGGGCTGTATAGTGTGTTTGAATTGAAGGTAAGTTGGACACTGAGCCTAGTCAATGAAATCACTTAGAACAAATTGCAATAGACTTCCATCATCCTTTACTAGCACCCACTGAACACTTACTGAACGCACAACACTAACATTGTCTCAGTAGCCTGCATTTGCTGAAAATGCATTCTTTGCCTTCTAACAAGCCAACTGCATTTAATTCCCATGACCCCGGAAAGACAGTTGTTAAGAGACCAAAACATAAATAAATATCCTCATCATTTCAGGCTTGTTGTTTTGATTAAATATTTGCATTTTTTCCATTAAAGGAAGCATTTCCTTTGACTGCCAAAAGGATAAAAAAAAGTACTATGAAGCTGAATTTCAATTTTACTATTCAAACCTTTCCGATGCTGGCACTGTACGTTGCCTTTTAAATTTATGCTAATGTTGTTGAAGGTATAAAATGTAATTATGTGGAATGTAAGAGGAATGAAATATATTCTGACTACTAGGGCTTTTCCTGACAAATACAACATGTATTCAAATAGAAAGAGTCACATTAGGTCAGTAGCTCTTGAAAACTTTGAGGATCAGAGGAAGTTAAATACACAACACCCTGGAAAAATACAAATATTTAACATGTGTACATTTTTGTGCCCAATTTTAAGGATTCATAGTTACTCTGCAGCCCAGGCACGGATAGATGGACCTCAAAGTAAGACCTTCCCATTAAGTAATAGTTGACAAATGTATATAACTGTCACAGATTAGTTCTCTGGGCCATATGAACAAGATAAATAACCCTATGAACCAGAAACTGAGCTCAGAGAAGGAAGAGGGTACTGAGGTCCTGAGTTTACTGAGTTCTGGTCCTAGAGGCACATAAAACTGGGAAAGATTTTGACACCTAATATGTATTAGGTATTAAAATCTACAAGTGTTTGAAGACAAAGGCAACAAGCTCTCTTCATGAAAATACAGTCAGGAAAAAGGGTCCCTCAATCTTGTAAGAAGGTTGGTTAAAACCTAATTGCTGCCTGAGGCTAAGTTTATACAGGGTGCTGATCTGCATGAGAGAAGGAAAGTCCCAAAGATCAAACTTGAATCAGGTCATTTGCTAACTCAGCTTCATCTGAGATGTGCCCAATTTTATATTACAGGACAGATACACCAAGTCACGCATGTAAGACTTGGTTATGGACTGGGTGTCTGGCAAGCCTGCAGGAAGGATCCACAAATCTTCTAGATGGAGAGGAGTGTGCAGAGAGAAGCAGGAAAAGATCCTTATTCAAGATAAAATGGAAAACTTAAAGCCCATGAACACAAATACTAAGAAGAGAGCCAAAATTAAAAAAATAAAGAGAATTCATTGACAAACAATGAAAAAAACTAAGACTGACATCAGAACAAGACATGCAAATATAGCAAACAGGTACATGAAATGTGCTGGACATCAGTATCATCATCAAGGAAACACAAATCAAAACCACAATGAGATATCACCTCACGCCTGTTAGAATGTGTACTACCAAAGAGACAAAAGATAACAAGTGCTGGCAAGGATGTGAAGGAAAAGAAGCCCTTGTGCACCTAATGCGAACTGGTACAGCATTATGGAAAACAGAACAGTTTCCTCAAAAACTTAAAAATAGAAAAGCCATACAATCCATTAATCCCACTTCTCAGTATATATTCAGAGAAAACAAAATCACTATATCAAAGAGATCTCTACATGCCCATGTTTACTGAAGTAGTATTCACAAATGCCAAAATATAGAAACAACCTAAGTTCTTTAAAACACACACATACACACACACACATACACACACACCCCATAAAATTCTCCAGCCTTAAAAATTAAGAAACCCCTGTCATCTGCAACAACACGGACGAACATGAAAAAAGCCAACTCAGAAAGAGAAATACTGCACTATCTTACTTGTCTGTGGAATCTAAAAAAAGTCAAATTCATAAAAACAGAGAAGAACGGTAATATTCAGGAACAGCAGAGTGGGGGAAATGGGAACACACTGGTCAAAGGGTACAAACATTCAGTTATGTTGCATGTGTAAGTTCTCAAGATCTAATGCATAACATTATCAAGTTAATAATACCGCATTATATACTCGAAGTTTGTTAAGAGTGTTGCTCTTAATTGTTCTCTGCACAGACACACACACAGAATCGTAACTATTTGAAGTGGTGTATATTTTAATTAGCTTGACTGTGGTATTAATTTCACTGTGTGTGTGCGTGTGTGTGTGTGTGTATTACACGGCATACCTTAAATATATACCATTTTTATTTGTCAAGTATATTTCAATAAGCCTGGAAAAAAGAATGAGTAAATATCAAAACAAAGCTGGAAAAGCATTCATAAAAAGAATGAGAATTTGTAATACAAGAACACACACATATAAGAAACACAAAGAAGACCTATTATAAATCTAGACAAGAAAAATCATGGCTTGAAATAAAATGTCATAACAAAGACAAAGTTTAAAAAAGACAACAAAGAGAGAATTAATGAATTAAAAAATTGTACCAAAGAGTTCACTTGGAATGAAGCATAGAGAAATAATTGAAGATAAGAAATAGCAATGGAAAAGTGCAAAAATGCATCTAAGAAATTCCAAAAAGAGGAACATAGAGACAACAACATAGAAGAAATATCCTAAGAAACAATGGCTAAAACATTTTCGAAACTGAAGAGCGTGTGTTATGATTGAAAGTACACTATAAAAATAAATTTATATCAACATGTATAATATTAAAGCTATAGAGCATCCAGCAAAGAGAAAATCCTAAATGTTACTAGCAATGTTTTTAAAGTGACATATACACAAAAGCCAGGGAAGGTGAGTGGAGGGATGGGTGAAATAGATAAAGGGGATTAAGAGGTACAAACTTGCACTTATACAGTAAATAAGCCACTCGGGGTCCCTGGGTGGCTCAGTCACTTAAGCATCTGACTCGATTTCAGCTCAGGTCATGATCTTGGGGTCCTGAGATTGAGCCCTGCGTCAGGTGCCATGCTCAGTGGGGAGTCTGCTTAAGATTCTCTCTCTCCGGGGCGCCTGGGTGGCACAGTGGTTAAGCATCTGCCT
Organism: Ursus maritimus; assembly: GCF_017311325.1. Lineage (NCBI taxonomy): Eukaryota > Metazoa > Chordata > Mammalia > Carnivora > Ursidae > Ursus > Ursus maritimus. The sequence continues at coordinate 92,624,196 of NW_024423343.1, read as the reverse complement.
TCGGCTCAGGGCGTGATCCCGGCGTTCTGGGATGGAGCCCCACAGCAGGCTCCTCTGCTATGAGCCTGCTTCTTCCTCTCCCACTCCCCCTGCTTGTGTTCCCTCTCTCGCTGGCTGTCTCTATCTCTGTCAAATAAATAAATAAAATCTTTAAAAAAAAAAACAAGATTCTCTCTCTCCTCCCTTTCTCCCTCCCGCCCCGTCTATCATAAATAAATAAATAAATAAATAAATAAATAAATAAAAATAAGCCACAGAGATGAAAAATACAGCTTAAGGAACATAAGATTGTAATAACATTGTTTGGTGCCAGATGGTGACTATCATGGTGGGCACTGAGCGATGTATACAATTGTTGAATCACGTTGCACACCTGAAACGAATATAACACTAATTATATTTCAATTAAAAACAGTCTTTTATTTAAATAAAAAATAATAAAAATAAACATAGAAGTACAACATGATTCAGTAGCTCCACTGCTGGGTATTTACCCAACGAAAAAAGATATGCACCCCTATGTTTACAGCGGTATTAGTTACAGTACCCGAGATATGGAAGCAACCCAAGTGTCCACTGACAGGTGAATGGGTACAGAAGATGTGGTATAGTCATATGATGGATTATTAGCCATAAAAAAAATGAGATCTTGCCACTTACGGTAACATTAACGGACTTAGGGGGTATTAGGCTAAGTGAAATAAGCCAGACAGAGAAAGACAAATAACCCTGTGATTTCACTCACATGTGAAGTCTATGAAACAAAACAAATGAACAAACAAACGAAAAAGCAGAAAGAGATCCATAAACACAGAGGACAGACTTATGGATGGAGGAATGGGCAAAATGGGTGAAGTCAAGTGGAAGGTACAGGTTCCCAGTAACGGAATGAGTCACAGGGATAAAAAGGCACAGCGTAGGGATTAGAGTCAACGGGAGGAGGGCTATACAGTGACAGATGGCGGCTACACTTGTGAGCACAGCATAAGGTATAAACTTGTCAAATCATTATGCAGTACACCTGAAACTGGTGTAACATTGTGTGTCAACTACACTTCAATTAAAAAAAAAAAAAAGCCTTTTGTTAGACTGCCAGCAGATTTCAAGTCATCAAAAATAAATGCCTAAACGCAAGAGAATAATGTCTTCAAAGTGTTGACAGCGAGCAACTGTGTACCTAGAATGCCAACGTGAGCTAAACTATAACCCAAGAATGAGAACAATCTACAAACTCTTTAGACTTACTAAAACAAAAATGTTTACCTTTCCCAGACACTCACTAAAAAACTACTGAAAAATGTACTGAACATAAAGTTCACAATTTTTTCTCGTGGTCTTCTTTACTTTGCTATAACTTTTAATCAAAAAGAAGAGGTAATAATCTAGTAAACTTAACGATCAAGTTGCTGTTTCAAAAGGAGAAGAGAATTTAACTGAAATACGGAATTATGTAAATGAGAACAAATGATGAGCGCAACATCCACAGGAAAAACATAGTCTAATTTAGTAATACAGAGTCATTCAAAGATGGCTATAATAAAAAAATTAAACTTCATGCAATGTATGCTAATTATATCATGGTCCTTCAAATTCTTGATATCCTCATGCATCCTTGAGAAAAATCCTTGCCAAAATGACTTAAAGAAACATTCCTGGCAGTGTGCATAATATGTGCACTGGAGGTAAAGCCAGCATCACAAGAATCTTTCCCTTTAGTATCTGGCTTCCCACGCAGCAAATAGCAGGTAGTTGATAATTTTCTGTCACATGAATGTTTGCAGAAAATAAGAAAAAGAGCAATAACTAAAGACTCATGTCAACACTGTGCTATAACGGGTGCTGACTAATTAAGAAATAAAGGAGATTATTTTAAAAACCTATTGGGTATCTTGCAAAATGGTTGGAAGGGCTAGGAACTCAACTCAGGGCTCAGCTGCCAGAAGCAATCCCCAAAACCACACTGCAGAGCTGGGGTGTTAAGGAACCTGCACCCCTAAAAGCTCAGTGCTCCTGCCATCATCCATTCAATAAAATTGAAAGCTTTGCATAGGGATTGTTTGCACATTTTACTCACTTCAGGGACGAATTCTGTCACCTAGTACATCTGGTTGGTGGAACTAAAGTCATATGCCTGCATCCCAGCTGCAAGAGAGGCTAGAAATTTGAGTTCTGGCTTCAATGTTGGGGAGGAGGTAATCACAATGCAGAAATGTCCCCAAACAGAAAAGCTGTTCATAAGATGACAAGCAGCCACAACATGACAAATGTCTATGGCAATATACTTACAAAAATGGGAATATGCTATATAATCCTTCACCTACAGCTGTGTAGTGTCATCTCATGCCATTAACTATTCTTCCACAGTGTCACTTTTGAGGACTGCACAGCACCTCACTCACTGGATATACCATAATGTGTTTTAGCCATCCCTCATTATCAGGCATGCCGGTGGTTTCCAAATCATCTTTAGGGTCACTTAACTTTGTGAAGACCCATGACCATTTCCTTCAGATAACATCATGACCACATACATACTCTTAACTGTCCTCCACAACTTCCCTTTGACCCCACAAAACCCAGTCTTACCACCCACTCATATTGTCTCTGAGTAACAAGCTTTGGAACATGCCGCCATGTTTGGAGCTCAGCTGTAGTTCTGGGTTCCCCTTCCCTCACTTCACAGCTGCAACTGTGGGTGGAGCCAAGCTTCACAGGATGTCCTGGACATCTCGTACACCACGATTTTCATCCTATCACCGTTTCTACAGTCTAGTTGGATAGCTATGTGTTACATTCTTACCATTTCCTCAAAATGCTTATTCTCTGACAACTATAACTAGCAGATATTCCTCGTAAGACACGACCTCAAGACCATCTACTTTGGGGTGTACAATTGGCATAATGGGGTTCTGCAGCTATTTGGGTCTGATGTTATCATATTGCATAAGTGACCTTCTTTGAGTCTCAACTTCCCTTATTTATAAAATGGAAATCACACCACCACTATACCATAGGTAGGATCACAACACTATTTATACCATAGGGTTGCTATAAGGATTCAGTAACTCATAGGAAGTACCTAGCAAAGCACTAAGCACACCAGCTATTAAAAATAGTCAAATAAAATTGCCCTTTTTTGTAAGCCCCTGGAAGCTTCACATCCCATATTATGTTCCAATTCAGTATTATCACTGCTAAATTCCAGAAATGAACTACTCATCAACACCAAAACCTCTATTCTTTCAACAGTCACTGTGTTCCCAGGTCATCGGCCCTTTTTTGTCTTCATTTCCCCTGCATCCATCCCGGACCCCAGGATCTACCCCAGATAATCCTTCATGAAAGCCTATTTTTATCTCCCTAAAGATAATATTTGGGGTTGTTTTTTGCTTGTTTGTTTGTTTTTGTTTTTCTTTTTAAGTACACTGCTTGCTCTGCAAGTATTTCATCCAGCTTTCCACTGCAGGGAGGACCCCTGAATAATTCATAGGTGCTGACATGTCTGTCCTTCCCATGACTGTTTGTCCTCAAATATAGACCACACCTGGCTCATCTAGTCACCCCATCCCAGAGCTGAATGTCTGAGACAAGCTCAATTTGTTTAAAATGAAATCAAACTCCCAAGCAATGAGTGTCTTTGCAAATAACTTCTGCCACTTCACGCCTACTTGGAAATAGCTGGTGATTTGTACCTTAACAGCTCTGAATTGTATCTTAAATTAAACACTACCATGTCTGGAAACTGTAACTCAACCCAGAGAAAAGCTGGGATTCTGTTCCTCTTTTATCCTACCTTTGGTTACCTCAGGTTACTTATATGGAAAAAAATAAACCCTTTTCTCATGATCTCATGAAATATTCCTTCAGAATATCCCCTTCTTATTAAAATATATGAAATAAATATATGTGTACATATATATACATATGCTGGTCTTTTTAAAAGATAATATGTGAATATATTCTCAAAGTAAAAAGTTAATATTATGTACAAACCTATGTGGAAAACAGTAAAAATTTCCTTTTCACACATTCCCAATTACATCCTTCTAACAGGAAAAAAAATTATTAACAATTTATCTTTCTAGAACTTTGGTAAGCATTTACATACATATACGTACATATTAAATTATATATGGTTTTAAAACATAAAGATACCCTATTCCACATATTTTTGACAACTTGTGGGGTGTTTTTTGTTGTTTTTTGGTTTTTTACTTAATAATATATCAAAGAGGTCTTTCCATGTGAGGGTACAAGTAGCTCTTTATTCTTTTAATGGCTAGATGGCTCCATAGTGTGAATAGAGTGTTATTTGTTTGACTCTTGCCCTATGGATGGCATTTAGATTGCAAATAACTTATCACTATTGCCAATGATGCCCCAATATGCATTCTTAAGCATGCTTCTTCACACTTATAGATAAACTGGGTTCTAGGATAAATATCTAACCCCCCTTTTTTAGAATCCATCCAAATTTCTGTAAATCTAAATCTCTGACACTTTCCTATTGTGCTCCAATGATTGCTTATGGTTTTGATTCAGAAAGGCAGAGAATGATGCCTTCAAGTTCCGAGAAATGTAACTATCAGCCTTCAGAATCAAATTCACATCTAGCTTAAAGTGTCCTCTGCCTACAGAATAATTCACTTTTAGGTCATCCTGTGTTATTAACCCAGAACTCCCATGCCCCCATTTTTCAGTGCTCTGTGAATGATGACTTAACCTTAAGGGTAATTCTCAATAGTTCTGAAAGCCTGATTAAGGGTTCATAGGAAGACAGAGCTGCCTCGGATGTCTGGGAAATGAGGGCTCATGCAAAGTTTTGATTGGGTGTCAAGAAGGTCACATCCAAAAGGAAACAGGGAGACATGCAACCAAGTATCGAAGACAGCTGGTGTGGAGAATTGGAGACTAACATCAATGTTTTTCTTCATGCAATTTCTTTCATTATCCGTTACACAATATAAAACTTATTGCGTAAGCTACTTTTGGCAAAACTCTCTGCCTGTTTCTGTTTGAAGTCAATGTGGCAGGAGATGCAGAAAGAGTTGAGTTGGGTTGCCTAATTTCCAAGGTGGTTCCCAGGATGGGGCTTTTTTATCAAGGGAACTGACCAACACACTTAAGTCTCTACCCTCCTCTGCCTGTGGTCAGCACAGTTCAATAAACTGGAGGCCAAGGCAGAAAGCAAAGGTGCTGATGGAACCCGCAAGGCTGGTATGGTCTCTGAAAATAATGCATGTTCATTTCAACCTCTGGGCAGCATGGTGTAGTGTGTGATGGGTTGCATGGCTGCCTCTAGAGCAGTCTCTACACCCAATTAGCTCCAGTGGTCACCACACTGAGCACCTCTACACGCTAGATGCTAGCTCTAGGGATCTACATCCTCAAATGCTTCCATTAGCACTCACTAAGTATACATCTACTGCACCTAAGAAACAAAATGGAAACATTTTGAAGTCATAGGGGAAAATTTTGTATCCTTACAAGACATAGGAAGGGGGGGTTAAAATTCAATGGTCCGCATACTTACCTTTGGGGAAAAAAAAATTTTAATGGCTTAAGAATAACCCAGTGCTATTGAGGAAAATAGCATAAAAACCTCTCCATTAAGCCAAAGTACTTTTGATTATAGTAGAGAAGATGAATGCCACTAGGTAAAACACCCTGGAACTATTTTATTTGATAAGAGTTTGAAAAGTGCCTTCTGAGTTTACTTAGTTTAATTTAGAAATCTGAGGATATATAAACTAACATTGTTTTTCTGTCTAACTGAAATGGCAGAAACAGAAGCCTGGAAGCTCGAGTGCACGTGCTCATAGGCACAGACCTACACGGGCACATGTGCTCTCGCTCTCTCACACACATACACACGCACAGAGCACATCTTCCCACACCCATCTGCCTCAGTTCAGACCTTCTGATATAGACAAATACATTGAAAACCAAAGGTAAAAAAGTACCCCACTGGGCAGAATCTATGTAAGAAGAGATTTGCAGAACGGATAAGTAAAGAGAAACCATCAGGGGACTCATCATTGCCCAAGAGATTATATATTTCTAAAAAAAAGTTGTAAAGTCCTAAAAGGAATATTTAGATGAGTACAATTTATCAGATTTTCCACAATGCCTACCTCTGTAAAATTTCCCTAGGGCATTTATTCAACTCTGTAAGATAAACCTGCTATCCCACTCAATTATGTTTCATTTACCAAATATAGCTTGAAATATAGCGTTTTTTAAAGATTTTATTTATTTATTTGTCAGAAAGAGAGTGAACAAGCAAAGGGAAATGCAGGTAGAGGGAGAGCAGAGAGCCTGACACGGGACTCAATCCCAAGACCCTGGGACCATTACCTGAGCCAAGGGCAGATGCTTAACTGACTGAACCACTAGGCATCCCGAGTAGCATTTTTTTTTAATCTATAACATTTCAAGTGATATCATAGATACTGTGCTTTGACATAAAGGCATGGTTGCCGTCCTGAATGCAACACATCTAGTTGATGTGTTTGAAAGGGAAAAGAGTAGTTCCGGATGATTGAGGGGTCCAGCCCTGTGCCTAGAATGTACCTGCCCACAGAACCAAGAAACTACAACGACAACACAAAAACACCTCAGTGGAAAGCAATTTCAGGCAGATGAAACACTCTGAGAGGCACAGAGTCCTCACATTTATTCTAAATCCTTATTCATGCATTGTGCTAGCTTCCAATACAGGAGTCTAGGGGGAAGGCAATTCCTCAATGCTTCAAAAGATGTAAGAAGGGGGTAAAGAAGGAGACAAAGAGGGACGGGAAAACAGAGGAAGAAACATCATTTGTACAAGGGCAAGAACGTTTTCTTATCAGTCCAACCATCAGCCTTGAGTTTTCTGAACACTGTTTCTATACACTCACATTGTACAAGCTATGATGAAGGCAGGAGGGAAGTATAAGTCAGAGTCCGTGGTCGAGGAAGTTTTGCTGTTGCCAGGGAAACAAGATTCCTGTACATTAAAGTATTAGGGAAGAGTACATTGGTTTTCTGCTTATTCATTTATTTCCAACATTCTTCCCCCTGAGGATTTGCAATTACCTACAAAAATATACACAAAAACAAAATGATAAAACAAATAATTGGGGAAGTAAAGCCAAAGGGAAACTACAAACAGGAAAATAATAAAACTAGGGTTAAGATTAAGTAAAGAAATATACAACATGCTGTCCAGGCTAGAGGTGATATATAAATTTGGCTTAAAGTTTTGAGAGCCTTAAACACGGGCAGTAAATTGCACACCATGCTATGTACAGAGTCCTAAAACTTGGGTGTATAAGAACAGGGCAACCCTTGCCAAACCTAGCTGCTCAGTGATCTCACCTGAGAAGGTTTTCAAAAATTCAATAATGAACCCAAATTCCTAGAGCAGGCAGAGAGGGAGGGAATGCTGGGAATCTGCATTCTTAAAACCTCCCTAAAGTGATTAGGATGCTGTGAGTTCTGAGACTTGAAGCCACAGCTGTAGGGATTTAGAAATGGGGGAGGGGGGCTGCTCCAAAAATCAGACTGCAAGAATGATCTAGAATGTGATACTCAAGCTGAGCCTCTAATTTTGGATGGAGTTTAGATAGGAGGAGATGAGGCTAGAGGGCGTTCAAAGGGGAGGTAGAGGCACGAGCTAAATCATAGAAGTAAGAGGGACCCTAATGCCATGGACAAGACAACACCACCCCTAGTCACTCTGAAGTGGATGTGGGGGGGGGGGCTAGGACATACTTAATTCACTCCTTAATCTGTTCAATTATAATCAAATCACAGAAGAATTAATGAAGTCCCATACAAAATAAATAAAGGATAAAACTGAAATAGAAAGAAATGTATATATTAGTTATCTATTGCTGTGTAACAAATCACCACAAATTGAGTGACTTAAAATACTATATATTTATTATGGCATAGCTTCCATGGGTCAGGAATCAAAGAACGGCTTAGCTGGGACCTCTGCGGTGGTCTCATAAGGCTGAAATCAAGGTGTCAGCAGGACTGAGCACTCATCTGAGACTTGGAGTCTTCTTCTGAGCTCTTGTGGCTGTTGGCAGAACATCTTATGTCTAACATCTCCAGAACTCATGGTGACTTGCTTTTTCAAGATCAGCAAGAGAATCTCTGAGATTTCAATTCTCTGACCTTGAGGCTTTCTTTAAAAGACTTGCCAGATTAGGTCAGTTCGACCCAAGAAAATTGCCTTTTTTTATTAACTCAAAAGCAACGGTTTAGGACCTTAATTACATTTGCAAAAATCCCTCCACCTTTGTCATATAATGTAACCTAATCACTGGAGCAACATCCATCATATTCTCAGGCTCTGCCCACAGTCCAGAAGGAGGGAATTATATGCCAGGTTTGTGCATAACAGGAGGCTAGCATCTTGGAGTCCATCATAGAATTCTGTCTACGACAAAGTACAAAGGTGAGAGGAGGAAAACTGCAAATATGCAAGATATATGAGTCCACAGAGCATGTGTAATTAAACATGCAAATGTGGTTCTGAGTTTCCTGGCAGTTGAAAAGGAGACATGATCAAATTCCCTAGTACTCTCTGATCAGTTTCTAGTACTGACTTGTACAAGTCAGTCTTGTATAAGACATGATAAAAATATGTCTTTACATAGGAATCATGAAATGAGACAGCATGAAGATATGGTAGAAAAAATAAGACATAGTTGAAATTTGATCTCAAATAATTCTTTGTCACATGGGGGGATGTCTTTGCCCCCATACCATAGGGGAATCAGCAAGGATGGGAACAGGGTTCAGTGGGGTGCTTAGTCAATAACAGGTACCATAGGATAGTGACTGGGGTAGTTGTAACAGAGATTAACCATGAAGAGGCACCATGAGCTGTTCCAGGAGAAGAATACTGAAGTGCAAACAAACTCAAGTTAGAAATCAGATGGATCAAATGTTTGGAAGAGGCAGGAACAGAAGTTCAAGCACTGTGTGGCATCCAATGGGTCCCACAGAAATGTTGCCTTGTTCTTGTCACCCCGGAAAGTTTTATCTGGCTGCCTCCCTGTGGAACAGCTTTTCCCCAGGGCATCTTACAGGCGTCATTTGATCTCTGATAGGGCTGGTCAAAGCCTCTGCTTTGCTTTCTGGTGCTCATAATTTGTTCTAAGCATTCAGTAGAGTGAACTGTGTCCACTTACATGGCACTCACCCTCTAAAATACACTTTCAGTGGGGACACTTGGCTGGCTCAGTCAGCAATTCTTGATTTTGGGGTTGTGAGTTAGAGCCCCATATTGGGTATACAGATTACTAAAAAAAAGAAACTTAAAAATACACCTGCAGTGGCATGCAAACTTTTCTATTTTCTTCCATCCACTCATATATTATCTTTTTTTATGACCGCACTCAATTCCACCCCTTCCTGCTCAGACCCCTAGCTGCCTCCTTCCTGGAGTGCCTCCACCCTCACCCAGAGCGTCAGCATTGTCTGTGTAATCGCTGCTGTTTACTTGTGTCTTGTCTCCCACAGTCTGACCATCTGGTGCATAGCGATAACTGACCCCTTTTTTCCTCTTTCAGTTTCCATAGAGCTTATTAGCTTAGATTTACAAAACCTGTAGATGGAAGAGGTCTTGGAATCCTCCGCCTCACGCTCTTCCTCAATGAAGACCATTCCATTACTATCTGAGCACTTCCAGGGACAAGGAACTATTTAATAAGGTCCGAGATCCTTTCTGTGAACTTTCAAAGATCAAAATAATATTAGGCTACAATTGCTTCTCTTTAACCTCTATCCTTAAGCAGTAATGAAAGTAGTGTGTGTGTGTTTGTTCACCAAGGGACATGCCCTAGAATGTTCATAGCAACACCATTTGTAATGGTCCCAAACTGGAAACTATCCAAATGCCCACCAACAGCAGAAAGCACATATTATGATACAGATATAGTCACACGATATAATACTATAGGACAATGAGCCTGAAATGTGATATGTAATATGGATGAATCACACACATATAGTCTGAATGGAGGAATACCATACAGAATGTGCGATTCCATTCAAATAAAGTTCAGAAACAGCCAAAATTCATCTATGCTACCAGAAGTCAGCATGCAGATTACCTTAGAGGTGTTACTGAAAGGGAACTTGAGGAAAGCTTCTGAGATGCTACTGTTTCTTGGTCTGAGCGCTGCTAACACAAGTATATTGAGTTTGCAACAATTTGTCAAGCTGTATACTTCGGTGCATTTACCTATATGTATATTAGACTTCTAAAAAAAAAGTTTAAAAATCCTCTACCTCCTCCAAATGACCCGAATAAATAAATTTCTTTACCCATTTCTCATAGATACAGGTTTCAGAGTGTTCAAGATCCTAGTCGTCTACTTACAAAACCTCTGAATTTGGCAAAGTTCTGATCATTCCTTTGGAATTTAATCCCATCAATGGGTTGGTAGTGTTCTTTAAATGTCCCATGTGAGATTACCTCCTTTTCTCCAATATGTTGTGAACCCATAAAGATAGGTATTTTCCCTTTTGATTCTCTAGCAGCACGTATATTCAGTGTCCATCGTATACTTAGAAAATACTCTTCTTCCCTCCTCTTCCTTAGCAATTACAGAAAAAAAGAGATCAAAATTACATGGGACTTATTTGATTAAACAACCCAAGTATCCCCCCTTTTGTTAAAGTTTTAATACTAATTCATCCAGTGAAGCTAAATTCTATTTTGCTCTTTTCCTTCAAGTTGATCTAAGGACTGACCTTTGCCCTGATTTATGAGCCCTTTTCAGATGTTTCCATATGGAGAGGTGGAGACTATTAGTAAGCTGACCCCTCCACAGTACTGACTCAGTATTCCTTATGTCAGTTCCTTTTGTTTTCATCACCCATAAATTGACCTAATGTCTGCACCCCTTCCATATAATTTTCTTTTCTCAAGGAAGAAATACTAATTTGGACAATGAGATGATGAGAAAGAAGCATTCTTATTCACATGAGGTTAGTGGCATCATCCTTCCTGATGGGCTAAACAGAAGATAAGATAAATAAGTAATAGCACACAAACCATGTCTCTAATGGAAAGAAAGAATTCCAGGTTCTACACTACAGCATGAAAATAATTCTTTTGATGTTGATAAGGCTCCTGGCTGATAACTTATCTTTCCAGAGCAAATATTGCCAGAGAAATCTACAGACATTCACATCATGAATGCTGTTTTTCTCTCTGCTCACACACTCATTTGCACACTTGGCACCTGGTGTGCACAAGGTTTGCTGAATTTTCCTTTCCCCTTTGCAGAGAATATTCACAGGCAACAGTCACTTCCATGGACAAATGACAAAGAGAGAGGCCAGCTTCTTGACCACATTCATATTCCCATCACCCAGCCACCTTTGTAACCGATGGTTCAGTCTATACAAGTACAGCCCACCCTGTCCCAGGTTTTCTAAAGATAGATAGACAGGTAGGTAGGTAGGTGGGTAGGTAGATAGATAGATAGATAGATAGATAGATAGATAGATAGAGGAAAGAATGAAATTATGAATCTGGGAAGACTCTTACCAAGCCCGTTGAAGAACTCTCTCTAGAAAATTGAAGACACATGTCTGCTCTTTATGAGGATCACACAAAACAGAGAAGGAAAATCTAAGAAAGCCACTCATGCAGAAACTATTTAATCAAAGAGTAAAGACAATTATAACATCTGTTAATCTTCTGTGGAAGTCATAATTAAATGCTTTGGGGAAACACCCTTTCAAGGGTGATCCTTTAACATCTGTTGTGAGGACACACAGCATTGTGCAGTGACGAATCACTTTGGCACTTTGGGAGAATGAGACTTCTGGGGATCACAAACACTCCAAGAGTCGCCATGCACGCAGCCCAGACCTGCGCCCACTGTCCTGGGGGAGGGGCTCTGCTCCTCAGTGCTTTGGATAGTTGTCTGTATGTTGAGTCAGACTGCGGTCATTGTGTGTTGAGGAATAACGGGATCACGGGGCCAGAAATGGCCTTGAGACCATCTGATCTCCGCCTCCACTTTGCAGATGGGGCCACTTGATCCTACAGCTGGCTTGTGGTGGTTTACATGCAGGGTTGTTCAATTCTCCTTTCCAATTATACTCCACCCCACCATGCTGCTGCCTCTTTGGTTTCTCTCTTTATTTGGGCTTGTAATTCTGTGTTCTTTGTTTAACAGGATCAGCATTATCAAGAGGCCTGAGGGGTTTTGAAGTTTATGGAGAAGTGGGAAAACTGAACCGACTCTCTTCTGTATCTCCCTGTCCACTGAGAAACACCGACAATCTTCACTTCCCCTCTACTCTCCTTTCTGGGGAACACAAGGGGGAGGAGAGAGAAATGAGGATAAAGGAGGAGAACAGCAACAGACAGGAGAAAATAAAAGGAGAGATGAAGAGAGAGGGAAGATTGAAAGAAATAAGGATGAAGAAGGTGTGGTAAGGGAGAGAGAGATGGGGAAGAGGTGGGGGAGGAAGAGCTAGGGAAGTTGGTCCCTGGGGATGCAAAATAAAGGTATCAAAGAAAGCCCTCACCAAAAGGAGCTGGCCACTCCTTACACCCATCCCACTCCATAACCTGGTTCCACTATGTTTCAAATAAGCAGTTCTACACGTACAGAAGACCACAGAATTTGGCAGTTTTGCTAAACAAAATGCAGAGATCATAAAGCTGGGGCATCACATAAACAGATGCAATGTGTTGAGCAATGAAAAATATGTCCATATGGTGAGAACATAATAAATGCATTCATGGCCAGGAGGGGTTTGGGGATGGGAAGTCTCCTTGGTAGTTGTTTGGGGCTGCAAATACCAGTATGTGCTAAAATGCTAAGTACGTGGGGCTCTTGACATTTGGTATGGAGGTTAAGTAACAAGTCCCTATGACCCGGATGCACAGTATTATCATCAGCCCTCCCATCTCCCTCTAGCAATCACCTACTTACAAGGCCGCACCATGTCTGCAGTGATGAGCAGCCAATAATGGTGTTACTGGCCACCATGCACTGTGAGTACTTTTGTGCTGGCACCCTAGGTACTTCACCCATTTAATCCTCACAATGACACTAGAAAGAGGTCATAGATTCAAAATGTCCAGTTCAAAGCCTTACTGAGCAATCTGGAACAAATTGGCCTCTCAGTACTTTGTTTTTCTCATCTAAACAATGGGATTTACGGTAATATCTCAGAAGGCAATCTTGGGGACCAAGTGAGACAGCATTAATTGAAAGTACAATAGGACCAGACACATTGTAAATACTTCATAAATATTAGGTGAATACATTATTGCTATTACTGCATTTTATGGACAAGGAAACTGTGCTCATGGAAGTTAAATAACTCACCCCACGTCAATAGAGACCAAAACAGAAACTGGAACCCAGGTATATCTGAGGATAAATGCCACATCGGCAAGAGCTGGGTCTATTGGTTTCTGTTACTCTGTTAACTGACTCCAAAGGTCCTGATCTTCCTGGTATGTGATGCAGCCTTTCAGGAAAAAGGTATCCAGAAAATCTCCAGCCCAACCTGGGAAACATAAAAGGGCACAATACACAGTCCAGGACACTCTCCTCTTTCTAATTGTTGTCCTCATCAATGAGAGAAAAGAAATCCTTGTCCCTTCTCTTCTCCCTTCTCATACCTTTCCAGCTCCCATCTGATAAATACTGACTTTTACATGACTAGAAATAAACAGGCACTCACTCACTCATTGAAAGTTAGGTTAAAAAAAAAA
>NW_024423343.1:92593188-92610436 GCF_017311325.1 Ursus maritimus | reverse complement strand
AAAAAAAAAATAATAATAATAATAATAATAATAATGCCATGACTTTGTGCCTTGAGTGCCAGTTGAATGCCAAGAGATTTGAATGTCATCAGTTGAGTTATAAAAAGGAATGTATTCCTAAGTATAAAAATGGAGAGGCCAAAGCACTAAATCAAAATCAGAAAACTTGTTTCTATCCATCCATTCACCAAATATTCGCTAGGCACCTACCATTCACCAGCCACTGTTCTGGGTGCTAAGGTTACAGTACAAAAGAGGAGAGACAAGGCTTTGCCTTCATGGAACCTGTAGCTTAGACGGGAAGATGTTCTTAATCAAATCGTTGACCACACATTTAATTACAGTAGTGACAAGTGCTATGGGAAACAAACGCCTGAGGCCATCAGAGTGGATAACAAGTAGGGAAAGACTTCCTGAGGCGGGGCCCTGTAGGTGGAGCAGCAGCTGTCCCAGTGTGGATGGTGGGGAGGAGGGAGCCTTCCCAAGAGGGAGAGATTTTGGTTAGTGGGAGGAGCTGAACACACCCAGTGAGTATATAGAGGAGTTCTGCACTAATGCACCGAATGACTTCAGAAAACTCAGCTCATTTCCCTAGGGCTCTTCTGCTTCCCTCAATGGAAAACCAGCATGATAGGGAATGTACCGAGCACTCTCCTGCTCTCAGAGTCTCTTGATTCTCCTTCCCTGTGTCTGAATCAAGGGCATCTTATAGAGTGAGAAGATTCTGGTCCAGGTGCAGGAAACAGAAAACCTGTTTTTGTTGAGAGTGGGGCTCGCTCAAATGTGGGAAGCAAGTATAAATTGTCCCTAGGATAAAAGAACCATCATTTGTTTTTTCTGATATTCAACATCCAATACTAGATCATAGAAGGCTCAGAGACCAGTGCTCCAACTCCAAAAGAAATGTCATGTGTAGATTGTATGCCCTGGCATCCAAAGTCCTGGTTTGATTGATGGGCTATTACTAATCTATCTGAATTCTCCAATTTACCCCTAAGAAAACAATGAAAATGAAAAGTTAAGACTTCTCGTTTCCCCAGATAGAAAGAATTACAATGCACTTGAAAAAGCTACTTTGGTGGTTTTACAGCTCTTGATCAGGTGTCCTAAAAAAAAAATAGGCTTCTTCAACAAGGCAACTATTGGAACTGGTGTGTATGTGAAATGTTATTCAGCTTAATAAGGCCCTCTACTGGCAATCTCCAAAAACACAGTCTCTTGCAAACAATTTAAAGTATTTTAACTACTCCCAATAATAAAGTATCTTACATTACTTGATTATTCGAATCGGGGCTGAAAGAATGAGTGAAAAGAAAATGAGAAAGGAAAGATATAAATGTCATTTTGAGAGGGCTATTCATTCACTATTCAGAAAATAACTTACATGAAGTAGCATTTGCTTTCTTCTGATGAAACTATTCCAGATGTCAAAGGTACACAGAAACAAAGGATATTTACTGCATTAAAATGTACTGAATATTCGTGGAACCATAAAACCAAATTATGAATGTTATTTACCAACTACAATAAACCAGATCATTTCTATTTACCCACGTATGAGTAATTGACTATAATTAGAATTTTAAAAAATGTTGAAGGCAGGCCCTTTAAATTGCTTCTGATATGACACAACTGATAATTAAGTTCCCTCGCTTGACAACTGACAAAAAGACAGTATATGGTAACTTGAGAACTTAATTATGGATATATGAAGGACGTTTTAAAAGTCGGTAACTGAACATAATTTTAAAAAACAAAAATAAATAAAAGTAAGTTTCCTTTGACACATTTGTCAAAGGGCTGATAGAACTGGGAAAATTTAATGAAAGATTCCTAGAAAATTAAGTGAATTTTTTTAATGAGGCAATTAATAACTTTAGGAAAAATATTTTTAACAGAAAACAAATGTGATAATTATTTGATTTAATAATGACCATTAAAAATGAGCATTAAATACACATGTAATCAACAATTTTGATATAATTCCATTGGAGAACAGAGAAGGTGTGGGAGATACAAGAAACATATTGTCTATAGTAAGAGGAAATAAAATAATTTTCTATTATAAATAGATATAAAACAATTTGAAATATTACAAAAAAATATTTTTATGAAATATTACATAAAAAAGAGTAGAAAAATTCTCTGAGGAGAGGGAATGGAGAGGGGAGGATGGCTCAGGGACTGTGAGATACACAGATCTTCACATATATATGCAATGTTTATATGTATACACAGCACTATACATGAACACATTTATAGATGATACATGTACTTATATATTTATATAAATATTTTAGCACTATTTGGCTTTCTAAGCTTCAAGCATGTATTACTTTGATTTTTAAAAATTTCCTAATAACACATCACCACTGACAATGGAATCATTTGGGATGTATCTTTTGGGCTGGCCTGGATCAAATTCAATTTGCCCAATGAAGCAAATACCCTTCATAGAACAGTTTGTCAGACATGCATCTCAGCAGTAACATTTGTTCCCACATTTCAGAACTAAAAGCTTTCCTTTCAACACCATGATATTTATCTGCCATATTACTGACTGAGCTTACATCCCACAATTCTGGGTTTGGGACTTTCCTCTTGAACTTAGCCCATTGGTTTCCTATAGTCTATCCAAATTCTACTCAAAGGAATCACTAATTCAGAAAGTTTATTTCTAAGAAGCAGAGAGCTGATTTCTTGCCCTGAAAATACCAAGATTAATTTATGTAACCACTGGGAAGTACCTTGTGTAATTGAGGCTTCCAAACCGACACGACACACTTCATTAGACAAGTATGTATTGGGGCATAGTAAATGTTGTGGGTAATGTTCTATGCATCTGAGAGATTTATTATTTCATCTATAAGAAAACACAACTGGGAATCCCAAGTTCCAAAGGCATTAAACTTTGTAGAATTGGAGAGCCAGAGAAAAACAAGGCTATAAGGTACCTGGTGTTTAACTGGTTCTAGGACTTGGCAGTGTTCAGCTTCCAGTATTCTGGCTGTTTAAATCCACTAGCAAAAAATACTACAACTTCCATTGGTAAACATTTTAGGTACCAACCAAATGGCCAGCTATCATTCCCAAATTTTTTTTTTAACCTGAATCTCCTGGATTACAGTCTTGACCAGGCTGAACTCTGTCTACCAACACCCATACCAAGAACACAAATAATCTTGATGTTTAGCCATAAACTTGGGCTAGCCTGCAAGAGGATTCCTAACTGAGACGAAAAGAAAAACAAACACCAAAGGACTGGGCATATGCTTTACACATTTCTGAAAACTAGAAAATGTGAATCACCAGTTCAACCAGTTGACATCTAGAAGTATTCATCTGATTTGGGGCTTTCCCAGAACCATCAGCCCAGGAGAAGACAAGAAAAATCAAAGTTCCACCATTGGCAAAACTTACGAGGAAAAAACTCCTTCCATAACCAGAGGGCAATACAATGAAAGGTTAAGACCATGGGCTCAGGGTTCAAATCGGGTTCTTGTCTCTTACCGCCCCTGTGACCTTTTCACATTACCTCATCTTTCTGAACCTCAGTACCCTTGCCTGGAAAACGTGCGTAGTGATCATAATGAGACAGCATGTGCAAAGAACTTAGAATGTGCCTGGTATCCTGTAATCACTCAATAGTGATTAGGGGGAAGAAAACAGTTTAAATCTTCTCCTACAGTTCCCATGAAGCATGCATTCATACACTTTTTTTCATCATTTATTGGGAACTCACTCTGTGCCAGGTGCTGAGCTATGCGTGAGATTACAAATTTGGCAAAGCCCTGGAAAATAAATTGGGTGGATGGAGAGGCGCCACGGGCAAGAACGTAAAGTTGGAGGGGTGCGAAAGAACATAGAAGCCCAGCTTGTTCAGGTAACAGAAAGCAGCGTGGGTAGCTAAGACAGTCATTTCCATACAAATCATCCAAGAAACTTTTTTAACAATGCCTGGATCTGAATCCCACCTTGGAGATGCTGATTCATTAAGTCTGGAGTGGGACATGGGCATCTGCAAGGTAAATAATAATGACAGTAGCTAATACTCATTAGTACTTAATATATGCCTGGCATTGTGCTAAGTGTTTTAGCTATATTAATTTATGTAATCCTCCCCATGTCTTCATGAGGTAGTCACTCTTATTAGCCACATCTTAAGGATGTGAAATTCAAACAGAAAAGTTAAGTGAATTCACCAAGATCTTAAAGGCAGAATGTGGTAGAAGCAGCGTTTGAGCCTGCGCAGTCCAGTTTCAGATACCAAGTCCTCCAACGCTATGTCCTGCTGCCCTTGGACCTTCAGTGGAAGGTTCAGATGAGCTGTCAGGCCAGGAAGCTCCAGGACAGATATGCAAGTAGGTGTGGAGGAGTGGAGAAGAATAAGCCGGAGTAGGCCGGCTGATATCACATCAGGAATAGACCTGTTTGCATGCTCAGGAGTCTGCCTTGAAAGCCTTCAACCCCAGGGAAGAACGTAAAGCCACTCAGCACAGATACATGATAATTTTGTCAACCAAGTGCAGAAGGCTGGATGTTTGATGAAGGAAAAAGGAAATTTAAGATTAGCCATTCACTTATTCATTTATTTAACATTATACATTGAACAATAACTCTGTACTAGAGGCTGTGGATCTAGGAAGTATTAAAACATAGCCCTTGTTTTCAGGGGAAAGAGAAATTTATGTGGCAAAGAGCTCCAGATCCCACAGCAAAAGTTAACACAAGACACCATGAAGGTCCAAAGAAGGAAATCATCACAACTCCAAGAGTTCATGGAGAGATCTGATAGTTAGGGGTATTGGGGGACAAGGAAGGTTCTAGAGAGAAAAGGATTGTAGGGTGTGAGTGGAATCCAATTGAATATTAGAATCTGAGATCCAGGCTGCAGTGAGAGAAGGAAGGGGGATGAGGAATCAGTGAGAAAGGGACGAGAAGTTTCTACTGACAAGAGGGGCTCCAGAGAGGAGGGAGAAAAGCAAGGTATGACCAATTAAAAAATTCAAAAAAAATTTTTTTGAAGTTTGAGACTGGACAGTAAAGCAGAAGCACAGAATGTCAGAGCTGGGAACCATCTGACGTCTTGTGACCTGTATGTGATGCAAAATGCCTTTTATACTATTTCAACTGACAGAATCACCCCACTTTGCCTTTCGGTCATTAACTGTAAAATAATCACAGAGTTCTCTTTGTCTCTCTAGCAAAAAGAATGAGCAACAGAGACGTTTAGAAGCATAGCCAGAGCCAAAGACAAAACAGGAGCAGAGCCAGAGCACTTTACCTCTACACCTTCACCCAACCCTGGTCCTACAAGAAGAGCTAGCAACGATACATGGGTCCTAGTTCTTCTATCATCTTTAGGAATGCAAACATGGAAGGCGTGCTGGAATGAGCTCGACAGACTGAGTCTCCAGCTGTAACTCTGCTACCATCTTGCCAGGTGACTCTGGGCAAACCATTCCCCTTCCTCGTGCCCTCAGGCTTTCTGCTGTAAAAGGATGAGCTCTAACAGCTTGAAAGCTGTTTTAGTAGCAGAAGGAAAGCGCTGACTTTCAGTACTAGACACACATCCCAGGAGGGTGGGCCCTAATGGAAACACTGGGGGCTGACAAACATGCAGGAGGTTGCCCACCATAGAAATCCATGGAAGACAGTGTACTATCTTAGGACCTTTCTGGCCCTGGCCTCTTACAATTCTCTGAAAGCAGAGAAAAAGGGGAAAGCAGTGAAGGCTGTCCCTGCTCTCCCGGGCGAGTGACAGAGCAGTTGAACTGAGGAAGAGGCTGGGCTCCGGGAGTGAGTCACAGAGTTCGAGTGCGGGAGCTAAGAGCCATGTCTTGCCAACTCGTGCAGTGGGGCTGTCAGTTCTAGATGGCAGGAATCAGCCGAGAGTTGCTACTGACTGCAAGGCATGGAAGAGCAAACCCAGCAGCCTGAAGCACACAGCAGCTGGCCAGAGGCACACGCCTCTGAAGTGGAACTTCCAGGTGGCCCCCGTGGGACTGTGATAGAGAGGGAGCCTGCGTCCAGGCTGGAGGTGCGAGGAGCCCACTCTTCCTATTCCCCCGAGGCTATCTGGACAGTTTCAAGGAATCAGAAGGGATGTCAGATGATGTGGATCTTAAATTCAAACCTAGCTGAGTGTCAAATTTTGACTTTTTCAGTAGTACATGAATCCAGGTTCCTAACTCAGAAGACAAGCCAGGACAGTGAACATTTCTCCAGATACTCAATGGGAAAATACCCAGATAGGAATGGTTTCAATTTCAAAACATTTTTCTATACTTTCAAATTCCCCAGGAATGAATGAGCCCTGGGTGTGTGTATGTATGCGTTTGGGGAGAGGGTGTAGGCAGGAGGAAACAAGACACTGTAAACAACATGCACGTATTAGAAATCCACAAACCACAGAAAGGATCAGAGCCCAAAAACAAAAAGTGTGTTTCCCCCTTCCAGCACACCAGTTAATTAAAAATTTGTCTATCGTTTTCTATTAAAATTCCTAGGTCAACCTAATAGTTTTTTGTATGGTTGGCTGCTTTTTATTTGGAAAAAAAAAAAAAAATCCAGCCTCCCAGCAGAGTCAAAAGAGGACTAGGAATTCACTGTTATCTACACCCCGGTGCCTGTTCTCAGAGGAGTCCGCTGCACCTATCCCCGGCAAGTTCAGCGCACTGTAATTACTAGGAACAGACGCATACTTGTGGCAGCCCAGAGAGCCTGTAGCAACGCCTAACCATCATCATTGCACTTTAAAAGGAAAGCAAGCTGTATAAATAAGAAAAACTGTTACGAGAGTTAAAAAAAAATTTTTAAAAACCAACCCACAGCCTTACTTGTAGTTAGCTCTTCAGCCAATACATATCACAGTCCTGGAGACACACACAGCCACGGCTCTCTCCAGCTGAAAATTTCTTCCCGAGTTTATCCTCTGTTTATTTTTGAAGCATTAAAAAGGCCGTGCTAAGAGAACACACTCAGTTTTCCTGAACGTCCAAAGCGGCAGCGAAGTCCTGCAGTGAATTCGGAGCGAGTTTGCGGAGACTTGCTCCCCGGGCTGCGGCCCCGTGGTTGCTCCGAGCTTGTAAATACAAGCTCCGTGGACAAAGTCCCAAATGACATCACTGGCAGCTGCTTATTGTTGAGTCTTTATTAACTGACTGTCAAAAAGAAAGGAGGGGGTGGGGAGCAAGAGTATCTTTTCTGCAGCAAAATCGGCATCTCGGAGCGGATTCCAGTTATACATGCGTAAATAATCCCATTGATTCAAATTTTCAAGAGCTTGGTTTTTCTCAGGTCAGAGCCTTTCTCTGGAAAAAGACACGGAATCGCCTCCACCAACTGACGCTGGATAAAGTGCAGACGTGGAGGGAAAGTTTGCAATGCCAGCACGCCCCGTGGAGTTGTTTACCCACCTGTTTGCACTCTGCTTCAGTTTGATGATTCGCAAATATGAATATTAGTTCTGTCTTGTGTGGCCTAACAGCTTTTGCCGTGATATAGATACCTGCTCAATGTCTTTCCTAAATGGGTTGTCTCGGGTGCAACTCTTTTTAGACATACTTTAAAGTTTTTCATCTTGGGGTAGAAGAATGTGTTTCCCGAAATGTAGGCAAAATTTTGTAAATGTGTACAAATAGGTGGATTTTTTTCTAAGAGTGCTAGAAGCTTTCTTTAGAGTCTTAAAAAAAATTAATTTTATTTTAATTCCAATGTAGTTAACATAGTGTTATATTAGTTTCAGGTGTACAACAGATTGATTCAACACCTCCATATATTACTCAGTGTTCATCAAGATAAGTATACTCTTGATCCCCTTCACCTGATCTCACCAGAGTCTGAAAATGTCAATGACCTACCTGCACCACCACAATCATATCCCCCCCCCAAAAAAAAAATATTTGCCAAGTATCTATAATAATCTCAAGGAGTATTGTAAGCCCCGGCCACTTCAAACCGGCAAGACAAAAATGAGCACTTTCCTGCCTGTTTTCCACTCTCTCCTGGAATCTCTCCTGTCTGCTGGTTCTTACTGGTTGTCTGGGTTCTCTCCCCACCCACCCCACCCCCACCTGGGGAAATCCACAAATCCTCCACCAAGTCTCTGTCCTGAAGCTCAACACTCTAGACCACTGTTCTCCTTCCTTCCTCTAAGCTGCTATAATGCTGCTATTTATATTTATTTGCAGCTTTTTATATACCGACATATATTTTTAGCTTGTTTTGTAGCCATCTGTGTTCTGTCTCCCCAACCCAGTTTGAAAGGTCTTTAAGGGCAACTCTTGTGTTGTGTTATTTGTTTACACTCAAATCGCCTGCCATAGTCAATCTTCAGCCCAAATAGGGGGAGGGCGCTAAGAATGGAGGCAGGAATAAGGTTGGCAGATTCCAGGGAATGGGATGTATATTTAGATTAAACACTCTCCTGGCCCTTGGAAAACAATGACCTCACATCTCACTGCTTCCCCACAGTGGATGCTCACTTCATGTCCAAAAATTATTTTCTCAAGGAGCAGTGGTAGATTATTGATTTGATAGAGTATCAAGGCCCCCCAAAATTCCACTTTCATATAGGCATCACATAAAGACAGCACATAGCTCCGATGGGTTTCAATCAACACAATATTTATGGGAAGCAAATTAAAAATACCTAAAGATTTTTTAGATTTTCCAAACCCTTGGAGCCAGCAATTCCACCTTTCCAGAGCGATCCCACCAATAAATTCACAGAAGAGGTCACGCATATAAGCCCAAAAATGTTCTTTACAGCATTATTTGTAAACCAGTAAAGTGGAGATAACTTCAATATCCATCAGTATAAGAAAAGGTAAGTTATACAAAGTAAGGTAAGTGCATAGTACGGAAAACTTAGAAGGAGTTGAAAAAATTGAGATAACTGTGCATATACTGATATGGAAAGAAGGAGTTGCTTGTTGTATGAATAAAGCAAATTGCAGTATAGAATGTAATATAATGGAGGAATTATACCAATTATTAACAGTGGCTATCCTTGGGGACTGAGATAGGGGACCTTTCATTTCCATATACTTATGGGTTGTTTGATCTTTTTTTCAATGAACATGTTCCACTTTTGTTATTAAAAATAATAGAAGTATGATTGTATCATTTTCAAAATAAATCACAAGAAGAGACCAGCTATGTTTTCAACAAATATCTGACATATAGTAGGTACTCACTAAAGATCTATTGATTGAACATATCTTCTCAGAGTTTCTATGAGGATACGGCAGCACGTGGGGATGGATTAGGGTAAAGAAGATGCGAGAACCAGACGCTGGATTTTCATTCCTGATCCAATGACCAATCCCCCTTTCCATTACTTCGGGGGACTGGCTTGAAAACCTCTTAAACTCTGTCCACCTTAAGCAATGATTAAAGTTAAGTGTTCAGAACGTAAAGTGCTGACCTTTCTGTTGTGCAATTGCTGTTTGACAAATGGAATTTTCAGGTAAGACAAGTATGAACCGCTCTGGTTCTGTTCACTGGTTGCTAGTAAGCACAGGAGGACAAGTCAGAAAGCTTGTAAGGGCACAGGTTTGCCCAGCTCCTCGTCATGGCTGGTCTAACATTAAGGAACTCTCCAGAGGAAGGTTAGAAAAGTCTAATCCATAAAGAGTCTTCAGAGCTTTGTTAAGGATTCCAGGCTTTGAAATTCAGTGGCCTGGGGTGATGGCACAATGCACAGGTCTGTCTCCTCTACACACGGCCGGCAAGACCACTATCACAGAAAGCCGCAGGCATAAGCCATGCGTTAGACCCGATGTTTTTCTTTAGGGGGAAAAAATCCATCAGAAGGAACGACTGAAAATTTCCACCAAGGTAAGCTAGGTTTTTTCAAAGCACTATTTCCATTCCTCTAGAGAAAACATTCTGGAGGCTTGTCTTACTTCCTAGTGAGAAGATATCTTATGCCTGTAATAATTTCAAGAAAAGGAAAGCACAGCCCATATTTCCTGCATGTTTTGGATTTTGCTATAATCCACACATTATAGGAACTTGAGGCCAGATTCTGTTTAAATGAAGATTGGAGCCCCTTGGGTGTGATAGGGTCACACTTTCTTAAGTGAAAGTTAAAGACAAGTATAAAACTTGACTTAAATTTAGTATAAAATTAAATAAGGGAAAGATGATGGGAGGAGGGTGCTATCTTCCCCACCTCTACCGGGTGATCATTAATGCTGCTTCCCAAATTACCTCCTCACCTGCTAAGATGCTTTTAGCTCACCTCCCCTGCCGGGGCCTTCCTGGCCTCATCCAGGCAATCCCCTCTCTCCCATGAGACCTGCCCTCACCCATGGAGGACTGCCAGGGGGGTTTATAAAAGGCATACAAATGTCTATTTATCTGTTCCATTTTCAAAAAGTCTTGTACTGTATTCTTCATGGTTGAGTGTTTTCTGGAAAAATCCCTAAAGTCAGAGATGGTAATCAGATCTGTGAGGTGTGAAACACAGCCAAGAACTGCCTTAGAGGTGCTTGCCAGTGATGGCCGTGTATTATTGAGGACCTACCAAGACTATCATCACAGGTACAGTTTTTACCTCCAGTGTCTGGTTTCCCCTCTCTCTCTGCCTCTTATCCCCAGAAACAAGTATAACTACTGCCTTTTATTAAACATCGACGTGTGCTGTTTGCATTAAACACATTATCTAACTTACCTTAAAAATAACCCACTGAGTTACGGACTATTATTATCACTCTCCTTTTACAACTAAGGAAACTGAGGCCCACAGAGATGTGTTACATAAATAATTTGACTATGGTCACATAACAGTAAGAGGTAGATCCCCCATTTCCGGATTGTAAATACTAAAAAGAGATTTGATAAACCAATATGAATAATGAAATTGGAATGAGAAGCATGTAGTCATCATTAAAGCACTTTGTTCTGATTCCAATGTGTGATACACGACAGTAGACATTCAATAGACCTTCAGACCTCAGGATCAAACTAGTGTGACGTCTGTTCCTTCCCATAACCCAGCTGTTCTGCTTAGCTCTTAGAGGAGATACAGTGTAACAAAAAGAGTATGGGAATCATACTCACGGACTTATGTCCAGAGCGTCACCTGTGGAGTAAATTCTCCAGGCCCTTGGAGGTGGGCAAGCTCCAGTTGTGAGGAGAAAATATCGAAGAGCAGGCATTTCAGTGTTTCCTATTTCCCTTTACACAGAGCCTTCAGTAACTCATAATCTTTTGCTCCCATATCTGTTTTTTCTTGTGGAGCTAATGGTTCTGCCAAAGCTTAAGAGAGAGACTGTTGCCAGCTGGTCTACCCCATAAAAGTTAATATGATCAGAAATAGGAAGCAGGAGAGAATTTGGAAGGAGTAACATGGGCACATCTCAGCGTTCAAACCAGCCTGGCTTTTTAGAGTGAGTCTCTGGGGCCCTGAGAATCTGCATGTTTGAGAAGTGGCCCACATTGTTCTCATGCAGGTGGTCCTCAGACCATATTTAGAAGCACTGATTATAACAAGAGAAACAAATAGAAGACCTTCTTGTCTACAACCAGACATTGATACAGACCAAGTTGCTTTGTCCAGGCTCCTTAGGAAAGAGCAGTGTGAGCAACAGGCAATTCCTGGTAACCTTTATCTCCATGAACCACAGCTGACACAAAGTTGGTTCACAAAATGCAACTTGGAAGAGACAAAACAGGTGCCACACCGACGGTCCCAAACACATAGTCGGATAAAAAAATTTTCAGGCTCTAATTGCGGCAGATGTTACAGTAGTCCCCGTACATAAATCAAACAAAAACAAGAGTACACCATAAAGTGTGAAGTCCAACGAAGTTCAGAGGACTCTCTTAACACCTGCTTTGATGCATTTCATGATATATCAAGTTTCAAACTTACAAATGCTTTTTTCCTCATTGGGGGAATGGGGGATTGCTTGCTGGGCCCCTCAACACACATGTGGTCTATTGGGTTGTTGACATGATTGGGGCACCAGGGGCCTCTGGAGGGAGGCTGATATAGCAAACATCTGTTGAAAAAGAAGGTGAAGGGGAAAAACGTAAAATGGGACCTACCATAAAAATTTGTCCTTGGAAATGGGGTGCTATCCCCCTATGCATTTGATTTCCCACCCAGCTCAGGCTCTGGGTCCAGCCCTAGAGGAAGAGCAGGGGTTAATGTTCCTCGGGCATGAGAAGACTCTTGATGAAAGGCCCTATGTAAGTATAAAGTATCACCATGAAGTTGGAGGATTTTATTTCAGCCTCTTCATTGTGTTGTTGACAGTGCATACTGTGAGTTTGACATTTTTAACTACTTTGCTTGCCCCAAATAAAAAGGCTGGAGGAGGTGGGAAAAGGGGAGGGGGAGGGGAGCCATACTCTCCCTCTGAGTTGGATTTTACACCAATCTGATGTATGGCATTAAAGTCCAGTTTGCCAGCTGGGTCCAACAATGCTACCTCAGAGATTTATGCAAATTCATTAAACTATAAGATGCAAGTTGCATTCCTTTTAACCTGAGAACAGAGTCCTTCTGAAACCAGAGCCTGAAGGAGGCCTCGAGGGACATGGCTGTCCACAGACTGAGAAAGCAACTCATTTTGTGGCCTGTAGGGATTGTCTAAATAAAAAGACCCTGAGTTCAATTTTCACCAGATACAAAGAGGCCATTAAAATCAGTGATCGCACTGAGGGAAGGAAGAGGGTGGAGAGAGCCACTGACTCTCCTGGATGTTTGAGACCAGGATTATTGTGTGATTGGTGCCTTTAATAAAGCCTGCCCTGGATGGCATGAAAGTCAGCTCCTCGTGGTCCCTGAAACGTACTGGGGCTCCTGCACCTAATGGTCCCTGGTCCCCCCCTCCTCAGACTGGATCCTGACAACCGCCCTGGGATGCAAAGAAGAAAGGGAGCTAACAGCATAGGGTACCCCAGGGAGGAATCAGGATTGGGTCTCCAGGGGACAGAGCCACAGGCTTCCAAGCCCCTGCCTGCTTTTGCCCAAATGGCCAGCAGAGCCCTGAGCTGACTCCGGAGCCCCCAGGGGGCCCCAGCATTCCTCCTTTCATGCTCACAAATCTTCTTAAGCTAAAAAGACAAAAGCAGAGGCGCTGGAGAGAAGACATGGCAGGGGTCTGTTGTAGGGATGGGCTGGAAGAGGGGTGTGCCTTTCCTTCTTTCTTCTTCCCCTCACCTTTGGAAGCATGCACACACACACACCCCCACACACACACATACACACAGACATACAATGAGTTCTTTTCTCTGATGGCCTGATATTTTATTTTATTTATTTATTTTTATTTATTTGACACAGAGAGAGACAGCCAGCGAGAGAGGGAACACAAGCAGGGGGAGTAGGAGATGAAGAAGCCGGCTCCCAGGGGAGGAGCCCCACGGGGGGGCTCAATCCCAGGACCCTGGATCACACCCTGAGCCGAAGGCAGACGCTCAACGACTGAGCCACCCAGGCACTCCTGATGGCCTGATATTTTAGGCTCCAGAAACACCTTATTTTTGTGGAAAGTGTTCCTCACAGGCCCTTTAGAAAAGGCATCCTTACAGATCAGAGAAAGACAGGCAACCCTCTCCACAGTCTGTCCCCAACCAAACAGCCCTGAGAAGTCAATAGCAGTGGCAGAAATGGGGGACGGGGTACAGAGGGAGAGCCACTCACTCAGGTGCAAAGAACATCCGTGGAAATGTGGGCCAAGCAGGGATGAGGCACATTTAGTGTATCTCCCCAGAGAGGAAGTCCCTGTTCTTCCCTCACATTCCCAAGCAAAGCTCACTCTGGTGTTGAGAAATGGTCCTTTGTCCAGAAAACCACACAGTACTAGGAGCCTCCATAATTCCCCTGAGGAATGAGCAAGCCTGTGAGACCTAACTCTGCAGATAGCAGAGCCCCTCAGCTCTATTGTCACTGCTGTTTTAAACTTTATACTTTAAATAAATCCACGGGAACTGTTTGAAGACAGATTAAGCCTTTCCTGGGTACAATAATCTATTGCGAAACCTAAAAATCTGGTGGGGAAATTATTTTAAAGTAATAGCCTTTCTAATAACAAAGAAGAACACCCATTCATTTTATTAGTTATCATTTATTATTTTGACTGATCATAATAACATAAGTCCTATCAGTCAAGGTCATGAGAGGCTACCGTTAGGTTAGAAACATTTATGATATGGCCCATACCTTCTGAATAAATATAAAAATGATACATTCCTTGTTTGTATAGGAAGAGCATAGTTACTGTGATAAGGAGCCTTTAGAATGTTATTTTAGCAATAGGGTACTTTGAAATAAAATCTTGGGTAGAATTTGGTTACATAAAACGGTTTTAGGATGGTATCCCTGACCTCCGACAGCCCACCCTGCCAGCCATCTCCTACTCCCACCTGCCAAAGAGATCAGAGAAGGGACACACATTCATAGGCAGGGCTGGATAAGTTGAACTAAACTACAGTATTCTTTCCATGTCTACTCCCCCCTTTATCGACACCTGCTCTCTGAGCTCTTTTGACCCAGACCCTCTACAGCACCCAGCTTAGTACTTAGTTATACACAGCGAGGACTCTCACTCGCTTTTGGCAGGCCACTTTTACCTCCCAATCAGGTTGCTGTCATCTGATTCAGAGACTATATTCTAGACTTTGTAGTTAGCATGGTGCTAGGCACAAGGCCTACAAAGTAAGGGCAAGCAGGTAGATTCGATCCAACATGGGATGTCAGTCACAGACTTGAATGGGTGCCAGGGAAGGAGGGAGGCAAGGCATCAGTGCCTCAGATGAGGAAACTTGACTGTCCCTCTTCTTTCTCTCCCCTCTTTTCTTTCTTCCACTACTCCTCTTCCAACCCACGGGGCAGATGCAGATTACCATACCTGCCCCTCCTCCAAGATGCAATCGGCATCATTAATAATGGTGAAAAATATATTAGGAGTCCAGAGAAAATAATGCATTTGTGCCTAACAAATGTCATGTGAACTTGAGGACTATACCAATATGTCTCTTAAATCATTATCTTTTTAATTTATTATTGAATTTGCTAATGCATTCACCGAGTCACTCGCCAAACATATGGAGCACTTTACAGTTACTACAACAAATCCTCATTGGATGCCTCCTGTATTCAAGGCTCTATGCATATTTTGGAATCCAAACAGCTACAAATACTCATAGAATATTCTGTGGGTGTCTATTGATTGGGAGGTGTAATAGAAAGCACATAGAAAAATATTTTTACCTGTTTTAAGGACAATCAACTGAAGGTATAGGGACCATTAGTCTAAGGGTGAGAGGTGGTAACAGATTTTTATGTCAGAAACAGAAAAGTGAAGGTAACCTGACAATAACGTGCAGCTAACTGAGCATGATGCACCAAGCTCTTGGATACGAAGAACTTAGTCATTAGTAGGGAGCCTAGTTCCTCAATGGTATTGTTGACTGAGTGTGGACTGTGCTTAACACGAGGTTAGAAAGTCCAAAGGTCACCATCAGTGCCGCATATCAGCTTTTCAGGGCCTTTCCTGTTACACATTCCATATTTTGGACATAAAATAAGAAGATCTTGCTCTCATTTCAATGTAGAGACAAGATTCATTTCCAAGAGTTTTTGGCCTTGGATGTGGATTAAGCCACCCTTAGAAAAGCACTTCCAGAAGTAGATAACCTCCCTGGCCCCCACACCAGACTTCCACACCAGCACTAAATTATGTCCAGTCCCCACGAGAAACTCATTCACTCTGGGAGAGGGGAGTGCTGGATATGTGGGACGTCAGTTTGGGGTGGAACTGGGCTTCTTACTAACTTTGAAACACATATTACATTTCTGGTGAGAGGGAAGGGAAGGGAAGGGAAGGGAAGGGAAGGGAAAGGGAAAGGGAAAAGGAAAAGGGAAAAGGGAAGGGGAAGGGGAAGGGGAAGGGGAAGGGGAAGGGGAAGGGGAAGGGAAAGGGGAAGGGAAAGGGAAGTCCAGAATCACTGAGTTGAGGGCACGTGTAGAGAGAAGTCTCCCAGGATTGGTCAGCAGTGCCTGTGGGTACAAGAGAGTCCCGGTCTGTACTGAAGACACTGGCTCGAGGTCTGGCCTGAACAGCACGGCTCCGTAAGTATTCAGGTATGTTATGGCATTTAGCTCTGGATTGTATTCTCGACTTATTGCCTGTTTTACCACTCTTTCCATTCTTTCCCTATCCTCAGCAGTTTTTTTCCCCCAAAAAAAATTCTCTTTTAATTCCTTGTCCTCATGTTCCATTTCCTATTGATCTATATTTGTTAGTTGCCAAGTGCGTGAGAAGCACTGCAGGAGTCATCAATAACGTTGCTCGTAACGAGATGGAAAAATAGCTGTTCATGCTTTCTCAACTCTCTACCCATCCATTGTCCGTGGCTTCGGTTCTAAGTCTGTGAGGTGCCCTGGGAAAGGCTTTGTTCAACCCACTTAGAACCCAAGTTTAGCAATGAAAGTCAAGCATCCTGGGAAACCCCTTGGTCTGGGGAAACCAAGAGGGTTGATCACCCTAAGCCCACCTAATTTCTATTAGCAACTTCCCAAAGTCTATAAAAAGAGTCTAAGTGGGAACAGCGTGTTTCAATATAAGTCACCTAACACTCCCATATTGCTTCAATCAGCCCCTCCTGTATAAAGATTCTGCGTGGCTTCCTCTCTTTCCTGTTGAGTCCCACTTCGTACAGCAACATAAGCCTTTGCTCTGGTCTGTGTTTCCATCTTCCTGGCCATCCTTCCTTCCTGCAGCATCATTCCTTACCCATGGACAACCTCTTTTTCTTCCCCCACCCATCCTGGTAAAAGACATTTGGCCAAATTGTGAAGTCTTTTCAAAGAGATGCTGTGGTGTGTCTTCCTGGGAAGGCTTCGTCTTTTAGTCTGGAACTCAACCTGTGGAGGACGTGGGCTTGTGCTGCCCAGACCCCTCCTCAAGCTACAGGGGGGCCTCCAGCTGCCAACTCTTTCAAGATTTGCCTCGCCCAAGGGTCCATCCTTCCTAAAGTGGCCCACATCCAGTTACTGATCCGTGCACGAATATAAAGGCCAGGCAATTCTGAGTTGATTCGAGTCCCTCCATGGGCCATATGCATTTGACAGCTGTCTATAGGATTGGCTGAGGCTCTATGGCATCTGCATCACTATCACGGTTCACCTTCTTCTGGTGTCCGGTCCACATTCTTCCCTTCCCTTCTCCAGATGTCAACCCCAATCACCACCCCCCACCCCACAACCCAAATCCTAACCCAATCA